>NC_139228.1:56501549-56872930 GCF_055691185.1 Crinia signifera
GCTATATACACAGCGATTTACATGCATTTTCAGGCATTTTCTGAGCAATTTAGTAAAATCGCTCAGAAAATGCCTGAAAATTGTGCTGTGTGTGGGGGCCATTACAAAACTGGCTTCCTTGACCTGGAGGCGAGGTAGAGGAGAGGGGAGGAGCCTGTCTGCCTGGGAGGCAGTTGACGTTTAACCTCTAGGGTGCTGGTGCTCTCTTCCACTCCACTACTCATTGTAAAGCCTGTGGCCCCTGACGTCCTCAAAGAAAGAGATTTACCAGGTAAAAACATAAATCTCGATATGTTTAAATTGGTTCGCAGTGCACTTTCGTTACACAGATGAATTCTAGATTTGGGAACTGCAAATGGTGGTTCCCAATCGTTCTAGCATCACAGCATCCTAGAGTATAAGCATGTTATCTATGGCAACCCCAGTCCAAAAGTTTCTTATTGAGAATAAATGATGTAAGGTGCGCTCATCTGTCATCCGTGGGATCTGTTCTGAGGGGAGGGTCAGAGCTTCGCTTCTGTTCACCTGCATACTTTATGACAGACAAAACCAGAACTGATGGCTGCCAATCGCATGGGTGGGTGTGGATCATAGAATAGACCAGCGTCTTTCAACCACTGTGCCGTTACTTACACCCACTAGTGAGCTGAGCTGTTCTCAAGTGTTCCCCCAATGCTAGAGATGTCCACACCAGTTTACAGCCACCACCAGTAGTTCAAATGTTACTCACTGGTCTCTTGCTTGATATGAGGGCCAATCGTTTTTATTTTTGTTACCTGTGGGGACCAGGGTGATTGTTTTTTTTTTTATATGGGAGCCAATGTTTTTTTTTTTTTTTCTTTCTCCCTGTGGGGATCTGATGTCCCTTGGCAATTTAAAACTCATGCTTGGTGTGCCGCGAGTTGAAAATCCCTGGAATAGACATTGCCTAGGTCAACAGTCAATACGTTTACAGCACAAGGTCAACACTGCACCCGACAAACCTCACCGTTCTCAGTTCACGTCGATGCTAGAGAAGAAAAGTCACAAAAATGTAAAGAAAAATAATGTGAAAAACAAGACCATGTAGACATTATGATATGGATCCCCACATGGACAATGATCAAGTTTATTTTGTCTTGGACCAGCAACCCATGGCAACACTTGCAGTCACCCGTGGCACACTATAATGCCACGGCACCCAGTTTGGGTTCCACCACGCTATGAAATGAATCTTTCTCTCCCATGTTTCTATAGCGACGTGCGTAAAACAAATCTGTTTGCCTCTTTTGGGGGTAGATTTATTAAGCTCGGTGAAGTGATAAAGTGTCTGGTTTTTATCACTGGTCAATCAGCTCCTACCTGTCATTTTTCAAACCAAGCCTGTAACTTCACAGTTCGGAGCTGATTGGCCGGTGATAAAAAAACAGACTTTATCACTTCACCAAGCTTAATAAATCTGCCCCTTGGTTTTTGGGGCCCCACGCAATAGATGTTGGGGCAGCGGACGATCGGTCACATGCTGCATTCCTGATGTGCAGCTGTACAGGCTGAGGGTTGGGTTTGTGATGAGAACTACGTGACACAGTCCCATGGGATAAATGGTGAAATAAATATACTTAGATGAAGTGTTTATAGGGGCTATCGGGCTTTTTGGGCCTCCAACCATACTCTCCACATAAACAGAAGAGATTAGAGTGTGTCCCACCCCCAGGAAGGAGCTTGTAAAGGAAAGTTTTCCATCCTGTCTCCCACGTGTCATTGGCCTCCTATACTCTAGAGATGGAAAAACTCCGCTGTGTAAAACATAATCTGACCTCTTGTGTTTATAGAGCACTTTTTCGTTTTTATAGCTCATGTCCAAATAATCCAGCGTTTCTCTGAAGCAGCGGGTAATTCACAGAGTAAGGATGGAACTGTTCTGCCTGACTACTGGAGGGACTGTTCTCCACCGGGACTGTTACTTCCTGTATTTATGTGGGCCGGAGATCTGAGCCTGGATGGTCCATCTGCTGCGTCCGCCGCCCTGACCTCTGATGCTCTGGATCTATATATATCACATGTTCTAACATTATCGTATCTGTGTTTAATGCTTCACGTTTCATGCCAAATTGTAAGCAGCATTATGAACTGAGCGAAGCTCCCAGGTCATTTTCCCTTGTACCGCTGACAGGAAATGAGTTGCAGGGTCTCCTGCCATGTCTAGGGTTTGTGGAAGGAACTCCACATCTCATAAATATATATATATATATATATATATATATATATATATATATATATATATATATATATATATATATATATATATATATCTATATCTCTATACTGTATCTCTTATTATCCAGCATCTCTTAGTATACGCTGCTCAGTAAATGCTTCCAGTCACACAGACAGTGGAGTTACTACAGTAGTTGTACTTAGAGGCACAGCTATTTCTCCGTCTTTTGCCGCAGCGTTTCCTGCTACCTTATGCTAATACCGCCACAGAGCCTTTTCCTGGTGTTCATATGTGCCTCCGAATGTACTTGCTGGGACTCTGGGCCAAAAGGCTCTGCATACACCTGGCTGTATGGGAAGGGGGCTAGGATGAGGCCTCTATCACTGTGCTGGGAATACAGAGCTGGGTGGGCACCAGTCACCATATCGTGTTGGTGTATGTACTATTTGTGTGTGTGTGTGTCTGTGTGTGGCTTGAGGCCCCATACACTACTGCTGTTTGGAGTGATTTAATCTAAATCCAATATATTGGGACGATAAATCAGACCAAATCACATGTGTTTGGCATCCCATTCGACCCGATGCGAGGTCTTGTGTGCATCATGGCAGACCCTAGAGAACAACCCAAGCACTCCCCGATGTCCTTCTGATAGTGGCGACAGAGCTGTAGTAGACACCATTATTGGTTGGATTGTAATTCCTGTACTTTCTGCTCATTCTCAGGACAGGGCGGAACCTTCACAGTCACCAACGGGAGGCACCACTCACCAAGAAACACCTGCAGGTGACGGCATACGGCACGGTAAGTGACATGGTCAGCACTGACTGTGTCTTTACACTTTACCACAAGACCGAACGCTGCTCACGTCCTTTTATTCCTTCTCTTGTGCTCAGAACGGAACCGGCGACAGCAATGACTTCTGGAGAATTGAGGTGATCGGTGGCAAAAGCCGAGTGAAAGTTCTGCGTAGCCAGATCCGGTTACTGCACTTATCAACAGGTTGCGTTCTATGCTCATCCGGGAAGACCCTGCCAAAGTGGTGATTACCCACCCCCTATACCTCTTCAATCCATCACTCCTCCCCCTGGGAATGATTGATGGCAGATTCTGTGTTTAAAGTTCTGTAACAAATTCTCCTCTGTATATCCTATATCATGTTCGGATGGGATCAGTTATAATGATGATTGCTTTTCTTTACACTTCATAGTACATTGCTAAAAGTAAGTAGGAGGAGCATTGGTACGGGTGGCATGTCTTCAGACAAGGCTAGCCAGGACAGAGATGGAATACTGCACACAGGTCAGGATCCCAGGGAGATGGGGAGAGAATCAACCAGAGGGACAGGTCTTTGTGCTCAGTGGGCAGGCTGTATGGCATAGGGCAGACCGCTTAGAGCAGGGGTCCTCAAACTATTTTGTTCTGGGACCCCATCAGACAATAAAAATGACAGGACCCCAGCAAGTTACTGCAGAAGGTCATCACATGACATGTGTAGTCAGCAGACAGCACATACATGGAGGCACCAAAAGATGGGAGGAGTCTAAAATAACAGACAGCTCAACAGATTTTTCAGACTCCTTGAATCACTGACTGCGATTAGAAAAGTCATCAGCCACATAGTCAGCAACATGGAGTCGCGACCCCATGCTGAAAAGGTTGGGACCGACTTTGGGGTCAGGACCCACAGGTTGAGAACCGCTGGGTTAGAGGGTGGAGGTGAGGTACCTTGGACAGGTACATAGACGTGCTGCAGGATTTAATGAGGGTGAAGGGGCTGCACAATGTAAAGTGTGTCTTGGAATGAAAGTAAAATCTGGTAGACCGCATGGTAGGCGGATCAGGGCGGCTTCTGGCGAGTCCCCCACGAGCTGGTACAGTCCATCATTAATTCCGATGGGAGGAACACTTTTTTGTTATTAATAAGTTATTTTATTGTCTTTGTCTAATATGTAGAAATTAACATTTTTAGGGCTCCAGATAGCAGCCCCCATTATTCTCTCCTATGGATCTTGTGATCGCTCTCCTTAAGCCCGCTGTCATTTACTAAAGTGTTTTTGGCACATGACACTCTGTGCATGCCCAACGGCAGAAAATGTGAAGTCCTCGGAAAATGAGCGACGGCTCCATCATGCCAGGTTGTATTTCGCAGTGACGGTGGTTCTCACACTGTGGGTGTTGTACTGGCTCCTGTGGTCCTGCTGTTTTTTCTCTTGGGAGCATGAGAGATGATGATATTTGGTCCTTTCTAAGTTGCATTAGAGAGGAAGTTTGCCCAGCCTTGCCTCTGGTTACAGTAGAGATGGAGATAAACTAGAGACCATGCCAGGAGAATAGTGAGTTATGGGAAGCTATTTGTGGGGGAGAGCGGCGGTTTAGTCTGCATAACCACAGTGTGTGGGTGGGCCAGCTGTAGTGTGTCTCTTCTGATTCGTAAGAAGAGATCAGTCGGACTGCGGATGCATCTATCCCTTGGCCTTGATCCCAGTAACATATTTCCATGTCTCTACATAATGATTCTCACTCCCAAGATCACCAATAGCACTGGAATACTGCGTCTGTATGATTACTGGATGGTAATGCTGACGCAGTCTGTGCGATAGTTCTCGTTATTACTCTATGAATCTACACTCATGTTACACACGAGTGGAGACTGTGGAGTAGGAGAGTCTGATAAAGTTATGCTAGACCTGGCACTATCCTCGATAAGCCGCACTGTTGTATTATAATGGAATATGTCGTGGCTGATGCATTGTGGGTACTAACCAATTTGGCCTAGTGTAGTGATGGAGAATCTTGGAACTCCAGCTGTTGTTCAAGTAAACATCCCAGCATGCCATGCAACAGTTTTAGCATGACTAAATAGTAAAACTGTTGCCGTGCATGCTGGGATGTGTAGTTTAGCAGCAGCTGGTGTGTCAAGGTTCTCCATCATTGGCCTAGTGTATCGTGCATGCATTTGTCACATATGCATGCGCATTGGTCATTGTGCCGCTTATTCCTGCCTGCTCCTGGATGGGTGCCTTACAGCATAGATTACTACAGCCAGACAATGGCACCAGTCCCCTGTTCTGTATGCCCGGTACAGACTGGACGTTCCCAGCATGTGTGGAAGTAGCTGGTGGGGCACTGTATGCAGCCAGTGGCGTCAGTGAATGGACATTTAGGTTGAAGACACAATATGAGAGCTGGGCGAGGCATGTAACTGTAGAAGCAGCCCTGTGCTACCACAGAATACTGTTTGTTCCACTCAACTTTGCAACGGTCCAAGTGTAACCTGTATTTACTTCCCACAGGGGCTGGGAACAGGGGGAGGTCACATGCAGCCCATACCTGCGCGAGAGTCCCAACACTCTGTGGAACGTGGAGGATCATGGGAATCCCAGGCGTAAGTCAGACTGGATGTCCGTCTGTGATTGGCCCACCCAGAGACACATATAATACCCTACAGATATACAGCGTGTTGTAGAACGAGCCTTGAGAGGGATTTGTGGGAAATGGTGCAGAAGCCGCAAGCTGCTTTAACCCATTGCTGCCACTCTCCATATCACTGCCATGTCCATACTGGTGTTTACAGAATGGGCGCAAACATCTTCTGTGGGCCTGATTGGTCATTGTGTGCATCTCATGTCGCAGCCTTTGTCATCTGTGCACAGGGTCTGTGATGCCCATTGTCAGTGCCCATGCATGCTGATTTGTGGCAGGTGCGTATTATCCATCTGTTGATGAGCTTCTCTGTGAGTGGTTTTGCATCTGTGAATGTGGCTTCTACCATCGAGATGCCCGCTGTATCTCTATGGCCACCCCTGTTACCTCCCGGGGTTGCATGTGTGGCATGAGTGGGACGCAGATGCATCACCGCTGCCTATGATCCAGAATAATGTCCAGTGTTTGTACGTAGCCCTGTGTGGATCATAGGTCTCCACTTTGAAACCAGCTCTGTCTTCTCTCGACTAGTTCCAAATATCAGCGTGTCTATCCTGAAGCCATCGTTCTTCGAGATCCTGGCGGAGTCCCACATTGTGATGCTGCGGGTAAGTAGAGATTACTGTTGGGTGTATGCGGTGTCTGCAGGTGACGTTACTTTACATATTTTTATTCCATAGGCAAACAGTGGGTTAAAGCCCAAGGAACACGAAGTCACATCCAAGCCCTGGCACTGGCCAATCAACTTCCAGGTTAGGACACGCGCTCTTCGTATTTGTGGGACTTACATACATGGACACCACTTATTACATATAAACTCGTGTGTGTGTGTGTGATTTACTTTGGCATATAACATTGCTTTCAATTTACACAGGGCCTCCGATTCTCCGGTGTTAATGCAACAGATTTTCGCATCTACCTCTTGGGAAATCCGGTAAGTGTGTCATTACGGAAAGACCGTTTTCCTGGAAAGTGTGGTGGAGAAGACCATGTGCCACCAGTATGGCAGCAGATGTGTTTAAGGCCTTCTGAATCACGAAGTGATGGACATAGCCTTAGAGGATATCTCTCTTCCCTCAGGTTGTTTGGTGGCTGAACCTGGGATGTCTCGTGCTGTACATTCTCATGGCTCTATGTGCTGCGGTTTCCATGCAACGTGGCCTCCCTATGTCTGAGGGTGTGAAAGGTAAATCATAGAGATCAGGAGTCCATCCTCTATGTTACAAAGGGAAATCATCCCATTTTATTCCATCCTCATCTTCTGTCTCTGCTTTGTGGTGATTTTATTGTTTATGTTGCAGAGAACCTCAGCCTGCTTCTGGAGAGCGGAGGACAACTGATGTTGGGATGGCTGCTGCATTATTGTCCCTTCTTCTTCATGGGCCGAGTGCTGTATTACCATCACTACTTCCCAGCCATGATCTTCTCTAGCATGTTAACTGGTGAGCATAAGCCACAGTGGTGTAATAGAAGCTGGTGAGGAGATGTGAGGAGGGTAGGGGGCTGGCACTGCTGGAGTGGAGTGGTCATTATGAGATGTGGTGAGGAACATGGCAGTCACTGGTGAGGTGCAAGGTATAGAACTGGCATTGCTGAGGTGGGGTGGTCATTATGAGATGTTGTGCGAGGGTGAGGAGATGTGGGGAACAGGGCAGTGTCTGGTGAGGTGTAAGGTATAGAACTGGCATTGCTGAGGTGGGGTGGTCATTTAGGAGATGTGAGGAACAGGGCAGTCACTGGTGAACATAAGCATTCTATAGATTGTAAGCTTGCGAGCAAGGCCTTCTATCCTCTGTCTGTAATCACCCAGTTTGTCCTATCACTGTTGATTCCAGTTGTAAAGCACAATTGTATATGCTGCACTGTATAAGAAACTGTAAATAAATAAAATAAGCCACAGTTGTGTAACAGAAGCTCTTGAGGTGATGTAAGGAACAGGGCGTGTAGGGTAGGGACTGGCATTGCTGGGGTAGGGTGGTCATTGTGAGATATTTGGAGGGTGAGGCGAGGAGATGTGAGGAACAGGGCAGTCACTGTTGAGGTGTAAGGCATGGGACTGGCATTGCTGGGGTAGGGTGGTCATTCACAGGGTGAGGAGATGTAGGAAACAAGGCAGCCAAGGCTTTGTGGTCTAATGTACTGTGTCCTCCCTTTATAGCCGTTACACTATCCGTCCTGCTCAGGCTGTGCGCCGAAGCCGCCTGTCCTTCACGCCGCCAGGTGGTATTTACAGCTGGGATAACCATTCTGGTTCTGACACTGCTATACAGGTAATGGATGTACATGAATAGGATCCTGGCCCACTGGGAATAGCTTGGGGAGACTAGTTAGGGCTGTGATTCGCCCTGAGCACATACCTAACAGAATTGCACAGGACACCAGTATTTGAAGCCAAATTGTATAAAGGTGACCCTGTTAGGGCGTCAAGTCTTCAGTTTCTGCCAGGCGATAAACCTTCTAGTTACAGTTCTGTGATTTTAACATTTACATCAATGTGTTTTAATCTAAGATTATTTGGTACTTGTGTACTAGCACGGCGCCCACGATATTTGGTCGCACTACATCACATGCCATACACCCGATGCATTGCGATGCGATTTAAAATTGTATAAGCCCCTGTACGATGTTTAATTGTATAATCACCCTAATGGTGGCTAACAATGTTAAATGCACCCCCACTATGAACGCGCCCTACGACCTTTTCATACCCCCACTATCCACGTCGGCGTGGAGTTGATTTTATATAGTGTGTCGAGCGCAGCGAGCCACCGAGCCCGAAGCGGGGCGAGCGGACTTATAATTCTTTACATCTACATCTACATATATAGCGCTCGCCACGCTATATAAAAACAACTGCACGCCGACGTGGATCATGGGGGTATGAAAAGGTCGTAGGACGCGTACCGCCACCGCTCGCTGTGCTCGCCACGCTTCGGTTTCACGTTCATGGTGGGGGTGCATTTAACATTGTAAGCCCCCATTAAGGTGCTTATACAATTTTAAATCGCAAACCATTGCATATGCGATACAATGCCATACAATTCGATGGTATACAATTTAAAATTGTATAACATCGGCTGCCATCGCATCACATACCATCGCATGACTTATGGTCTGCGATGCGATGGGCGCCGTGCTAGTACACAAGTAACGATTATTTAATATACTATCTACTAAAAGTCACTTGTGCCCATATTTGTACCTTGGACTTACACCTGTAACGTTGGCTTCCATACCTGTGCCCTGAGACTTACACACCCGTAACGTTGGCTTCCATACCTGTGCCCTGAGACTTACACACCTGTAACGTTGGCTTCCATACCTGTGCCCTGAGACTTACACACCTGTAACATTGGCTTCCATACCTGTGCCCTGAGACTTACACACATGTAATGTTGGCTTCCATTCCTGTGCCCTGAGACTTATACCTATAACATTGGCTTCCATACCTGTGCCCTGAGACTTACACACCTGTAACGTTGGCTTCCATTTCTGTGCCCTGAGACTTACACACCTGTAACATTGGCTTCCATACCTGTGCCAAGACTTACACACCTGTAACATTGGCTTCCATACCTGTGCCCTGAGACTTACACACCCGTAACATTGGCTTCTATACCTGTGCCCTAAAACTTTCACACCCGTAACATTGGCCTCCATACCTGTGCCGAGACTTACACACCTATAACATTGGCTTCTATACCTGTGCCCTGAGACTTACACCTGTAACATTGGCTTCCATACCTGTGCCCTGAGACTTACACACCTGTAACATTGGCTTCCATACCTGTGCCCTGAGACTTACACCTGTAACATTGGCTTCCATACCTGTGCCCTGAGACTTACACCTGTAACATTGGCTTCCATACCTGTGCCCTGAGACTTTCACACCCGTAACATTGGCTTCCATACCTGTGCCCTGAGACTTACACCTGTAACATTGGCTTCCATACCTGTGCCCTGAGACTTACACCTGTAACATTGGCTTCCATACCTGTGCCCTGAGACTTACACCTGTAACATTGGCTTCCATACCTGTGCCCTGAGACTTACATACCTGTAACATTGGCTTCCATACCTGTGCCCTGAGACTTACACCTGTAACATTGGCTTCTATACCGGTGCCCTGAGACTTACATACCTGTAACATTGGCTTCCATACCTGTGCCCTGAGACTTACACCTGTAACATAGGCTTCCATACCTGTGCCCTGAGACTTACATACCTGTAACATTGGCTTCCATACCTGTGCCCTGAGACTTACACCTGTAACATAGGCTTCCATACCTGTGCCCTGAGACTTACATACCTGTAACATTGGCTTCCATACCTGTGCCCTGAGACTTACACCTGTAACATTGGCTTCCATACCTGTGCCCTGAGACTTACACCTGTAACATTGGCTTCCATACCTGTGCCCTGAGACTTTCACACCCGTAACATTGGCTTCCATACCTGTGCCCTGAGACTTACACCTGTAACATTGGCTTCCATACCTGTGCCCTGAGACTTACACCTGTAACATTGGCTTCCATACCTGTGCCCTGAGACTTACACCTGTAACATTGGCTTCCATACCTGTGCCCTGAGACTTACATACCTGTAACATTGGCTTCCATACCTGTGCCCTGAGACTTACACCTGTAACATTGGCTTCTATACCGGTGCCCTGAGACTTACATACCTGTAACATTGGCTTCCATACCTGTGCCCTGAGACTTACACCTGTAACATAGGCTTCCATACCTGTGCCCTGAGACTTACATACCTGTAACATTGGCTTCCATACCTGTGCCCTGAGACTTACACCTGTAACATAGGCTTCCATACCTGTGCCCTGAGACTTACATACCTGTAACATTGGCTTCCATACCTGTGCCGAGACTTACACACCTATAACATTGGCTTCCATACCTGTGCCCTGAGACTTACACACCTGTAACATTGGCTTCTATACCTGTGCCGAGACTTACACACCTATAACATTGGCTTCCATACCTGTGCCGAGACTTACACACCTATAACATTGGCTTCCATACCTGTGCCCTGAGACTTACACACCTGTAACATTGGCTTCCATACCTGTGCCCTGAGACTTACATACCTGTAACATTGGCTTCCATACCTGTGCCCAGAGACTTACACACCTGTAACATTGGCTTCCATACCTGTGCCCTGAGACTTACACCTGTAACATTGGCTTCTATACCTGTGCCCTGAGACTTACACACCTGTAACATAGGCTTCCATACCTGTGCCCTGAGACTTACACCTGTAACATTGGCTTCCATACCTGTGCCCTGAGACTTACACCTGTAACATTGGCTTCTATACCTGTGCCCTGAGACTTGCACACCTGTAACATAGGCTTCCATACCTGTGCCCTGAGACTTACACCTGTAACATTGGCTTCCATACCTGTGCCCTGAGACTTACACACCTGTAACATTGGCTTCTATACCGGTGCCCTGAGACTTATACCTGTAACATAGGCTTCCATACCTGTGCCCTGAGACTTACACCTGTTTCCTGGTTACCTTCCAGCTTCTACCTTTTCCACCCGCTGGCATACGGCATGGTAGGACCACTTGCGGATGAGTCAGACAGCCCCATGTCAGGACTGCGCTGGATGGATTCCTGGGACTTTTAGTTCAGTAGCTTGTTTTCTAGTTGCTGGCAGGATTACTGCCGGTCATGTACCTGCCTCCCATAGATTCAGATCACCCGGACAGGAAAGACGACCACTAGATGTCAAGGTCATTGATGGTCTGTGGGATGTTTTGGGAAGGACACTGATCTGGATGAACGTGTCACAGACATGGATGTTCAGCAGAGCCTGGTAATGACTGACCAATATATCTCTCCTATGTACAGACGTAGGATTACTGCCAATTCCAGTCATTGGGCATTCTGCTCCGAGTCCTCGCTGAGGAATGCAATACACTATATACCTCTGAGACCAGAAACGGTGGTGTGTTCCTCCATATACCACCTGTGTTCTATGTTCTGTAATGGAAGCACTTATTAGCAGAGGGTGGTGGAGCGCTGGGCCATACCTCTATATACCACATCTGTTCTATGTTCTGTAATGGAAGCACTTGTTAGCGGAGGTGGGTGGAATACTGGCCTATGCCTCTATATACCACATCTGATCTATGGCCTATGATGGAAGCACTGTTGGCAGTGGCTGGTGGAATACTGGCCCATAACTCCATATACCACTGCTGCTCTATGGCTTGTGATGGAAACCCTGTTAGCGAAGGTAGATGGAATACTGGTCTGTGCCTCTATATACCACCTCTGTTCTATGGCTTGTGGTGGAAGCACTGTTAGCAGAGGTTGGTGGAATATTGATATGTGCCTCTATATATACCACATCTGATCTATGGCCTATGATGGAAACACTGTTAGCAGAGGGTGGCGCAGCACTGGCCTATTTCACTATATACCAGAATGTGACGTGTTCCTCTATATTAAAGAGCAGCATTAATGGCTTCTTTCTTGGGTCGGAGTACTGGTCGCCCCCCTCTCCCAGCGCTGTACAGTAGCTCCCTCTGTATTGTGCCTTATCCATAGACCCATCTCCATTAATGCACATATTCTTATTACAGGAAGCCGCCTGCTGCAGCGGTTATCCCGGATTACCGTCTCCTCCGTAACATCGACGTCTCCGCTTTACTAAGTCAGAGGCGATTTCCCCCATAGATCCTAACGCTGCTGCTGATAGAACAATAGGAAAGAATATCACATATAGTGACTTAGGAAGTGCATTAGAGGTGATGTGACCGGTTACTGGACGTATCGACCTTTTGTACCACTGATAAAAGCCATTCCCGACATCACATGATAGCGACACCATTGATAATAAAGCCACCTTGTGCAATATGGGGCCTGGTATAATCTGCATGGTAGATGTCTCAGAAGTTGTGCAGTGAATCAGCCCCAGTACCCGCGGCCTGTGTGCATGTGATGGGTATACAGCTATGGAGGAAGGCAGGTCGTGGTCATTGGATTGGTTGCCATGGGAATGAGTCCAGGACGGGAAGAAAACAGCAGATTAGGACGGACCAGAGCTCACTGCCTTCCGCTGGCTGAGGAGGGGTAATTACAGCTGCAGGATACTGCGCCGGTAATTGCACCGAACGGATTTAACCCCTGACTGGCCGGCCACGCCAGCAGCAATGTGATCTCTTAGCCTTTTCCTTGTCGCAGTGTAACAAATAAAATAAATGTGTCTGCGACTATTCTGTGTAACCAAATCACGAGTCTGGAGACCGGCGGATTAAACGCAGATGTTGCCGTTGTATCCTAAAGAATTACATTATAAAGCGATACGATGGCTAAAAATGGTTTATTATTGTTATTCTTTGGGATCCAGTTGCCCAGCAGAGAGCTCTGCTCACACAAGAGATTGCTAATGGTAACGATGCATTATTCCTGTCTCAGTAATTGGGATAAAGCCCTCGTCCGGCTTATAACAGACTACAGCTCTTTGCTGGTTTACCCAGATAAATGTACTGTTCTGTTACTGTCCCAAGTCTTCCATACGACTGCTCACATGATCTTCTGCAAGACCCAGTCCCAATGATCCCTTTACGTGTGTGCGGCGTTTGGCAGAGCTGTGAGATTGGATTATTTGGCGCCGTCTGTGAACTGATAGGTTGATGCAGTTTGGCTGCGTGGTCACATTGCTCTCCAGCTGGGCAGATGTCATTGTGTGCCTGCAGCATTACTGCCCAGCATCACCTGTCTGCTGCCCGGCATCACCTGCCTGCTTCCTATATCACTAGTCCAAGCTCACGGGCTACTGACTCATGATGATGATATGATGGACTGGCTGCCTTTATCGATGCTTTATCCGTGATGTGAAGATGATTTATATATGAAGTGTTTGTCACGTTTGTTTCCAAATAAAAGGTTTTCTGTAGGTGTTTGATGTGTTGCTTTATCCCCTTGTGGTTGTTTGATAGGGACACGTTAGGATATTCGCTCTCCAGTGTATTCCCTATGCTTCGTGTAGTTCCCACAGGGGAGAGAGGGGCAGTCTGCACCATAGTGGGGAGTACCAGGAAGGGCTAGGACAGTGTTTCCCATTATGTCTGAAGAGGACAAGTATTTGCAGGTATTTATAAATGAGCGTAGGCTGGCTGCATACCTGCTGGCTGTTTTTATTGACGTGTGTTCTAAATCAGGTAAGTTTTTACATGCTTTAGGTCTGGGGTAGCCAACTCCAGTCCTCGAGAGCTACCAACAGTGCATGTTTTCCAGATCTCCTCACAAAATCACAAGTGAAGTAATTAGGGCCACCTGTGGATCTTTTAAAATGTGTCAGTGAGTAACGAGTGCACCTGTGCAGCAGCTAGGTTGTCTGGAAAATGTGAACTGTTGGTAGCTCTCGAGGACTGGAGTTGGCTACCACTTCTTTAGGTCATGTCGTGGGAGTAAGACACTGTACCACCTCGCTGAGCCATTTATGTGAGGGGACACTGGGACTGTATGTAATACACGTGTCCTGAGAGTGAGGGGACGCCGGGACTGTCTGTATTACACGTGTTCTGAGAGTGAGGGGACAACGGGACTGTCTGTATTACACGTGTTCTGAGAGTGAGGGGACACAGGGACTGTCTGTATTACATGTGTCCTGAGAGTGAGGGGACAACGGGACTGTCTGTATTACACGTGTCCTGAGAGTGAGGGGACACAGGGACTGTCTGTAATACACGTGTCCTGAGAGTGAGGGGACGCCGGTACTGTCTGTATTACATGTGTCCTGAGAGTGAGGGGACAACGGGACTGTCTGTATTACACGTGTCCTGAGAGTGAGGGGACACTGGGACTGTCTGTATTACACGTGTCCTGAGAGTAAGGGGACACCGGGACTGTCTGTATTACACGTGTCCTGAGAGTGAGGGGACGCCGGGACTGTCTGTATTACACGTATCCTGAGAGTGAGGGGACACCAGGACTGTCTGTATTACACGTGTCCTGAGAGTGAGGGGACGCCGGGACTGTCTGTATTACACGTATCCTGAGAGTGAGGGGACACCAGGACTGTCTGTATTACATGTGTCCTCAGAGTGAGGGAACTCCGGGACTGTCTGTATTACACGTGTCCTGAGAGTGAGGGGACACCGGGACTGTCTGTATTACACGTGTCCTGAGAGTGAGGGGACTCCGGGACTGTCTGTATTACACGTGTCCTGAGAGTGAGGGGACACCTGGACTGTCTGTATCACGTGTCCTGAGAGTGAGGGGACTCCGAGACTGTCTGTATTACACGTGTCCTGAGAGTATAACATGTTTTCCGGTAGTGAGCTAGCACTGTATTACAGCTCTTTCGCATATGACAGCTGATTGGGTAACAGGGCACCGCGTGGACACGCATACAGGTGCAGACTATTGAGTAACTATTGAGTAACTGCAAATTCGGTCATGATTCTGTGCTGTTTGATCTGCAGAATTCCCTCCCCTCTCTCCCGTAATGAGGTTATTAGTGGGGTCCCTGAATATTTCATCTCCCCCCTGCCTGTACCGATACCTCTCATCTAGTGCAGCTTCCTGTATAAATCAAACGCGCCATCTCCTCCACTCCGCTTCTTGTCACGTTTCTGGGATGATCAATAAAATGTATTTCTGGGTCTGAATTAATTCCATTTATTTTTAAACTTCACCTACTGCAGTGGTTCTCATCTGTCAGATTTTCCCAACAGGCCAGGTTTTAAGGATTTCTGTCTGTGGAATCAGGTGGGTTTATCACCTGAGCAATCCACAAACATGGCCTAAGTCATTAGTTCGACATTGTCTGGTTGACAGTCAACAGGTCGACATGGAGTTTTTCCCCGTTTATTTGCCAACAAGTGCCGACAGGCGGTATTTTATGCCCTACCATCCACTAGGGCGTGGTGGAAGAATAAAATAGTGTGCTGAGCGTAGCGAGGCACCGTGCCCGACGCATAGTGAGCGGATGTGGTGCACTTTAAACTGTGTCCATGTCGACTGTGTTGACATTCAGGTAAAAAAAATGTGAAAAACCCACTATCTACCTTTTGACTGTCGACCAACACAATGTTGAACTAATGACCCTTTGACCTAGAACCATGTCGACCTTTTCCCATGTCAACCATAATGCTGCAGACCAAATGATCCCAACCCGTTGCCAGTACTTGAATTGAGAACCTACTGTTCATGTGTTGTAGTTCCAGTTTCTTCCTGTAGAGGATAATCCTATGGTTGGAATCTGGATAATAGGTCAACGCGTGGAAAGGTTTTCACAATATTTGGGACTGGCCCATGATGGAACACTAATTGGGGGGTCAGTGTGCCCAGGTGTTCACATGGACAAAAAAGGTGTAAATCTCATGTCAAACTCTTCATGCATTGACCTTTCTGACGTTGAACCGTTTCCAGTGTTGACCTAGACACTTTTTTTTTTCTGTTGACTCCATGATCCACACCCCTCTGGTTCTGTGTCATCACTTTACTATGATGCTGTAAAGTTTGTTGCTCTTTAACGGATTGCTGCGTGTTATCACCCATACTAATACCCTCTCCCATCCTGCTGATATCATCCACCGCCATAATAATACCCCCTTTCATCCAGATAACACCCCCAGCCATATTAATATCTCCCTCCCATCCTGCTGGTAACACCCCCAGCCATACTAATACCCCCTCTCATCCAGATCATACTCCCAGCTATACTAATATCTACCTTCCATCCTGCTGATGACACCCCCAGCCATACTAATACTCCCCTCTCATCCTGCTGGTAACACCCCCAGCCATACTAATACCCCCATCCCATCCTGCTGATATCATCCATTGCCATACTAATACACCCTCTCATCCAGATCATACTCCCAGCTATACTAATATCTACCTTCCATCCTGCTGATAACACCCCCAACCATATGAATACCCCCCCCATCCTGCTGATTACACCCCAGCCACATTATTACCCCGTCCCATTCTGCTGATTACACCCCCCAGCCATAACAATACCCCCTCCCGACCTGCTGATCACACCCCCAGCCATACTAATACCCCCCTCCCATCCTGCTGATAACACCCCCAAACATATTAATACACCTTTGCATCCTGCTGATTACACCCCCGAACCATACTAATACCCCCTCCCATCCTGCTGGTAACACCCCCAGCTATACTAATACCCCCTCCCATCCTGCTGATAACACCCTCAGCCTCACTCATACCCCCCTCCCATCCTGCTGATTACACCCCCAGCCATACCAATACCCCCTCCCAACCTGCTGATCACACCCCCAGCCATACTAATACCCCCTCCCAACCTGCTGATCACACCCTAGCCATACTAATACACCCTCCCATCCTGCTGGTAACACTCCCTCCCATCCTGCTGATATCACCCACTGCCATACTAATACCCCCTCTCATCCAGATCATACTCCCAGCTATACTAATATCTACCTTCCATCCTGCTGATTACACCCCCAACCATATGAATACCCCCTCCCATTCTGCTGATTACACCCCCCAGCCATACTAATACCCCCTCTCAACCTGCTGATCACACCGCAGCCATACTAATACCCCCTCCCATCCTGCTGATCTCTTCCCCTGCGATACTAATACCCCCTCTCATCCAGATCATACTCCCAGCTATGCTAATATCTCCTTGCCATCCTGCTAATTACACCCAAGCCATACTAATACTCCCTCCCATCTTGCTTATAACACCCCCAGCCATACTAATACCCCCCCCCCCCCCTATCATCCTGTGGTAACACCTCCAGCCATGCTAACACCTCCTCCTATCCTGCTGGGAACACCCCCAGCCATACTAATACCCCTTCTCATCCTGCTGATTACACCCTCAGCCATACTAATACCCCCCTCCCATTCTGCTGATAACACCCCCAAACATATTAATACACCTTTGCATCCTGCTGATTACACCCCCGAACCATACTAATACCCCATCCCATCCTGCTGATAACACCCCCAGCTATACTAATACCCCCTCCCATCCTGCTGATAACACCCTCAGCCTCACTCATACCCCCCTCCCATACTGCTGATTACACCCCCAGCCATACTAATACCCCCCTCCCATCCTGCTGATAACACCCCCAAACATATTAATACACCTTCGCATCCTGCTGATTACACCCCCCAGCCATACTAATACCCCCCTCCCATCCTGCCGATAACACCCCCAGCCATACTAATACCCCCCTCCCATCATGCCGATAACACCCCCAGCCATTCCAATACCCCCTCCCATCCTGCTGATTACACCCCCAGCCATATCAATACCCCCTCCCATCATGCTGATTACAGCCCCCAGCCATTCCAATACCCCTCCCATCCTGCTGGGAACACCCCCAGCCATACTAATACCCCTTCTCATCCTGCTGATTACACCCCCCAGCCATACCAATATCCCCCTCTCATCCTGCTGATTACACCCCCCAGCCATACCAATATCCCCCTCTCATCCTGCTGATTACACCCCCATATTAATACACCTTCACATCCTGCTAACACCCCCAGACATACTTATACCCCCTCCCATCCTTCTGATTACACTGCTTGCAGGCTATATGGCCCATTAATCAATGTCTGTGGCAATTGCTAGGCGCTGGTGTTGGCTAATTAGTATGAATTGGTTCCTTCATTTGCTGCAGCCAACCGCAACATTCAGAGACGCAACCAATTATCAGATGACAATCTGCTGGTTAAAACGTGCGCAGCTGTTATCAGAGTTCTGCATTGCGTGACTGATATATTCCTCTATAACTGTGGTGGGAACCCTAACACTGCATGTTTTCCAGGTGTGTTCATTGGCTAACACAGTAGATGTACTTGTTTTACTAGTCATTCCTGAGGATACAGAGAAAACATGCACTACTATGGTTCCATGAGAACATAGCTCTGTCATACAGACAGTATCCAGTCAGGCTGTGGACAAGTAAACTTGCACACGCCGCAGATGCAATGAGGTCATCACGCAAACATATACGATGAGCGAATCAAAATCAGAATGACATTTTATAATATTAGATTGCAGGTTAGGCTTCAATGTGCAATTGATGGTATTGGCGCATGGTGGTGCAGGTCAGTTCTGTCAACTAGAGATGGTGGCACAGTCTCACAGGTCAGTTCTGGCAGCGACAGACGGTGTATTGTGGTGCAGGTTAGTTCTGTCAACTAGAGATCGTGGCGCAGGTCTGTTCTGCCAGCGACAGATGGTGTATGGTGGATCAGGTCAGTTCTGTCAACTAGCGATGGTGGCGCAGGTCAGTTCTGTCAACTAGAGATAGTGGCGCAGGTCAGTTCGGCCAGTGACAGATGGTGTATTGTGGTGCAGGTCAGTTCTGGCAGCGACAGATGGTGTATTGTGGTGAAGGTCAGTTCTGGCAGCAAGGAATGGTGTATGGTGGTACAGGTCAGATCTGTCAGTGAGGGGTGGTGTATGGTAGGGCAGGTCAGTTTTGTCAACGGGGGATGGTGTATGGTGGCACAAGTCAGTCTTGGCAGCAAGGAATGGTGGCGTGATGAGTAGACTGTATTGTAATTGTAGTCCTGTGGGCAGCGGTGCTGTATCTGTAATGTGCAGAGATGTAGCGATTCTATCAGACCAGGTTATTCCTCGCTGTTGGCATTGTGCTGGTAGAGGGCGGCTGGCATTGTGGTGGAAGATGGAGTGGGATAGCATTTTGCCTGTGGAGTGGGGCTGGTATTGTGCCGGGAGAGGGGGCATGGCATTGTGCTGATAGAGGGGGGGGGGGGGGGGCATTCTGGTGGTAAATGGGGGGGATGGCATTTTTCCAGGAGGGAGGCTGGCATTGTGGTGGTAAAGAAGGGAGGCTGGCATTGTGCTGTTAGAGGGGGGGGGGGGGGCTAACATTATGGTGGTAAAGAAGGGGGGCTGGCATTGTGGTGGTAAAAAAGGGGGGCTGGCATTGTGGTGGTAAAAAAGGGGGGCTGGCATTGTGGTGGTAGGGGGGGGGTGGCATTATGGTGTTAGAGGGGGTGGCTGGCATTGTGGTGATTAAGAAGGGGAGCTAGCATTATGGTGGTAGAGGGGGGCTGGCATTGTGCCAGGAGAGAGGGAGCTGCTTATCTGTTCTCGGCATGTAGAAGAGCAGAAAGTTTCAGACGTGCTATGGAGAGCACTGTGTCTTTAAATTAAGAAAATGGATGCAGAGGTGGGAGGGGGAGTGGGAGGGGGTCGGGGATGGAAAGCTTTAAATACTGGGAGAGACGGGAAACCTTTGCAGAGGAGCGGGGAGATCCATCAATAAGGAGGAATGTGAGGACTTGGGAGATTCCTGCCATGCTGTTGTCCCTGTGCTTTCTATAACCCTGGGCAATACTGGGCACTGACATTACCGAGGACCCTTAGGAGGGGAGACCACCAAACCAAGAACCATGGAAAAGGAGCAACTGTCAGAGGACCAGAAGGAGCTGATCCGTACCAGCTGGCAGATTGTGAGCCAGGACCAGATCCATCATGGCACTGTGCTGTTCACCAGGTGAGAGACTGGTACTGTGCCAGTTCTGTATGCTAGCGGGCAATAGCTGGAGATGGGTCAGATCTGCACTGTTACCTGTGTAACAGGTGTGTGATCTGCTGCTGCTTGTTTTGGTGACGACGCTGCCTAGCAGCGCGGTGTGCCCAGATGGCACAGTTTTATATGCCAGCTAAATCATTTGGTACAGATGACTATTTCCAAGAACCGTTCCTAGAAGATCTCACATCAAGTACTCAGTGATGTAAGTATCCAGTACAGCGGCCGCATATACAGGAGGGGTCCGTTCTATGTATGGGAGGCCCTGCATAATATATCACTATATGTATCTGTCAGGGGTTAAATGGATCAGAGCAATGTTCTGCAGGTCACTATAGAGGTCTGTAAGAGTTTATCACTATCTGTCCAGGGTTCAATGGGACAGAGCGATGTTCTGCAGGTCTATAGAGATATTAGCAATGTAATATTCTGAGTACTGTAGTATATGTGCCTGGATTACAGCAGGAACGAGTGGTAGTATATGTGCCTGGGTTACGAGAGAGAGCAGTAGTATATGTGCCTGGGTTATGGGAGAGAGCAGTAATATATGTGCCTGGGTTACGGGAGAGAGCAGTAGTACATGTGCCTGGATTACACCGGGAGAGAGCAGTAGTACATGTGCCTGGATTACACCGGGAGAGAACAGTAGTATATGTGCCTGGGTTACTCCCGGAGCGAGCAGTAGTATATGTGCCTGGATTACACTGGGAGAGAGCAGTAGTACATGTGCCTGGATTACATCGGGAGAGAGCAGTAGTACATGTGCCTGGATTACATCGGGAGAGAGCAGTAGTACATGTGCCTGGATTACAT
This sequence comes from Crinia signifera, assembly GCF_055691185.1. Classification (NCBI taxonomy): domain Eukaryota; kingdom Metazoa; phylum Chordata; class Amphibia; order Anura; family Myobatrachidae; genus Crinia; species Crinia signifera. The sequence continues at coordinate 56,522,538 of NC_139228.1, forward strand.
CGGGAGAGAGCAGTAGTATATGTGCCTGGATTACACCAGGAGAGAGCAGTAGTACATGTGCCTGGGTTACACCGGGAGAGAGCAGTAGTACATGTGCCTGGATTACTCTGGGATAGAGCAGTAGTATATGTGCCTGGATTACACCGGGAGAGAGCAGTAGTATATGTGTCTGGATTATGGTGTGTACACACAGTGAGATTCCTTTGATATTAGACTTGCTATGCAATCTTTGCTAACTCATGTCCTATTTACATACAAGCCATGCTATCTGCAATAGATTTCCACTATGTAGTCATTGCTGCCCTGTCTATCTGGGTTTTTGATTTGTGCTGTCCCAGGGGTGCAAATCGGGATCGCAAGGTAAAAAACCTGTGCGATCTTCACGCGATCCTGATGTGATTTTGACTATATAGCCAAAATCTCATGCTGGATTGTACCGTGTGTACACACCATTACAGCAGGGTAGAGCAGTAGTATATGTGTCTGGGTTACAACGGGAGAGAGCGGTAGTATATGTGCCTGGGTTACATCGGGAATAGCCTCCCATCAGAGGTAGTAGAGGCAAATACAGTAGTACAATTTAAACATGCTCGGGATAGGCATATTGATATCCTCATAAAAAAATAAGGATCAAATATGGTTTGAGGTAACATGTTTAAAAAGGGGCAGACTAGATGGGCCAAGTGGTTCTTATCTGCCGTCAAATTCTATGTTTCTGGATTACATTGCGATAGAGCGGTTGTATATGTGCCTGGGTTACACCGGGAGAGAGCAGTAGTATATGTGCCTGGGTTACATCGGGAGAGAGCGGTAGTATATGTGCCTGGATTACACCGGGAGAGAGCAGTAGTATATGTGCCTGGATTACACCGGGAGAGAGCGGTAGTATATGTGTCTGGGTTACACCGGGAGAGAGCAGTAGTATATGTGCCTGGGTTACATCGGGAAAGAGCGGTAGTATATGTGCCTGGGTTACATCGGGAGAGAGTGGTAGTAAATGTGCTTGAGTTACATCGGGAGAGAGCAGTAGTATATATGTGCCTGGATTACACCGGGAGAGAGCAGTAGTATATGTGCCTGGATTACACCGGGAGAGAGTGGTAGTATATGTGCTTGAGTTACACCGGGAGAGAGCAGTAGTATATGTGCCTGGGTTACATCGGGAAAGAGCGGTAGTATATGTGCCTGGGTTACATCGGGAGAGAGCGGTAGTACATGTGTCTGGGTTACTTCGGGAGAGAGCAGTAGTATATGTGTCTGGGTTACACCGGGAGAGAGCAGTAGTATATGTGTCTGGGTTACACCGGGAGAGAGCGGTAGTATATGTGTCTGGGTTACATCGGGAGAGAGTGGTAGTATATACCCCAGGGTTACACCGGGAGAGAGCGGTAGTATATGTGCCTTGGTTACACCGGGAGAGAGTGGTAGTATATACCCCTGGGTTACACCGGGAGAGAGCGGTAGTATATATGTGCCTGGGATACAGGAGAGAGTGGTAGTATACTGCATGTGCCTTGGAAATGTCTATCACAGTGTAAGAAGTAAATTGTAAAGTTGTACACAGTTCTTGCACAATATAGGACATGGCTGACAGTGTAACCATTACATTTACCATGTACGTAAAAGATGATTAATTTTGGTTTTCCACTTTGTTTTAAAGACTTTAGTTAACTTCCCCTTTAAAAGTTCTAATGTAAATCTGCTAATTGCTGAGGACTAAATAAAGTATCGGTGAAGAATGGTCTCCAGCAGCCATGTCAATACAGTAATTGTATCAGGTAACACTCAGAAGCAGTTCCTATTTACCATTTGTACCCATTTTACGCCAGGCTTTGAGAAACCACAATTGACCATCTCCCAGCTGGCATTGTGGTCCAAACGTGATGCAGATTGCATGTACTTTGCCCAATGCCTGGACGTCTGTAAGCAGCGCCAAATGTGAGAATTTCTAGTTTCCAATACTCTGCGACCTGTGCTCAGAGCAATGTCATCTTCTACAAGAAACCTCCAGCTTCCTGCACTGAGCGCTTTCTCCATGTCTATGGCCCATAAATGCTCAATATGCAGCATATATATTATTATATAATTTAGCAGACCGTTGTGACTGCTGTTGTTCCATATATTCTGGGGCACAGCTTTGTGGATCTGTCCCATGGTTATAATATGGTTACAACTAGTATGTCACCAGAGCTTATCACTTACACCACATTGAAACTGTTCTAAAATAAGAACAAGCAACTGCTTCATAAATGTCTCTCTCCTCCATGCTACAGCGCCTCTGTATCGCCTAATTTCCTGCAAACTTTAGTTATAGAACAATTGAAGTTATGTATCTGGGACCAGGGAGTTTTTGACAAATACCACTATAGGATAGGTGAGGTCCTTGTTAGCTCTTCCTCTGAATGCAACGTCGTTTCTGGCTGCCAACGTTGATCTTTTCTCTAATTCTCTGTGACTATCTCCATCTTTAGCCTCCCACACCCGTTCAGTTTTGAGGCTAACTCTGTGGCCACTGAGGGTACAGTAGGTGTATTACATACAGAAGTGTTGGTCACATCACACAGAACCAGGATGGACACTGTTCCACACCTGACCACGTTCTTGAAATTCAGTCCAAAAAGTCTTCTGCTTAAATCCATCACCCCAGAGGGATTGGACATGTATGGATAAGACCTAATTGTTGATCATCCATAAATGATTCATGAGCACAGAGATAGGCCCCGAGGATTGTGCAATGGGGTACATAACTCCTGGGCTGGACCCTGGGCTGTGCAGCAATGGAACCATATTAAGTACATTATGAGAGTTGAGCTTCTTCAAAGCCAAGGAGATTGAGACATTTCTGTAAGACTTATTCTCAATCTTCATCTATCTTGTTTATGGTGGTTGTTCGAGGAGAAGATGAATCCCTGAAGACCAATTTCATTGTGACCAATGGAGGTCAACTCGTCCAAAACTCGATTTAAAAAACAAACAAACAAAACAAAAATGAGTTCACTTTGCAGTCACATTTGTCCATAGAAAAATGATTTCTCTTTGAAATAAGGCAGGAGGAGGATGGGAAATTCTGATAGTCGACACCAGAATAAAAACAGTTGGACAGTGGACCCATTTCACATCTGGAAATTTGTATAAAACTCTTGATCAGCGACCGAATGTGTCCCAAAGGCTCTACAAATGATGGGAGTCCAACTCCACCAATTTAACCTATGTTTAGTCCAACAAATGTTCTAGATCTGGGGTAGCCAACCCTAGTCCTCGAGAGCTACCAACAGTGCATGTTTTGCAGGTCTCCTCACAGAATCACAAGTGAGCTAATTAGCTCCATCTGTGTATCTTTTAAAATGTGTCAGTGATTAATGAGTGCAGCTGTGCAGCAGCTAGGTTGTCTGGAAAATGTGCACTGTTGGTAGCTATCGAGGGCTAGGGTTATCTACCACTGTTCTAGATCATGAATGGAGTTTGCACATCAGGACAGAGGCATCCACAGGAGATGCAGGATACAATGTTCTGATTTAAGTATTAACAGAAGACTAAGTGCCCACTTGTGTCTATTGAGGCCCCAAGACTCGCCCTGTTTTTCGGTTTGGTGCTTTTGTACATTCCACATAGACCTCATATGGGAACTTGCTTTTCTGCCAAGGTAAGTGAACACGGTGGCATGTATATACATTCATATGCGGTTAGACAGCCCAGATGTCCTCCTCACTTACATGATGAAGACCTGGCCCTGCTGCATTCCTTAATTCTACAAGCTTCTTTCTGTGCTGGGATTTCTTGATCTTGTCTTTGTGTTTCAGGCTATTTGAGCTGGAGCCGGACCTGGTTTTCCTCTTCCAGTACAACTCTGCTAATTTCTCCAATGTACAGGAATGCCTGGGCTCAGAAGAGTTCACCGAGCACATCCGCAAGGTGGGTATCCTGATCCTGACACATTTATGGCATCTCATCCTGATCTGAGATCTGAGCTGGAACTGGGCGTGGGAGCCAGGAGAACTTGGCTCAGATGTTGGTGAATCCTATCAGGATAGGAGGATTGTCACATGTTTATACAATAATGGATCAACTCCAGCGGAGCGAGCCGACAGGATTCCAGACTGATTGATAAGATGAGGAAAATACACTGATAGACACGTAGTGGGTCAACAACACATAAAAGGTAGACATGCTTAGGTCGACATGGATGTTAGGTCGACAATGGCTAGGTCGACAGTCAAAAGGTCGACATAGGGTTTTTTTTCCCCACTTTTTTTTAGCCGACGTGTGCCGACATGCTCCCATCCACTAGGGCATAGAGGGGGGCATGGAGGGAGAACAGATTAATGTGTTGATGTGCACCAATACGACCGTGTCGACATTCCGGACCAAAAAGGTTAGTAAAATAGGCACGACAACCTATTTCCTGTGTTAACCTAAGCCATGTCGACCCAATGTATGTCGACCTAATAATTGGTCGTCCCAATGACCCACACCCCTTAGTAGAGTAGGAGGAGAATACGCCAACAGAAACTTAGGGGTAGATTTACTAAGATGGGAGTTCTATTGAAGATGGGACGTTGCTATGGGCAACCAACCAGATTCTATCTATTATCTTCTAGAAGCTGATAATTTATTAAGGCGGGAGTTCTGTTGAAGATGGGATGTTGCCCATAGCAACCAGTCAGATTCTACTACTTCTTATTTATTTAACTTGATAATCTTGCAAAGTGAGATCAAATACGGATGGTCTGGGAAATAGGATTGGATGAAAGAGGAACGGTGTGGACTCAGGAAGTCCGTCCAGCTCACTGCAGCTGAGAACCTCTCTGTGCCAATCCACATGTGTGTGACAAGTAAATGGTGCAAGGAGATACATACAGAGAGCTCCACATTGGCAGCAGTTGCTGCAGGGAGTTGGCCGGGTCCAGCATTACAGGGTCCAGACTGCTCTTCTCATGGGAATGGGAAACCAGAACAAAGTGGCTTGTTGGTGTAGGCAGAGCGTGTCTGAGTGGTGAGATCATTGCACACACATGTGGCGCACACCACATGACAGACACAAACCACCCATCACCAGGGAAACGGAACAAACAAAGCATTGCTGAAATGAAAGCAAAGACACTACAATAAGCGTTGCATACTTAATGTAATAGCAATGACCTAACCATGATGTGATCTAGATCAACACTGACGTGGAAATAGTCGACACCAAACATGGGTTGACGCGCACCTTTCATGGTTTTTTGGGTGTGTCCGTGTCAACATGGGCACCATATTAAAGTACCCGTGTCCCCTTGATTGGTTCACTGTGCTCAACACACTATTATAACCCCCCCCCCCCCATGCCCACGTGGGTAAAAAAAAAAAAAACATAACTCAAAAACTCGTGTTGACTTTTTGACCATGTGGAATTTGTGTTGACCTACTGGTTGTAGATCTAGCTACCATAAATAATCATACATATATGTATAAATCCATAAATACAGTGTAATATGCTGACCATTGTAATAACACATAGGGGTACATTTACTGAAGGGTCTAAAGATAAGAGGTGATGTTACCCATAGCAACCAATCAGATTTTATCATTTCTCTATTGCATCCTAGAAAATGATAAACAGAATCTGATTGGTTGCTATGGTAACATTACTTCTTTTGGTGTGTGTGCATTGGGTTGACCACTGAAGGTTGACAGGGCTCAGGTCGACAATGGCAAGGTTGACACGAGTTTTTCACAATTTTTTTAAATTTGCCCTGAATGTTGACCTGGACACAGTCAAAGTGTACCACGTCCCCTAGCATAGCTCGCTATGCCTGGCACACTATTATATTCTTCTACCACGCAGTGGAGGATGGGTGGGCATAAAATACCGCCTGTAGGCTCCAAAAAAATTGTGAAAAACTCATGTTGATCTTTTGACCTTGCCATTGTCGACCTTCGAACCCTGTCGACCTTCAGTTTTCGACCCAATGCATGTCAGCTAAATAGGGTCAACCTTGTGACCATATCCTGTGTGTGTGTATTTTTATATACATAGTAGTCTTAAGGCCTGTGTGATGGATGGGCGGGTGAAAGTTTATGCTTATGCAATTCTCAAAAGTTTTGTACAGTGAAAATGTTTTTAATTTAATGGACCCTTTAACCCCTTCGGTGCTATGGGCTGAGCTGCGATGCAGGAGCGGTCTCTCCTGAAAAATTTCCATGCATGCCACTGTAAAGAAAAGGTGCGCCAGTGGTGAACCACTGGCACCCCGGTAGGTTTATCCTGCCCCCGGAAAACCCACCACTCAAGGGGTTAAGGGTCCACTTAAGGGAGTCTGTTTATTGTGTTGTATTCAGTGCGGTTAAGAGGGGGGACTGGGTCTGTTGGAGGGGCCTGGGTCCCGTGCCCCCTACCCCTGCTGCAGTGACCGGGCAGTGGCCGGAGTAGGCAGCAGAGGCTGCCGCAGCAGCACAGCTTCTCTCCACTGCTCAGCACACGCTGCTCAGTGCCGTGTGCTGAGCAGGGGAGAGGCAGCTGCACTAGCGTTCAATTCTAGTTCTGTAGATTTTTATACAATGTGTCCTGAAGACGGGGGATGCCCAAAACAGCATAGACAGCATGAAAGTTTTTTTTACTGAGACTAGGGTGCCTCTGTTCTGCCCCCGTGACCTGTATGGGACAGTAAGCTCTCCGTGCACCGTTGCCCGTGACACTGTACCCGCTAACTTGCTGTTCCTGTTCTCTGCCAGGTGATGACGGTGATTGATGCCGCGGTCAGCAGCCTGGACTCTCTCCCATCTCTAGATGAATATCTGACTGGCCTGGGACGGAAGCACCGTGCTACAGGAGTAAAGCTAGAATCCTTCAATGTGAGAGCATTCTCATTTATTTACACAGAAGTATGTGACCTGTCACTACAGAACCATAGGTGCCACAAACGCTGGCAATCTAGCTGTCTGATAAAGTCCTATTAACATACTGTTGCATTTTCTGTACTATGCACCATGCGTAGTATGTAGAAATGCATATCCCCCCCCCCCTTGCACCACACGCGTTATGTAGAGATGTATATCCCCCCTCCTGCACTACACCTGCTATGTGTTATTTACAGTTTCTTATATAGCGCAGCAGATTCCGTTGCGCTTTACAATTGTAAAGAGATAAACAAACTGGGTAACAACAGACAGACTTGGAGGTAAGAGGGCCCTGCTGCAAGCTTACAATCTACAGGGACATAGGAGGGAAATTCAAGGACAGACATCAGTAATAGTATAGCTTGTAGGTTCAGAAGGGAAGCTATATAATACATAAGTGCCTTAGAGGGTTATGGAAATGGGACGTAAATATGATAGGCTTGCCTGAAGAGGTGAGTGTTTAGTGAATGCTTGAAAGTTTGGAGGCTAGCAGAGAGTCTTATTGTGTGTGGAAGGGCATTCCATAGGGTGGGAGCGGCCCGATGAATGTCCTGTAATAGTGAATGGAAGCTAGTGATCCGTTCAGAAGAGAGACGCAAATCTTGTGCAGAGCGGAGTGGTTGAGATGGGAGATATTTTGTGATAAGTAGAGAGATATATGCTGGTGCAGTGCGGTTAATAGCTTTATATGCAAGTAGAAGGGTTTTATATTGAATACAGTAAGATACAGGTAACCAATGGGAGACGACAGAGGGGATCAGCAGACGATGAGCATCTTGCAAGGAAGATCAGCCTAGCGGCAGCATTTAAAATGGATTGCAGTGGTGAGAGTCTGTTCTTGGGTAGACCAGTTAGGAGACTATTGCAATAATTAATGCGGGATATAATGAGTGCATAGATAAGAGATTTAGTAGTGTCTACGGTCCTATTTTTGGATATGTTTTTTAGATGCATGTAACATGATTTGGAGACAGATTGAATGTGGGGAACAAAGGACAGTTCAGATCTCGAGGATAACCCCTAGGCAACGAACTTGTGGGGTAGGATAGTAACTGTTCTTAGCTGGTGGGAAGTAATTCAGTTTTGGAAATATTGAGTTTGAGTTGGCGAGAAGACATCCAAGATGAGATGGCAGAGAGACATTCAGAGGCCCAAAACCACTGGTGACAACTCTGGGGTTGATAGATAGATTTGAGTATCATCCGCAGATACAGTAAATGATACTGAAATCCGAAAGAGCTGATGAGTTTGCCAAGAGATGAGGAATAGATTGAGAAAAGCAGAGGACCTAAGACTGAGCCTTGTGGAACTCCGACTGACAGAGGTAATGAAGAGGAGGTAACATGTGAACCAGGAAAGGGCTGTATCATTAAGACCTAGGGAGTGCAGTGTTTGTATGAGAAGAGTGTGATTAACAGTGTCAAATGCAGCAGAAAGATCTAGAACAGTTGTTCCCAACCCTGGTCCTCAAGTACCCCCAACAGTGCACGTTTTGCAGGTCTCCACTCAAGTGAAATAATTAGCTCCACCTGTGGATCTTTTAAAATGTGGCAGAACAATGAGTGCACCTGCTGGGAGACTTGGAAAATGTGTACTGTTGGGGGGTACTTGAGGACCAGGGTTTGGAACCACTGATCTAGAAGAATAAGTAGTGAGTAATGGCCTTTAGACTTGGCAGTTACCAGATCATTCATCACTTTAGTGCTGTCTTAGTGGAGTGTTGGGAATGAAAGCCTGACTGAAGCGGGTCTAATAGGGTGTTAGAGTTAAGAAAGTTTGTGAGGCAAGATTAGACAAGTCTCTACAATAGCTTGGAGAGGCATGGGAGCTGAGAGACATGACGGCAGTTAGAGAGAGAGTTAGAGTCAGAATTATTATTTCTTTAGAATGGGAGTAATCACTGCATGTTTAAGCAGAGAAGGAAAAGTACCAGTAGCAAGAGAGAGATTTTAGTTAAGGTTGGAACAAGCACAGGAGACAGTTTTAATGACTTGTGCAGTTATAGGATCAAGAGGAGAGGTAGTAGAGTAGGAGGATAAGAAGAGTGTGGAAACTTCCTTTTCATTTGTGAGCTCAAATGAAGAGAAAGTGCCAGAGGGTTCAGGTGGGGAAGAAAGAAGGTTAGAGGTTGTGGAAGAGCATACAATTTCATCTCGGATGTTATCAATCTTGTCCTTAAAGTAGGAGGCAAGTTCTTGTGCACTGATGGTAGCCGGTAGGGGAGGAGTGGGAGGGTACAGAAGAGACTTAAATGTGTTAAAAAGTCACTTTGGGTTGGTGGCATGAGAAGAGATGAGAGATTGTAAGTACGTTTGTTTGGCAGTGTCCATGTGAGGAATTTAGTCATATTACGAGATTTATGCCATTGGCGTAAATTGGTGTTGTGACCGATTTCATAGTAGTATTGTTATCTTGGAGTGCCATGGCTGGCATCTAAGCCTACATGGGGTGTAATGGGAGGCTGGAGCAACTTCATCAAGGGCTGTTTCAAGATATAACCCCCTCCTGCACCACACTCGGTATGTAGAGCTGTATCTCCTCTCTCTATCCTGTATAGATATGTAACCCCCCTCAGTATGTAGAGAAGTATAACCTCCCCTGTCCTGCACCACGCGCATTATGTAGAGGTATATTTCTCCTCCTGCACCACACAAGGAATGTAGAGATGTATAGCTTCCTCCCCCACACGCGGTATGTAGAGATGTATAACCCGCCCCCCTCCTGCACCATGCTCAGTATGTAGAGATGTATAACCCCCCTCCAGCACCACACCAGCTATGTATAACCTTCCTCCCACACCATGCACGGTATGTAAAGATGTATAACCCCCCCCTCCTGCACCATGTGCGGTAGGTAGAGATGTGTAACCCCCCTTGGTATGTAGAGATGTATAATCCTCCTCCTGCACCACATGTGGTATGTAGAGATGTATAACCCGCCCCCCTCCTGCACCACCATGCGCGGTATGTAGAGATGTATAACCCTCCTTCTGCACCACACCTGGTATTTAGGGATGTATACCCCCCTCTTGCACAACAAGCGGTATGTGAGAGATGTATAACAACAACCCCCCCTCCTACACCATGCACGGTATGTAGAGATGTATAACCCCTACACACCCAGCAGCAAGAGGCGTAGGAAGTCACTAACATTAGCTGTTTCTTACAGACGGTGGGGGATTCGCTACTCTTCGCTTTGGAGACAGGCCTGGGAGAACTATTCACATCGGATGCCCGGGAAGCCTGGAGCCAGCTGTATGCCACAGTGGTTAGCTCCATGAGCCGTGGCTGGCGCAGAGATCCCCAGGGACATTGAGGAGATAGTGGTTGTGGCCACACCAGTACAAGACTCATTTATCTGATATACCCCACAGCACTGTGAGAAGACTGTGGCTCTAATGGACAGGACAGCGACGTTCTGCTGGAGTCTGTGACATTAGGACCAGTGACGCTGCCTCTGTGCCTGGCAGAAGCCTGTGGGGTGACCCAGTTATGGGGCACTGCTCCGTTCTATGTATCCAGTGTCTCTAACCTTGTATTACTGTAGTGAATGTCTATCTGTATTCTATCACTGTAATCCTCTAGTGCCAGGCGTGTGCCTGGCTGACCCTGTATGGTGGTAAAAATCTCACTGACATATAGCCAGACCGGTTAATATGGCATCTATCACATGTACAAGTCACCAGTGTCACGGTTGACCGGTACATAGACGTGTGTATATACCAGCATCCAGAGGGACATTGGCATTGAGGTGGAAGCAGAACTACATGTTCTGAGTGTACGGTGTTTGTATGTACAGATAGGCATGTTTATGTGTCGGTCACATGTTATATGTGGTTCACAGTATTAAACTGGAATAAACTATAATCCCCTGATTGACTCGGGTGGCTGAAGTTGCAGCGGAACATGGACCCAGGGCAAGACTGGACAGCAAAGCATTATGGGTAAGAGACACGGCAGCATTATACTGTACTTACCTCAACCCTCTGGACAATGGGTCGGCATGCAAAAGGTCGACATGATAATGATTGAAGCTTGAAAAAGTCGACTGGTTTTTCACAATTGTTTTTATTTTTTAACCTTTTTCACACGTTTCTATTTCTGGTAAATGGTAAAGTGGGCCGAGCGCGGCAGTAGAGGAGCGAGTTGTCTGGTCTGCAGTGTTCCACTACTTGGGGATCTACATGCTCAAATAGACACAAAGAAATGGTGAAATATTCACGGCGATATTTTCCACTTCCATTCTTTGCTTGAGTTGACCTTTTTTGCCATGCGACCTTGTGCATGTTGACCTTGTAGTGTCAACCTAATTTCTGCTGACCCAATGAGCCATGCCTAACTAATGGTGGGCAAGATTTGGCTCCAAACCAAAGTGGGATCTATTTACCATCTTCCTTCTCACCATGGGATAAAGCACCTCCTCATACGCGTAATGCACTTAGAGGGTCTCTCCTGGTGTACTGTGGGCTCCCTTTACCACATTGGGGTGGTAAATTACTTCCCCTAGTATCCGATTGACGATGTCTAGATCGACAATTACGTGGTCTACCACTAAAGGTCAAACGCAACTTGTTAGACACCTAAACATAGTAGACAGAGAAGAACAACACAAGAAAAGGTTGAAGGGAACTGACAAGGTCAACACAAGTATTAGGAAGGTCATGGGTTTGAATTCTGGGTATAAACGGTGGTGATGAGGTGTAAGGGGGGATGCTGGGTTACTGTGGTCTTTTCCCTGTGGCATTTAGAATTAAGAGCGCTAAATAAAATGGGGTTAAGTGAATAGAGCAGAGAAGACAGGATAAATAGAAAAATAAATCAAATTAATAAAATCATTTAAAAAAAATGTGTCTGTGGAGAAAACTGAGCTTATCCTATCTCTACTGTTGATGCTATGCCTGTTTTAGGTGGCCAAGTTGGAGGTTGCCGCTGGTGGACTCGCCCACTTGCTTGCAGCAGCTAGAGGAAGTGGCTTTAGTGCTGCACCAATCTCACGATCCCAACAGTCAGCGCGATGTTCACCAGAACAAGCTTTACCTGGCGGCTGATGTCTTTCGGCATAGAAGGTGTTTGTTGGTAGAGGGTGAAGGTAGCCCCGGACTTCTTGTTCTAATTCAACGCGTTTCATGTGTTACTTCACTTTTTTTCTTTAATCTAACTTTATTCAGTAAAAACAGAAATCACTTTTCTAAAAACAGAAATTGTCATTTAAAAGCGTAGGAACCATGTGGCCAATGGCTAAATCATTGTTTTAAAAAAAATTATGCCCAAATAAAGTAAATTTCATATAAGGATACAATAAGAATAGTGAGAAAAAATGTAAATAATTAAAAAAAATTTTTTATAAAAATATAGAAACTGAAAATAATAAGTAAAGATACCCTGTATGACTACTATAGAGAGTAAATAAGGTATTGCTTAAATTCCTCTAATTCCTAAATCAAAACTCATTAAACCTCAATTTTACAACAACTCGGGAAAGTATTACCTTTTTGGATTTAAAAATGTATATTAAGGAGAACAAAATGAATACAAAACCCAAATAAAACCCGTAAATGGGAATAATGATGTTCTTCCAGTATACACGGTCAGGGGCAGATTGGCCATAGACCTTACAGGAAAGATTCCCGGTAGGCCGATGCACCGGTGAGGCCACTTATAAGCCAGTCACTTATTTTTATGATTTGGCCCTGCCCAGAGTAGTGGCCGTGTCCCACTCCTGTGTCCCACACACACATTTGCCAATTCTCAGAGCAGAGCACTCAATACTGCAAATACTGATCTAAGGCGGGCTTCCATCTATATCCATTGTGACATCTGTTAAAGGGACGAGTGGGTGCTATCTGGTGGTGTAACAGTTTCTGTGGTGTATTTGGGCTCCACTGGGGAGGATTGGGGATGGTTATTATATTCAGGGATTACAGTAATAAGTTGTTTTTTGCTTGATGGTGGTATTGGAGTCTGTTTTCTGTCTTAGTGGGGGGAGTTGGAGTATGATTTGAAATGTTGAGGTTTCTGGTTTGTCACAACAGCATTTAACAGTCTGGGGGTCACTAAACTGCCAAGCCTAATAAAACCAACCGCTTTCACCCAGGTGTAGTGATGTGTTGGCTCCACCTTCATTTACATTGGTGCTGCTCACGGGAAGCCATTACAACGATTTTTTCCAGGGCCACTTCTAGTTCCCAAACCGCCCCTGGAAACGGTTTAAGAAACATCCCGGCAGGACAATTTCAGAGATTATGTATAAATTGTACCAACGATGAAACTGTCAAATCCTTGGATCGAAAACATTTAGACAAATATAAACCTTAAATACAAACAAACATCAATCAAAGAAATCCCATTAATTACTCAATATAACAGCAATCCCCACCTGATTTAGAGCATATTTAAAAGACATTAGCATATGGAACTGGATGAAGATATAAGGCTAATTAATCATTCCCAAAAGACCTGAGTAATATACACAAAGGCTAAAAACCTACAACAACTGGTCTCCAGCTTTATAAAACCCGCAACAGAAACCCAAGAAACAAGGACAAAAGGGTTTTTTCCTGGTCTTAGCTGTAAAGCATGCAAAGATTTAAATATCATGTCAACAAAAGCCGAGAGAGTTCTTTTCCGAACACAGAAAAAAAGAAGTACACTATAGGAGACCAGATCTCTTGCGAAACCGAGGGGGCTGACTATCTTTATTATGTGCCGCTGCGGGTACCAATATGTCAGCCAAACTAAAAGAAAAATCAAAACTCGAATAGCAGAGCACCAAGTGAATATCAAACCACTTTCTGGAGTCACATAACAAAAATCCAGTAGGATTAACATTTCTGGGGATACTAAAAGTCCGCCAGAACTGGAGAGGTGGCAACATGATAAAAACGTTAAAACAAGTGGAATCTAAATGAATCTTTGACTTACAGACATTACAACCAAAAGGTCTTAACATTGACTTTGAAATTATACATTTTTTTTATAAACCTTATTTACTCTCTATATTATTCATACAGCTTATCTATACTAATTATTTTAAGTTGTATTATTTTAAAAAAATGTGTATGTATATATATTTTTTTATTATTATTTACATATTTTTTGTAAATTTGTTTCTCACCATTCTATTATCCTTATTTGGAATTTACTTTATTTGGGCACAAAGATATTCTAAGAGATATCTTTTAAAACAAGGATTTAGCCATTTTTCCCACACTTTTTAAGTGACAATTTCAGTTTTCCAGAAAAGTGACTTCTGTTTTCAGTGAATAAAGTTAGAACAAAGAAAAACATGAAACGCGTTGAACCAGAAGCTACATTCACACTACCAAAAAATACCTTCTAAACCAGAAGACGTCAGCCGCTAGGTAAGGCTTGTTCTGGTGAACATCTAGCTGACGTAGGTCCATCTTAACCCATAGGCTTACTGGGCAGCTGCCCTAGGGCCCCACATTTCTAGGTGCCTTCGAGCAGGGGTTTGCTGGTGCCTCGGAAGTTTCTTGTCAGGCTAGTAATGATTGCTGCCTGGCTGCTTTAATTATAAATTACACAAGATCAGAGCTGCTGGGAAACATTCTCTGGATAGGAGTGTGGTTTTTGGATTCCGCACTAGATTCATCCCACCTAGGGTGAGAGAGATCTAGTCTCGTCTGTAGTGGGGGGCGGCCTGGGTAGCCTATAACCAAGTCTCAAAAAACTGTGTATTATTCCCAAGTTGGTTGCAGCTATTCTGAAGAGTTGGTGGTGCTCCCCTGAGTCCAAATGTACAATAGCAGTGGAAGGGAGAAAAGAGGACTCTCTTTGTGGGGCACTCTTACTATGTCAAATGATAGTTTTTAAAACGTAACTTTTATTAAATGTTTCCTTTAAGATAAATGGGACAGAAAGGCCTTCTGTATAAAATAAGATTAAATGAGTCCCTTTTGCAGTGAGCCTTTATCATATATGCTATGCACTGGGGGATGTATTTAATTGATAGGAAGGATGATTCCCCCTCTATGGGTCTTAAATGAACAATGTGCACCCAGTGTGGCCTAAGGCTCTGAAGTCTGGGGATCGTTGTGGAGGCAAAGGTTTATTATTCGAATCCTGTAATGGGTAATTTAAGGGGTATATTCCCTATTATTGATAAAGGATTCAAAATATTTTTATGAGGGTAAAGTTCCCTCGGTGGAGGAGACTGCTTTATATCAGAGTACCTGATATTATAAAATTGGGGTCTGCATGCAGCAGATAGATGTCTGTGACAGCAGGGTCTGGCTACAGTACAGAGGTGTCTGTGACAGCAGAATGTATCTTCTGATTGAGGATACTATTTGTATTCTGCTACATTAAGGATGTATTTGTAAATGTTGCAACAAAGGGCAGTATTCAATGAGAAAAATTTGCCGTGTTTTATGGCGAGTTTGTGCTATTTTCGCGTTGGAAGGAGCATTTTGCTCTCCAAAAGTGAACCACCCTATTCAATGTGATATTTTCGCCATGTCTCTCCGTGTAGCAATTCTCCATCTTTTCATGGAGAACTGGAATGTGAACTTTTAAACTAAAAGGTTTTTTTTTGGTGTCAAAAAATCAGGATTTTTTTTCTGTGAAGGGGCATGTTATTTTTATTCATGTGCTTATAGCACAGAATATATATTTAATTTTAAAAAATAATTTTTTTTTATTTATTATTTTTACACAGAGTAGCCAGCAGGGGGCCGGAGCTCTCGAGCCGCTCATTAGATATTCATATATTCACTGCACCCGATCATTACATATGCACGATCGGGTGCAGTGAATACTGGGTCCCCCGCTGGCTATGGGGGGGGGGCAGCTTGTGCTGCCTGGGTCCCGGGGAGCCCTCCTCCCCTCCACATATGTTCTGGGGCAGCCAGGGAGACTTTAATCTCCCTGGCTGCCACCGTCCCCCGGCTCCCTGCCGCGGACGCTCATTGAATAGCGGGAGCAGGAGTGGCAGCGAGCCCTCCAGAACAGGGCGAGTGCATGACGAGAGAAAAAATCTCTCACCATGCACGGAGAATTTTTCTCATTGAATACTGCCCAAAGTCTTATTCAGTGTTGCCCTAGCCTTGTTATCTCTATTGCTTCAGTGTCCTGAGGAAAAAATGGTATATTTTAAACAGTTCACATTCCAGGAATCACCTTTGCTCAATAGTGTATGTGAGTTGCTTGTGCCCCACACTGTATCTGTATTGGCAGATGACCCTTACGGCAGTTTTTTTAAGACAGTGTTCTGGTATTGGTCTGCATGACCTACGATAGTAGCAATTATCTGTTAGCGTGGACCTACTATTTTGCCCAATGCCTGGAAAGATCAAAACAAACAGTGTTTCAATCTGTTAGTCATTGCTTGTCAGGACCATATTGGCAGAAGTTGCACTGAGGGATTTCCTCCTATGGATCAGCCTGGCCCTTTAGTACCAATCGGATTTTCTGCTTTCTATTAGTCATGCAAACGTGCAAAGGACTAAAGATGAGAGGGTTTCCGATTGGACTGCAGGGTCATAGAAATATAGGCAGAGGATGGCACTCCTTTTATTGCCCGAATATGTTTGAGCTATGCCCTGTTGCTATGTGTAGCAGTGCAGGGTATTATGCCTATACACTTCTTAGGCCGTCGGAGGAGTGTCAAAGTAAAAGGTAAATGGTATAGGTAATTGCAATATAAATCGCGGTATAGGTGGTAGCAGAAAAATGCTGTGAGTAACAGTGGAGTGCTACCTTCTGCTGTTAGTGAGTCATGCTCCAGCAGCGGACTCCGTAATGAGAGAGGTAGATCCTGTAACTATTCAGCAGAAAGTACAGGGTGAAGTGATCGCTTCTGCTGTTAGTTAAATGCCACAGACTACCCTGTTGTCCCAAGACAGAGCAGGGATAGTCAGTGTGCAGGTCTCTAATGAGAGAGCTATTAGGTACCTGGCTGTGTGCCCAGGCACACTGACTATCCCTGCTCTGTCTTGGGACAACAGGGTAGTCTGTGGCATTTAACTAACAGCAGGGAAGTCTGTGGCATTTAACTCTAACAGCAGAAGCGATCACTTCACGCTGTACTTTCTGCTGAATAGTTACAGGATCTACCTCTCTCTCATTACGGAGTCCGCTGCTGGAGCATGACTCACTAACAGCAGAAGGTAGCGCTCCACTGTAACTCACAGCATTTTTCTGCTACCACCTATACCGCGATCTATATTGCAATTACCTATACCAGGCTAGGGCAACACAGCCAATACAGATACAGTGTGGGGCAACAAACAACTCACATACACTATTGAGCAAAGGTGATTCCTGGAATGTGAACGGTTTAAAATGTACCATTTTTTCCTCAGGACACTGAAGCAATAGAGATAACAAGGCTAGGGCAACACTGAATAAGACTTTGTTGCAACATTTACAAATACATCCTTAATGTAGCAGAATACAAACAGTATCCTCAATCAGAAGATACATTCTGCTGTCACAGACACCTCTGTACTGTAGCCAGACCCTGCTGTCACAGACATCTATCTGCTGCAGCCAGACCCCAATTTTATAATATCAGGTACTCTGATATAAAGCAGTCTCCTCCACCGAGGGAACTTTACCCTCATAAAAATATTTTGAATCCTATATCAATAATAGGGAATATACCCCTTAAATTACCCAATACAGGATTCGAATAATAAACCTTTGCCTCCACAACGATCCCCAGACTTCAGAGCCTTAGGCCACACTGGGTGCACATTGTTCATTTAAGACCCCCAGAGGGGGAATCATCCTTCCTATCAATTAAATACATCCCCCAGTGCATAGCATATATGATAAAGGCTCACTGCAAAAGGGACTAATTTAATCTTATTTTATACAGAAGGCCTTTCTGTCCCATTTATCTTAAAGGAAACATTTAATAAAAGTTACGTTTTAAAAACTATCATTTGACATAGTAAGAGTGCCCCACAAAGAGAGTCCTCTTGTCTCCCTTCCACTGCTATGGGAAACATTCTCTACCAGCCTGCAGCCAGACAGGTAATGGCTGTAAGCTAATGCTAATTACTGGATGGCAGATAGCAGGTGGAGAGACACAGCAGGAAGTTATGATTTTTTTTTTACTTAAATAGGGGCCCCAGTGCATTGTTATGCCTGGGGCCAATCATTTTGTTAAGACGGCCTTGAGCTGACGGCGGGGATCGGGAGATTGGCGGAGTTCTGCAGCCACTTCCTCTAGCCACTGCCAGAAAGCAAGAAGACCACGGCAGCAAGCGAGCGAGTCCACCAGTGTCAACATCCAACTGGGCCGCCCACCACAGGCATTGACAGTAGAGATAGGGTAAGCTCAGTCTTCTCTAGACTTTTAAGTCATTCAAAAAAGAGTTGTAACCTAAAGGGCCGCTTTGAATTTATTTACATTCATTTTATTTTTATATTTATTTTAATTATTTTATTAATTTCGCTTCTTTTTCTATTTCTTCTCTACTCTATTCACTTAATCCAGTTTTATTTAGTGCTCTTAAGTCAAAAAAAAAATCATCTGGTTTTCCATAAAAATACTTCATTCATACTGTACAACATAGCGCAGATGAACAGTTTTTCTATCTTACCTGAGGCAGCTGAAGTGTCTTCATCGCTCCTCTTCTCATTTCATCTTGTTCTATGCCTAAAGAAGGGACAGTAACAAAATTCTGCTCATAAATAAATGCAGATCGTTGTCTGCTCTACCCCTATCCATCTGCTTGTGAGAGCAGCCACCACTGTTGGTGCACAGTTGCAGCTGCTCTAACACTGGTGCCAGAAAAGCGATAGATATCAAGCTGGCTGATGCCATTTGCACCCATGCACCTGCTAGTGGGGATGTGCCACAGATGCATAGGACTCTGAATGTTCTGCAGTTACACTAAGTTGGTTAGGATCTGTTACGGAGCAAGTGTACTGCAAAAAGGCACCATCGTCATCCATAAAACTAACTGGCATGCAACACTGAAATGGCCCCTAATTGTCAACGATAGCTGGAAATCTGAGAGTCCTTTACCTCTAGAGGACATTTCAAGGTGAGCAGAGGTCCAAAGGTGACCCTAAGTCGCCAGTCTTCCGCAGGCTGCAGTCCCTGTCAAGTATATGGGGAAATTGGAATCTCCACCAATAAATCTTTGGACACTGCTAATGTTACAGAACTTATTGGGCACAAGAATATCGGCTTAAGTAGTCAGCACGTTGCTTAGGGAGCGGACCCAGAGCCCCAAATGCCTCTGAAGTCCTCCCCATTCTCAGGGGAGATTGTGTTCAGGCCCAAGCTGGACAAAATCATTCTATTGCCACAGCGGGAAAGTGAAGGACTCTGGGATTCTCTCTGCTGTTCCCTCTGGTGGAGCGAGGCACCACTTTTCTACTCCTCGTGGGTGGGGTCAGTGGAGAGGAAATCATGTGACACATTAACACAATCAACCATACTCTTTTAAAATTATATTTGGCAAAAATCAGCAAGTTCTTAAATAACATTTGTCAGATGCAAAATGCGCTGTCCCCATGCGAACGAAAAATAGAGCCAGGGATCGCAGCTATATGAAGGTTTCCATGTCGTGACCACATGATCGAGAACACACGTACACGTATGTTACATAGAGGAGCCATGATCTGGTAATACAAGTAGAGAGCTGGAGTATGACAGCATGGGTATTGGAGATGGGAGGGGCTCAGCAGTATTAGCCACACCCTCTTCACGTGATTTTCTTGCACGCAGCTTTCTATATAATGACCTCACAGGTGTCCTGGAGGCACGCAGTCTCAGCAGGAAAAGTTAGGGCACCGTACACCTAATAGAGGTTCGATGGCCACTAGGGTGCCCCAAAATGCAGGCTCGCCCACACAGGTCTGTCCAGGTGACTGCCCAATAAACCACAGCTTAACCCATCCAATGCCATTAGAGGAGCTGAACTGGGAGCTGTACAATGCCCTGTGTGGAGAAACACACACACATAGCGTCAGGAGAACCGGTATCCAAGGGTGGTGGTCCCTTCACATCTCTTCTCCCTTAAGATAAGCATCCTCGGAGCTCTCAGCAGCCGCCTCCGGCACCTCCCCTGGGCTGTCCGCTCTGGTCTCTAGGGCACCGTATGTTGGGTGAGCGGGAGAGGCTAGAGGCGAGAGATCCTGTTCTTGGAGGACAGAGGCCACAAAAACCTGGAGGACATAAATGATCAGACTGAGGAAATGAAGTTGGCAAGATGAGACAATAGACCATATACTACATGGAGGAGCATGGACACCAGACACATGGAACCTGCTGCGCATGCAACACTCACGGTGGACTGAAGCGCGGATGATATACTGGTGTTTTCCGTGTCCTGGATGATCCCGTCGCCCTGCTCCGACATCTATCAGGAGACACCAGTCACACGAAGAATGTTAATCTCAGTATAATAGAACAGTCTGTAAAGTATGGGAAGAGGAGCAGGCAATAGAACCCAAAGGGTGGTCCTAGATAATATTAGGACCTTCTCTACGTTTATTATATGGTGCATATCAATAGGAGGAATGCCATATAAGATGGTTTACTGTCCAGTACGAGAGGACGGTCTGAGTTGTGCAGAGTCTCACTGTTCTGTACGGGAGGGCAGTCTGAGATGTGGGGTGGTCTCACTGTCCAGTACGGGAGGGCGGTCTTAGAAGTAGGGGATCTCACTGCCCAGTACAGGAGGGCGGTCTGAGATGTGCGGGGTCTCACTGCTGTCCAGTACGAGAGGACGGTCTGAGATGTACGGGATCTCATTG
Source organism: Crinia signifera (assembly GCF_055691185.1). NCBI lineage: Eukaryota > Metazoa > Chordata > Amphibia > Anura > Myobatrachidae > Crinia > Crinia signifera. The sequence goes on from NC_139228.1 coordinate 56,543,150, forward strand.
TTCAGTACAGGAATGGCGGACTGAGATGTGCGGGGTCTCACTCTCCAGTATTAGGAGGGATGGTTGGAGATGTGCAGGGTCTCACTCTTCAGTATTAGGGGGATGGACAAAGATGTGCGGGGTTTCACTATCCAGTATAAGGTGTAATGGTCAGAGACGTGCGAGTATCAGGGGGAATGGTCAGAGACATGCCAGGTGGTACTGTCCAGTATAAGAAGGAATGGTCAGAGACGTGCGAGAACTACTGTCCAGTATAAGGGGGGAAAGGTCAGAGACGTGCGAGGATGTACTGTCCAGTATAAGGGGGGAAAGGACAGAGACGTGCGAGGATGTACTGTCCAGTATAAGGGGGGAAAGGTCAGAGACGTGCAAGGATGTACTGTCCAGTGTAAGGGGGAATGGTCAGACGTGCGAGGATGTACTGTCCAGTATAGGGGGAATGGTCATAGACATGCCAGGTGGAACTGTCCAGTATAAGAAGGAATGGTCAGAGTCGTGCGGGGATGTACTGTCCAGTGTAAGGGGGGAATGGTCAGACGTGCGAGGATGTACTGTCCAGTATAGGGGGAATGGTCAGAGACATGCCAGGTGGAACTGTCCAGTATAAGAAGGAATGGTCAGAGACGTGTAAGGATGTACTGTCCAGTGTAAGGGGGAATGGTCAGACGTGCGAGGATGTACTGTCCAGTATAGGGGGAATGGTCAGAGACATGCCAGGTGGAACTGTCCAGTATAAGAAGGAATGGTCAGAGACGTGTAAGGATGTACTGTCCAGTGTAAGGGGGAATGGTCAGACGTGCGAGGATGTACTGTCCAGTATAGGGGGGTCAGAGACGTACATAGTCTATTTACAGTAATATTAGTGTGTGTGTGCTCTTTAAATTCAGTACTGGGGCTAAGATGATAGGATCTTATTGTCCAGTATTAAGGCAGAAACCTTAATACTGGACAATACCAGTACCATGTTCTTACTGCTCAATATCAAGATGGGAAAGTAAGTGGACTCTTATTGTCCAGAATAGCCGGGCGCAGTTTAATATGTGCCATTGCTTATTATTCAATATACAATAAAAGCACGTTCCCTCAGGACGCAAATAAAGACTGTAGCTGCGCTGTCCTAGCATAGTCCCCACCTGATAGCTCGATGGTCTCTTCGGTCGCAGTTTTCTGAGACAAAGTCCAAAAATGGCAAACAGCAAACAGCAGAGGAGGGTCGTAAACGTAAAGAGCGTGACCGGGTGCGTGGACCCTGCAGCAACAATACAGACAGAACTAAGAAACTAATGCCTAGTACGGTATGAAGCCCTAGGGCAGATATTGTGTGCTGAGCCATTCAGCTAATGAAGTCTAGTCTTCCGCAAGCTCTAGATACCCCGGGAATGTAATAATAGCAATTATTTGTACATTTCAGCTGTTTTTTTCCCTGCTGGTACACCAATGGCGGCGAGTGCAGGCCCACCTGGTACAAGATGAAGGGGCAACTATACAGGGATGGACGAGAAGAACCTCTGATGAGCACACAGCTTACCCAGCCTGAGGACGGAGAAGAAGAGCAGCCAGAAGATGCAGAGGATGGGGGCAGCGAGGAGCTGGCGGGAAGCTGCTGCATGCAGACTGGGGCTCAGCATCGTAGGGATATAGGCGTAGAAGATATTGTATCTGTCGGTCATATGTTTCAGTAGCAGATACAGGAGACCTGAGGAAAGAGAGGCAGCATTAGACTGTAGCAGTGCACAAGGAGTCGGTAATTCTATTCCAAGGGGCACAGGAGCCCTGCAGACATTCTGTACTGTGTGACACTTACCAAAGGGAACGATGATAGGACAAGTAATGCTGTAAGTCATCACCACCGAGAAGACACACGTGGTCCAGGCGTACTCCAGGCCAAACTGGAACTCATAGGCCTGATTCTGCAAGAAAGACCTCAGAGTCTACACTGCTGCTCTGGATTCCACCCACTACCCTTCTGACTCCCACTGTTCCTATGGAGTGTTACCCGTTTCACATGGATCCGCTCAGGCACCGACTTGGCCAGGCAGAGACGTGCCGCGTAAAGAGTGAGACCAGGAATCCGCAGCAGCTCCATGGCGGTGCCAATCAGACTGGCAGTGATGACGTAATTCACAAAGAATGCCCCATTGTTGGGGAGAAACACACACCTGGGGCAGACGGAGAGACGTTATCAGGGACAGCTGTACGGATAGTTTAATGAGGGCGGAGACACATGGCCAGGGATCTCTCTATGTAATGTATTAAGGGGAGGGAATGAGGGGTCACATGACAAGATAATGCTCTATGTAATGTATAAAGGCGGGGGGGGAGGAGTCAGGGACATGCGATACTCACTGGAACTTCAAATTGGCCGATTCCAAGAAGTGGACATCAAACAGCCAGCGGAAGAACAGGTCCAGGCTAGGGGAGACATAAGTGAGTGAGAATCCCCACAAATAACTCTATGATTCTTACACTTTATCACCTACATTGAGGAGGGGGCAAGGAGAATCGGGACTTTATCACCTACACAATCTGCTCATGATTGTTACAAAATATATTCTCTGAGTAGAAGAATAATAACTATAACATTTCAATATTAGTATGAAAAATGCTATAGGTGAGATGGGGGTGTGCGTGCTGGAAGTGATGAGGAGCAGTGCAGTACCTGGTCAGGCCTAGAGAGGGCAGTATGATGACCATGAACACTAGGAAGAAGTAACACTTGTGCATCGTAAGCTCATTTTCATTCGATCTGAAAACAAAGCGCAGAATGACAATTAAAAAAAAAAGGAGGAACGGGAGAGAAGTGCATTGTGGGAGTGTAAGAGCGGATAAGGATGGGTTACATAGAAATTAAATAACAGGTATCAGGAATATCAGCAAAATGTATGTTTCCCCACTTCTGGCACCAAAAAGTTGTTGTTTTTTTATAAGATTAGCCAACATGAATAACATTTGGGGAAGAAAAATTATTATGGGGAAGAGAACACAAACAATGGCAACTCTACTCAATACTAAATGTAAATGTGTGAGTCACCTGCCGATGGGGCTCACAGTGAAGGAGATTATTTTTTGGGTGGGGAGGACACTGGTATGGGCAGCAAGCTATTAGAAGATTCAGCAGAGATAATTGACAGCTATGGATGACATATCATTACCTGGTCCAGTGACCCTCCAAGATTGCAGAATAGTACACCAGGTAGGGCAGGCACACTGAGAACATCCACAGCAGAAATGTGGGCAGGAACTGGGTTATAACTGGATTCTGTGGAGAACAGGAGAAGAGATCACACTGCGAATATAGATACAGTGGAGCATTCTATGGAGGGTCAGCCATGTACAAGGGCAGTCAGAAGAGTTTAATACAGGTCTAAGGAGGGCAATTCTATTCCCAAAAGTGGTGCAATGTTCTATTATTCCGGAACGACACATTGTATCTTGCGGGCATAATTATTAGGAAACATGCAAAGCTGGCACAACTATAAATGGCTGACAAGTGTGCAGCCGGGTCACATCTCTTACAGAATTGGTTCCCTTCTTCTCATTAAAGGTGTCCATACACTTGACCGATTTGGGCCAGTTTCACCTGATCCCGAGGGATCGGGCTGAGAAATCAGCCTAAATTGGATGTTTGATGTCCCCCCTGTGCATAGGACCTGAGCCGATGCTCATCCGACCTACGACTTGGACCCCCTTCCCAGTGGCGAGAAACAGGATTGCATGCGATACATCGCATGAGAAAGGACCGCATGCGATCCTGCCGCCCGGGAAGGTTCCGGGCGGCCCATACACTGCTGCAATACATCACATTAGTGTATGGGCACCTTAGGAGTCATTTGGCTTTGGTTGCAAAAGTCTCAGGGCCAGATGTATCAAGCTTAAAAAAAGTGATAAAATGGAGAGTAATAAACAACCAGCCAATCAGCTCCTAACTGCTATGTTACATGTTGGGTTTGACAAATGACAGATAGGAGCTGTTTTTTTTTATCACTCTCCATTTTATCACTTTGTGAAACTTGATACATCTGACCCTTAGTCTGGGGGTAGAGGGACTACACAATCCTGTGGTAAGGGAGCATGTCTCACCCGTAAGTTCTCTGCAGGGTTAGTGACGTTGAATCTGTCCATGGTGCTGACGATGACAGCCGGTGTAGTCAGGAAGAAGAGCAGGATGAACAACGCCAGATTTATACCCACAAACCGAAGCCACCAAACCCATCCTGATACCGCCAGGTTCTCCCTGTTACCAAAACAAGCTTTACCATATGAACCAATCCCCTTCCTGAGAACAGAGAGGAGCGAAGGTAGGGCTGTCACTTACCAGATGACGTCATTCGGAGCTGGGGCGTAACGCACTCCCCACTTGGGGGACTGGAGGATGGGGGTGACAGAGGATTGCTGCAGGGCTCGTTTGCAAATTGGCCGGTTGTAGTCCTGAATAATTCTGAGGAGATGGAGAGGTCAGTGTGATCATTCCGCTAGGCTCTAGACCACAGTCTCTCTATGACATCATTTTGAGAATGCACGTTATCTGGCGCTGAGACACTTCCTCATCGCTTTTCATATTTGTGCTCCTGAATTATCGATGGAGTTTTCCACCTCATGGTACCAAATAATTCAATTGAAGCAACCTATTTCTGGCAGTTATTTGTGGATGTTTTTTTTTAAATCAGTGCCCAGACATGGTGCTGTAACCCATAGCAACCTATCAGACTGTAGCATTAAATTTGGAGCAACAATACATTGTGAATTGGAGAAATCCGCGGAGATGAACATAATGCAGCAATATAGATGTGTAAGACACGTTATGTAATTATGTTGGCATTCAGAATGTTGACGTGGACAAAATATTGAAAGTGAAAATGTTGACATTCCCAAAATGTCCACAATGATAAAGCTTTGGTGTAGAAGTGGGGTCTTGACAGCCAGTTTGATGTTTTGTAGAGAGGTGGAGAGTCTGATATGGAGAGGGAGAGAGTTCCAGAGGTAAGAAGCAGTAACGGCAAAATATTGGAGGTAGGAGTGGGATGAAGTGATGAGGAGTTGGGAGGAGAGGTGGTGTGCATTTGGGGAGCATAGAGGATGGGCAGAAGAGTGAAGGAAGATGAGATCGGAGATGTAAATGGGAGATGAGTGAGTGTAAAAAGATTGAATTGGGTTCTGAAGGGAAAGAGGAGCTAGTGTGGGATTTTAGAAGAGAGGAGGAGGAGGATGTAGTACATTTGGTGAGGAAGAGGAGCTGGGCAGCAGCATTGAGGAGGATGGGAGTGGGAATTGATGGATGTCAGATAGGAGGAGATCAGTCTGGTGATAATCAGTGAGTGGATGAGGGTCTTGGTAGCATCCTGGGTGAGGATAGAAGCAGCAGGACTGTGAGAGGTGCTGGAAGTGGGGGTGTGAAGGAGAGGGAAGAGTCTGGGATTACTCGAAGACAGTGCACTTGGGACTAAAGGAGATAGTAGCGCCATCAATAGATGAGAGTGTGGGAGATGAGGTTATGCGGGAGGGTGGGAAGATGATCGGCTCAGACATGTTACGTGTAAGACAGCAATGGGATACCCAGGAGACCGCAGAGAGACAGCTGGAGACATGAGTGAGAAGAGGTCAGCAGAGGAAAGGTACATTTATCATCAACATAGAGATGATATTGAAGGCCACAGGAGAAGATGAGCTCATCTAGAGAGGACGTATGGAGGGAGAATTGCAGAAGTCCCAGAAAAGGACCTTAGAAGATACCTACTCTAGTGGAAAATGGGTGAAAGTGGAGTCATGAGAAGAATGGACAGAGAGGTAGGACAGGTAAGAGAGGGTTACGCTTGGAATATGCCATAAATGCAATGTCAACTTTATGTCCAAGACAACAATATGGTGTCTGCATTCTGATTGAGCCCCACTCTCACTAACTGGCACATACAGGGATGGTGCACTCACACTGCCGTCATCCGTTCATCCTGGAAGGTGACAAACGCAGTCCCCAGCCTCTTCAGTGGGATTCGGTTCCTCTCCGCTGTAAACTCGTCGGTCAGTTTCTCCTCCAGCTCTGCATAGTACTGCTCCGCCTCTACCTGGAGCAATAGAGAAGAGCAGGTCAGCGGTGGTATCTGCAGCCCTCTGACTCCTCCCAGGCAGCCATCTTTCCTGGTCACTACTGCCCTACTACGTGTGTTGGTGGGGATTCAGCGCCTCGTGATTCCCAGCTGCTCACGTCTCCATTTATTATGGTGGACATTCTGCGCTAGTTTTTCCTGCAAATCTAATAGGGCACAATGGAAAAATATGTGAACATAGCGGTCATAAAGCGCCTTCGCCTATCGGTTCTGAGGACTTCTCTCTTTCAGCGTTACCTGTGATGACCTATATTTTAGTACATATGTGACTGCTTCTCACAGCACCAGGAGAGAGAATAGTGCAGAATTGCGCTATAATCATATAAACAGTGTACAACACTCTTTGTAAGGGCCAATGAGCGAGGAACCAAACAAAATGGATCTATTACTGATGGCTGTGATGGATTCTGACATTTACGGGGCAACCTGTGGTGTATGTGACCTGCATTGCTAGTAACGGGAGGCAGTCAGCAGTGCACGGTGCGCTCTCACACACAAAAAGGATTGGTGCATTATACTGTAGTCCATGGGTCCTCAAACTGTGGCCCTCCAGATGTTGTGAAACTACAAATCCCAGCATGCCTTGCCAGTTTTAACACTCCCTTATAGCAAAACTGTGGCAAGGAATGCTGGGATTTGTAGTTTCACAACATCTGGAGGGCCGCAGTTTGAGGACCCATGCTGTAGTCTAATGTCACCTATACTGATAATGCACCTATTGCAAGGCTTAACTGATGATGATAATTATTAGCACATGTATAAGTATAAGGGTGGATGGTCTGCAGAGATCCACACAACTCTGCTTCTGGGTGGATATACATTACATATACACCGAACTCTACATCAAACCCCTTATTTACAGAGGGTTGTAAATGATCCTCGCTTAATTATGAAATAACTGCAATGTGTGAAAAGGCCACATGGTGGCAGCAAAACCTCTCCAGACCTGGGGTAAAATTTAATGGTATGAGAATCAGGAAGTGAGAGATTTGGTATGAAATCTCCAGGGTTTTTTTTAAAGCGGCAATCATTAAAAGCAAACTGGTTTTGCAGTGTAAATGATTGCCACTTTAAAAAAACTGGAGATTTCTTACCAAATCTCTCACTTTCTGATTCTCTCATCCCATTAAATTTCCCCCCTGATGTTCTCTTTGTATGTATGTATGTATGTATGTATGTATGTATGTAGTTCAATAGATCTACAGTAAAAAGATACTGGGGGCACCGCTGAGATAGGTAACTATATCGGTAGTGCTGCCAGTCAACTAGCTAGTGCGTACTGGTTAGCGATATTGTTCAGCGACGTCACGATGGCTGAACATGCAGCGGTATCGTTCACATTCTTGTTTAGTGTGTATGGGGCTTGAGACAGTCAATAGGTCAACCCCAAATAGACTATAGGTAAAAATGGTCGACATGAAAAAAACAGAAAGTAAAAAAGATCAACAGAGTCAAAGGGTCGACATTAAAATGGTCGGTCGACATTAAAATGGTCGACACAATTATTATAGTTTCTGGTGTCAGCTGCCTCTCTCCGCTGCACTTGGCACAAGTGACTATTCCCAATCATTCTGCACATGAATGTTAAATGATAAAAAGTTGAATAAAAACTTCTAAAATGTATTTAAAAACTTGTCGCCCATTTTTTTATGATGTCATTTTTTTTACCCTATTTATTTTATTAATTTATTAACAGTTTCTTATATAGCGCACACATATTCCGCAGTTCTGTACAGAGAATATTTGAACATTCACATCCCAGTGGAGCTTACAATCTATATTCCCTACCACATATACATGCACACAGACATTCTATGGTTAATTTTTGTTGGAAGCCAATTAACCTACCAGTATATTCTTGGAATGTGGGAGGAAACCGGAGTACCCGGAGTAAACCCACGCAAACACGGGGAGAATATACAAACTCCGCACAGTTAGGGTCATGGTGGATATCGAACCCATGACCTCAGCACTGTGTTGCAGCAATGCTAACCATTACACCATCCGTGCTACCCTAAGCACTATCTACCTTTACCTGTTGACCTCGCACTTCACTGTAGTAATGTACCCACATTATTCTATCCTTCATGCGATAGAAGTCGAGTTACCCATAACGCGCGAGCTCCGTGTTACTCGGCAGCACCAGACGGTTTTTTTGCTACTTTCAAAATACGGGATATCTCGGATGAAATTCCCGACCTCTGCAACCTTGCCCAACATTTCCCCGATTATGTTTGGTAAGAGGAGATGATTTAGGAGTAGAAGCCACTCACCTTCTGGAACCCGCAGCAGTCACAGGGGCAGAGCCGGGCACATGGATGGGTTGTTATCAGGATCCTCCCTTCTTTCTGTGACCGTCCAGCAAAATACACGCGGCCCTTCATGGCCCGGCGCCTGAGAATCACAGGACATGAATCACACGGAGGAGCCAGCAACTTCAGGGTACGTGGGAAGGGATAAGGGTGTGTGAAGTGTAACAATGTGTAAAAATGGGAGTGATGTTCAGGAGGGTGGGATGGGGGGGGGGGGGGGGGGTAAGTAGGGGATTTCAGCAGAAACCTACATAGTTTACATCATGGTCTCCTCACCTCTCCGTGTCCAGTTTCATCAGTCGTCGGACGTCATAGCTGAACTGGACATCATTAACTGTGCAGCTGGGATACGCCTCACTAGGACAAAGTGCAAAGATGTCAGTGCCTTCCAACACAGTACCAACTGTCAGGGGTAGGTGTCCTCCGTCACAGTACTTACTGTCATGGGTAGGTGCTCTCCATCACAGTACTTACTGTCAGGGGCAGGTGCCTTCCAACACAGTACTTACTGTCAGGGGTAGGTGCCCTCCATAACAGTACTGTCAGAGGGTTAGGTGCCCTCCATAATGGTACTTACTGTCAGGGGTAGGTGCCCTCTGTAACAGTACTGTTAGAGAGGAAAGTGCCCTCTGTCATAGTAATTACTGTCAGGGGTAAGTGCCCTCTGTAATAATACTGTCAGGGGTAGGTGCCCTCTGTCATAGTACTTACTGTCAGGGGTAAGTGCCCTCTGTAATAATACTGTCAGGGTTAGGTGCCCTCTGTCATAGTACTTACTGTCAGGGGTAAGTGCCCTCTATCATAGTACTTACTGTCAGGGTAGGTGCCCTCTGTCACAGTACTGTCAGGTGTAAGTGCCCTCTATCATAGTACTTCCTGTCAGGGTATGTGCCCTCTGTCACAGTACTGTCAGGGGTAGGTGCCCTCAATCACAGTACTACCAGTGGTAGGCAGTACTGTCAGGGATAGGTGGCCTGTATTATAGTACTTATTGTCAGGGGTAGCTGCCCTCCGTCACAGTACTGTAAGGGGTAGGTGCCCTGTATTATAGTACTTACTGTCAGGGGTAGATGCCCTCTGTCACAGTACTGTCAGGGGTAGGTGCCCTCTGTAACAGTACTGTCAGGGGTAGATGCCCTCTGTAACAGTACTGTCAGGGGTAGATGCCCTCCATCACAGTACTGTCAGGGGTAGGTGCCCTCCGTAATAGTACTGTCAGGGGTAGATGCCCCCTGTAACAGTACTGTCAGGGGTAGGTGCTCTCCGTCACAGTACTTACTGTCAGGGGTAGGTGCTCTCTGTAATAGTACTGTCAGGGGAAGATGCCCTCCATCTCAGTACTGTCAGGGGTAGGTGCCTTCTGTAACAGTACTGTCAAGGGTAGGAGCCCTCCGTCATAGTACTGTCAGGGGTAGGTGCACTCTGTAACAGCTCTGTCAGGGGTAGGTGCACTCTGTAACAGTTCTGTCAGGGGTAGGTGCCCTCCGTCAAAGTACTTACTGTCAGGGGTAGCTGCCTTCCATCATAGTACTGTCAGGGGTAGGTGCCCTCTGTAATAGTACTGTCAGGGGTAGATGCCCTCTGTAACAATACTGTCAGGGGTAGATGCCCTCTGTAACAGTACTGTCAGGGGTAGATGCCCTCTGTAACAGTACTGTCAGGGGTAGGTGCCCTTCATCACAGTAGTTACTGTCAGGGGTAGGTGCCCTCCTTCTTAGTACTATCAGGGGTAGGTGCCCTCCGTAATAGTACTGTCAGGGGTAGGTGCCCTCTGTAATAGTACTGTCAGGGGTAAGTGCCCTCCGTCACAGTACTGTCAGGGGTAGGTGCCTTCCATCATAGTACTGTCAGGGGTAGGTGCCCTCCGTAATAGTACTGTCAGGTGTAGGTGCCCTCCGTAATAGTACTGTCAGTGGTAGATGCCCTCCGCCACAGTGCTTACTGTCAGGGGTAGGTGCCCTCCATCATAGTACTGTCAGGGGTAGGTGCCCTCCGTAATAGTACTGTCAGGTGTAGGTGCCCTCCATAATAGTACTGTCAGTGGTAGATGCCCTCCGCCACAGTGCTTACTGTCAGGGGTAGGTGCCCTCCATCATAGTACTGTCAGGGGTAGATGCCCTCTGTAATAGTACTGTCAATGGTAGATGCCCTCCGCCACAGTGCTTACTGTCAGGGGTAGGTGCCCTCCATCATAGTACTGTCAGGGGTAGGTGCCCTCCGTAATAGTACTGTCAGGGGTAGGTGCCCTCCGTAATAGTACTGTCAGGGGTAGGTGCCCTCCGTAATAGTACTGCCAGGGGTAGGTGCCTTCCGTAACAGAACTGTCAGGGGAAGGTGCCCTCAGTCACAATACTTAATGTCTGGGGTAGGTGCACTCAGTCATAGTACTGTCAGGGGCACTGTAGGTGCCCTCCGTAATAGTACTGTCAGGGGTAGGTGCCCTCCGTAATAGTACTGTCAGGGGTAGGTGCCCTCCGCCACAGTACTTACTGTCAGGGGTAGGTGCCCTCCATCATAGTACTGTCAGGGGTAGGTGCCATCCGAAATAGTACTGTCAGGGGTAGGTGCCCCTTGTAATAGTACTGCCAGGGGTAGGTGCCCTCCGTAACAGAACTGTCAGGGGTAGGTGCCCTCAGTCACAATACTTAATATCTGGGGTAGGTGCCCTCAGTCACAATACTTAATATCTGGGGTAGGTGCACTCAGTCATAGTACTGTCAGGGGCACTGTAGGTGCCCTCCGTAATAGTACTGTCAGGGGTAGGTGCCCTCTGTAACAGAACTGTCAGGAGTAGATGCACTCCGTCACAGTACTGTCAGGGGTAGGTGCCCTCCGTTACAGCCTGAATGTCAGTGTGGCAGGTACTTAGTATCAGGTGGAGGAGGCGGCACTCTTCTCACAGTCACGGCCTGGATACAGGGGAGCACTCTGCGGTGTAGCACCTACTTACTGGAAATGTTTGGTGATGAGGGAGGTATCGGAGATTTCACGAGGAATCCTGGTGACCATCAGAGTCCGAGCCGCCTGTGGATCAACACAGGAAGCAAATCAGATGCAGATGTTCCAGATCGATAATTTACAATGAACCAACATGAAAGTGGGATCACTAGAACCATCATCTCCTACATAATGTCACTGACAGCTTCTTATATATCGCCAGCATATTCCTGTGCGCTGTTGTCATGAAGCAAATTTAACAGAAGATTGTACTAGTGTCACAGGTATTAATATAACTGTGGATTAATAATGGGGTCTATGTACTAAGGGGCGGAATTATTAAGCCTGCTTACTTTATCACCGGCCAATCAGCATATCACTGTGTTTTTTCAAACCCAGCCTGTAACTTAACAGTTAGGAGCTGATTGGGCAGTAATATAAAGTACCAGCCACTTTATCACTACACTGAGCTTAATAAATCTGCCTTTGAGAGAGATAAAGTGGAGAGAGATAAAGAACCGTTCAGCCACCTCCTAACTGCCATGTTACAGGCTGTGTGTGAAAAAGGATAGGTGCTGGTTGCTACTTTATCTCTCCGCTACTGCTGCACTCTACCATTCCCAATCATAATCCAGCTGGATCGCAAAATATAAAGAAAAGTCCAAAGAAAGGGAAAAATCAAGAAAAACTCATGTCGACATTTTCATGTGTCGACCATTGCTTTGTCAACTCATTGCTTGTGTTGTCCTTTTATCAATGCTGATCTAGTGCATGTCGGCCTTGTGCTTGTTAACCTTTCATGGTTGACTAAGACACCGGATACCATGGGCAGTGTTACCGGATAACCGCAGGTGAGCGGAGCGCAGGTCTCGCAGCTCATTGGCTGTTGGCCTCAGTTGTGCAGGTTATTACCTTATGGTCCTCCCGGTTGTGTAATGCGGCAGAGTGATGGCTCATACACAGCACAGTCAGCACAAAGTAGGCCAGCGCCATTACACTGTGCAGCCACAAGAAGCGGTCTCTGCAGAGGAGTCACAAACATAAAGTGTCACAAAACCGCACACCCCGCAGACTCAGCACACGTACAGCTCTGTCACTCACTGTGTGGGAACGTTGACTATTGTAGTGCGACCAAACTGTGCCGGACTGTCCCCTGCAGAGATAGAGAGAGATTATACACAACAGAGGTAGATAGGGGGGAAGAGTGGCCAGAGTCGGACGAGGGGAGAGGTCAGGGTCAGGTGGGGGGAGGCCAGGGTCAGAAGTGGGCAAGGACAGGGTTAGGAGGGGGGCAAGGGCAGGGCTAGGAGGGGGGCAATGGAAGGGTCAGGAGGGGGTGAGGGGGCAAGGTCAGGAGGGGATGAGAAGGCAGGGACCGGCTGGGGGGAAAGGGTAGGGTCAGGCCGGGAGGAGAGGGCAGGGTCAGACGGGAGGGGGGGGGGGCTGAGGGCAGGGCCAGGCGGGGGTGGGGGGGCTGAGGGCAGGGTCAGGTGGGGGGGCTGAGGGCAGGGTCAGGTGGGGGTGGGGGGGCTGAGGGCAGGGTCAGGTGGGGGGAGAGGGCAGGGTCAGGATCTTGCAGGGTGAAAGGCATGGGTCGGGGGGGGGGGGTGCACGGGGGCCAGAGTCAGGTCGGGGGGGGGGGGCGGCAGGGTCAGGATCTGGCAGGGTGAAAGGAATGGGTCGGGGGGGCATGGGGGCAGAGTCAGGTGGGGGGGGGGGGAGAGGGCAGGGTCTAGGGTTGTGAAAGGGACTCACCCAGCAAATCTCCAGAAAAGTTCACTGGCAATATGATAGACACGGAGATGACACAGACAAGTAACATCAGCACCAGCAGATGGCGCTGGTAGGACAGGTAGGTGATGGCATCAACTCCACATTTACTCTGGATTTCTTCATCCCTGCAGTGAGAAATCAGGATGTTAATGTTATATCCCCTATATAGGGTCCAGCACAGAACCCTTCCCCCAGAAATATTTCTCACTTCATCTGATAAATTGAGCTGAGCCAGGAGCAGAATCCCTGCAAGAGAGGAAACACAGAGCATTATACACAGAAGCATTATACACAGAAGCACTATATACAAAAGCATTATACATAGACGCATTAGCATCAGATAGAACAAGGGCTGCATAGGCTCGAGTGTATTTAAGAGCCTGGGAATTTGGGGGTTGTAAATAAAGTTAGTTGAAGAAGCAAAGTGCTGTGGGTAAAGAACTTCAGGCAGTCAGGGGCAGGTAGATGGGCCAATCAGGTAGATTGGGGGAGTCAGCTTAAAGAGGGGTATTTAAGGGTAAGTGGGGAGGAAGTGCTTCCTCTTTGAGTCTGGATCCCCACCCTCCCTCCCCTTTTCTCAATGTTGTGCTACCTGGCCTACGGGCTCTGTCCAAACAATTTGATTAAATTATTTTAATTATAAATCGGCGACAAGGCGCTCTCGACCAGCAGTCGGGTGAGGTGTCAGGTGGTCGCCATGCGGTATTGCCCCCCTTTGCCAGGACAGTGGGCGAGTCCCGACTTGGCAGGGGATGTTGGACACTTCCTGGAGGTGTCTGCGCCATACCATAGAAGGGGCGGTAAGTCCGTCACGGCGCAGGCTGTACCTTACGTAAGGGGTGTTTTTGTTGGATTGGAGCGTTGCAGTTGCTACCATTGACATACACCTCTGACTGGTGCTGGTCTCAAGTGCTCTTCTTGGCAATCCCTTTAGACAAATAAGGATCATACCACTTCAATAAATATTATGACCACTTATGCCATGGTTGTCCGAGTCGTTATTTTAAGTTAAGGTGTCCTGCGTGAGTTATTTCTAGGCGCTTAAGGTTAAGGTATAGGCCAACCAACATAATTCATTAGGCGCCTTATATGTATTATAAATGACATCTATATCATAATAACCCCAGGCTTATATAATAAACCATATTACCAACAAAATAATAGGAACAGCCCTGGGGGTTATATAATGAATCACGACCACCACCATAATATTACCAGCACTGGAGTTACATTATCAATTACATCATCATCTATGTAATAATACCAGCACTGGGGATATTTAATGAATCACTCCACCATCTATAGCAGCCAGCCCTGGAGTTATATAATGAATCACACTACAGTTTGAGTATCCCTTATCCAAAATGCTCGGGACCAGAAGAATTTTGGATAATGAATTATTCCGTATTTCAGAATATTTTTATATTTGAATGGTGTATTAGGAGGTATCTTGCATTTATGTTGTATAAACACATCAAACACATGAAATACACACACATATATTATATTTGTGCATAAAACAAGGTTTCAAAACATGAACCTAAGTTTGTGTATTATATCAGGTACTGAATTTGAATGCCAAGCAATCATTTTCTTGCAGATATTTAGTGCCAGTTACACATCACGTCCCCAGTAGTGCCAGTTACACATCACGTCCCCAGTAGTGCCAGTTACATATCATGTCTTCAGAAGTGCCAGTTACATATCATGTCCCCAGTAGTGCCAGTTACAGATCATGTCCCCAGTAGTGCCAGTTATATATGTGCCATGTAGTGCCAGTTACATATCATGTCCTCAGTAGTGCCAGTTACATATCATGTCCTCAGTAGTTCCAGTTACATATCATGTCCTCAGTAGTGCCAGTTACATATCATGTCCCCAATAGTGCCAGTTACATATCATGTCCTCAGTAGTGCCAGTTACATATCATGTTCCCAGTAGTGCCAGTTACATATGATGTCCCCAGTAGTGCCAGTATCATGTCCCCAGTAGTGCCAGTTATATATGTGCCCAGTAATGTCAGTTACATATCATGTCCTCAGTAGTGAAAGTTACATATCATGTCCCCAGTAGTGCCAGTTACATATAATTTCCCCAGTAGTGCCAGTTACATATCATGTCCCCAGTAGTGCAAGTTACATATCATGTCCCCAGTAGTGCCAGTTACATATAATTTCCCCAGTAGTGCCAGTTACATATCATGTCCCCAGTAGCGCTGTTACAGATCCCAAGTAGGTTTTTAGAAAAAGAAAAAAATAAGGATATGGGATACTCAACCTGTACTATGTAATAATACCAGCACTGGGTTATTCTATGAATGATACCACTATATGTAATAATACCAGAACCATATAATAAATCACAATATCCACTATATAATAATGCCATTATGAATCATACCACTATCTATGTAATAAATCCAGAACCATATCATGAATCACAACATCACATATATAATAATGCCATTATGAATCATACCACTATCTATGTAATAATACCAGAACCATATAATAAATAACCTATATAATAATGCCATTATGAATCATACCACTATCTATGTAATAATACCAGAACCATATAATAAATAACCTATATAATAATGTCATTATGAATCATACCACTATCTATGTAATAATACCAGAACCATATAATAAATAACCTATATAATAATGCCATTATGAATCATACCACTATCTATGTAATAATTCCAGAACCATATAATAAATAACCTATATAATAATGCCATTATGAATCATACCACTATCTATGTAATAATACCATAACCATATAAGAATCACACCATCATATATATAATATTCACAGCCCCAATGAATCATACCACTTTCCATATAATAATGCCAGCACTGGGGATATATAATGAATCACACCAACATCTATATAATATTACCAGCACTGGGGTTACATTACGAATCACACCACTAGCTATATAATATAATAATCTGTCTTTTATCTATCACATTTACTCTATATACTATTACCAGCACCATGGTTATATAATAAATCACACCACCACCTATATAAGAATGCCAGCACCAGGGTTATACAGTATAATGAATGACTCCACCATCTACTGTATGTAATAATGCCAGCACCGGGGTTATATTATGAATCACACAACTATCTGAGTAATAATACCTGTCCCTGGGTTATATAACCAATTACACCACCATCTATGTAAGAATGCCAGCACTGGGGTTATATAATAAATCACACTACCATCTATGTAATAATGCCAGCACCGAGGTTATATAATAAGTCACACCACCATCTATGTAATAATGCCAGCACCGGGGTTATATAATAAGTCACACCACCATCTATGTAATAATGCCAGCATCGAGGTTATATAACCAATCACACCACCATCTATGTAATAATGCCAGCATCGAGGTTATATAACCAATCACACCACAATCTATGTAATAATACCTGTCCCTGGGTTATATAACCAATCACACCACCATCTATGTAATAATGCCAGCACCGAGGTTATATAACCAATCACACCACCATCTATGTAATAATGCCAGCACCGGGGTTATATAACCAATCACACCACCATCTATGTAATAATGCCAGCACCGGGGTTATATAACCAATCACACCACCATCTATGTAATAATGTCAGCACCGGGGTTATATAACCAATCACACCACCATCTATGTAATAATGTCAGCACCGGGGTTATATAACCAATCACACCACCATCTATGTAATAATGCCAGCACCGGGGTTATATAACCAATCACACCACCATC
The DNA here is from genome assembly GCF_055691185.1 of Crinia signifera. Taxonomy (NCBI): domain Eukaryota; kingdom Metazoa; phylum Chordata; class Amphibia; order Anura; family Myobatrachidae; genus Crinia; species Crinia signifera. Next base: position 56,560,053 of record NC_139228.1, read on the forward strand.
TATGTAATAATGCCAGCACCGGGGTTATATAACCAATCACACCACCATCTATGTAATAATGCCAGCACTGGGGTTATATAACCAATCACACCACCATCTATGTAATAATGTCAGCACCGAGGTTATATAACCAATCACACCACCATCTATGTAATAATGCCAGCACCGGGGTTATATAACCAATCAAACCACCCTCTATGTAATAATGCCAGCACCGAGGTTATATAACCAATCACACCACCATCTATGTAATAATGTCAGCACCGAGGTTATATAACCAATCACACCTCCATATATGTAATAATGTCAGCACCGAGGTTATATAACCAATCACACCACCATCTATGTAATAATGTCAGCACCGGGGTTATATAACCAATCACACCACCCGCTATGTAATAATGTCAGAACTGGGGATATATAACCAACCACACCACCATCTATGTAATAATGCCAGCACCAAGGTTATATAACCAATCACACCACCATCTATGTAATAATGTCAGCACCGGGGTTATATAACCAATCACACCACCCGCTATGTAATAATGTCAGAACTGGGGATATATAACCAACCACACCACCATCTATGTAATAATGCCAGCACCAAGGTTATATAACCAATCACACCACCATCTATGTAATAATGTCAGCACTGTGGTACAGCACATTCCATTTTGTGTACTCACCAGATCTTTACTGCTCAGGTCAGGTGGGACAGTCTCACAAGGAGACTTCTCCTTGTCGTTCGGTTCCCCATAAAAGAGAGAGGTCAGGCTGGAAAAACAGAGACCAGATCAATTTGTGCATCCTGAATATTTGTTTTATTGCACCATTTCCTTCACCACAATAATGCTGAAAAAAACACCTCCACCTCTATGCACCCAGTAGGTCACCTCCACATCTATTCGCCCATTAGTGCACCTCCACATCTATCCGCTCAGTAGGGCACCTCCACCTCTATCCGCCCAGTAAGGCACCTCCACCTCTATCCGCCCAGTAAGGCACCTCCACCTCTATCCGCCCAGTAGGGCACCTCCACCTCTATCCGCCCAGTAAGGCACCGCCACCTCTATCCGCCCAGTAAGGCACCTCCACCTCTATCCGCCCAGTAAGGCACCTCCACCTCTATCTGCCCAGTAGGGCACCTCCACCTCTATCCGCCCAGTAGGGCTCCTCCACCTCTAGATAGAATCCCAGTATCCCTCCACCAGAGTCCCATAATTGAGGTCAAACATTACTCATATGATGTCCATCTGCGCCGCATGGCCCGGCTGGGGAGAGAGTTCAGGTGTCAGGAAGGTTTACTCTGCTCTGACTAAATATGTCCCGGAGGATGAGTGTAATGTCTCACCTGTCATTGTCTATCAGGAGAGCGAGGCGCCCATAGTCCCAGGCTGCCTTCCTCACACATGAGAATACCAGCAGCAGAACCTGGAGAGAAGACACATCACCAATTATTCCACTCATCAGCGTATTTTGCCTTGTGCTACTATAGATGGTATATCTCTGCTATATCATCCTGCAGGGTGATATATATGGGCTATGCCAGCCATCGGGTCTTGTAATGTATGAGTATTTTATCGTAATCCTATATTATACCACTGCCCTGTACTTGTATGGTCCTGCATTTGACCTAATCTAACCTGCAGGGTCTTGTATCGGGACTGTAATACTCTGATGGTCCTGTATCTGAACTGTACTACTGTACCTTGGATTGTCCTATATCTGGCCTAAACCAACATACAGGGTCCTGTATCTGGACTGTACCACCTTTGTTGGACCCATATCTGGCCTACACCATACTATGGGATTTTCCATATGGGCTGTATTACTCTGGATGTCCCTGAATCTGACTTGTACAGTTCTGGATGGTCCTACTCAGGATACGGTCATTAGGTCTACAGTAACTAGGTCGACAAGCATTGGGTCGACACCACTAGATCAACAGGCAACAAGGTCGACATGGGTCTAGGTCGACACAAGCATTAGGTCGACAGTCAAAAGGTCGACATGGGGTTCTTCACTGTTTTTTGAGCCGACAGGCGGGATTTCATGCCCTGCCATCCACTAGGGTGTGGTGGGAGAATAAAGTAGTGTGCCGAGTGTAGCGAGGCACCGTGCTCAAAGCATCGCAAGCGAATGTGTCCATGTGTTGACATTTGGGTCAAAAATCTGAGAAAAACCCCATGTCGACCTTGCCCATGTAAAACCTAATGCTTGTGTCGACCTAATGTCCTGTCGACCTTGACCCATGTCAACCTAGTGGTGTCGACCCAATGCTTGTCGACCTAGTTGTTGTAGACCTAACGATCCACACCCTCCTACTCTATATCTGACCTACCTGTAGGGTCCTGTATGTGGACTGTACTACCACGGATGGTCCTATACCTGGCCTACACCAACCTACAGGGTCTTATAGCTGGACTATAATACGCTGAAGGTCCTGTATCTGAACTGTACTACCTTGATTGTCTTATATCTGGCCTAAACCAACCTATAGGGTCTTGTATCGGTACTGTATTCCTGTGTAGGGTCCTTTATTCGGACTGTACCATCTTTGTGGGTCCCATATCAGGCCTACATCATACTATGGGATTTTCTATCTGGGCTGTGTAACTATAGATGTCCCTGTATATGAAATGTACAACTATGGATTGTCCTACTGTGTATCTGGCCTACACCAACCTGCAGGGTCCTGTATCTGTACTGTACCATCATGATGGGACCTATCTCTGGACTGTACTAATTATAACAGTCCTGACCATTCTAAACCAGAAGCCCTGACAGCATTACCAGCCATGCCAGGAAATTTATCGCCAGGACAGTGGGGACACCTCCAAATGGAAGGCCCTGTAATACAGAACTGCGCGAGTGTGCTCTGTAACAATTGTCAGTCACATTCCCGGGTGGGTCCTCGGGTTGTAGGGTCTCCATGCTGACTGTAACGAGGCCTTTGTGGTGTACCTGGGTTAAAGAATGGGGTGGGGAGAAGCATTATACAGAAGGTAAATAACAAAAGCCGATGTAATACTGATACATTTATAATTATATAGCCCCATGTCAAGTTAGTCAAATCAATACATTGCATGTAATAGTAGGTTGATGACAGCGACAAATACAGATAATTAGATCAATTAAACAAATGTAAAGAAATATTATATCACATATTAGAATATAGTTTCAACACTGATGAAACTATTAGCTGGAGGTGACTACATAAATCAGCGTTATAGTGCAGAAGGTGAACAATGCGTTTTGCTGCACCAGGCATTCAGTCCGGCAAGGCCTCTGCTGCCAAAAAGTATATTCTCAAATCTGTTCATATCTTATTACATTGCAAACATGTACATGACTGTACCGGATTCGTTCTACGCCTGCCCAGCCTGGTCCAACTCTCTAAGTGTTAAAAGCAGGACGTCATATGTACTCAATTTTGTGCCACATGTGCAGTAAAGAAACGCGTCAGACCCACTAACATGTGTTCACATATGACTGAAATGTTATGCTGGGTACACACCAGGACGACAAGGGTCCGATGCCATCAATCTAGACCCAATTCCAACCGATTGGATGTAGGTGATTGGGCCCTTTTCTGTCCTGGTGTGGACCGATACTGATCCGATGCGCGGTACCGCAGGTCGGTCGGTCATTATTCAGATCCTACCTGCAGCAGGTAGGATCTGGAAACAACCATACTCCCGGCTGCGGGTCGCCATCGGATCGGACCCGCTCACGGTGCACATCGTGAGCGGGTCGGGCCCCCCACGTCATCATGAGCGGGTCGGAAGAAACACTGACAACCCGCTCACGATGTGCTTAGTAAGCGAATCGCCCTGGTGTGTACCCCGCATTAGAGTTAGACTGTATTACATTGTATTGTGATCAGACTCAATGTCAGGGAGGATGTCATATGTCCTTGCTGACACATAGCTTCTTATGTCCTTACTTATACCCCTTTTACACCAAGGAATAACCCAGTTTGGACCCAGGTCAGCGTTGGTGTAAAAGGGGCCAACCCAGGTCCAGTAACACTGGTCTCCTACCCAGGTCCTGACCAGGGTTGAACACTGGTTGGACCTGGGTCGTGGGCGGTGTAAATGGTCCTAACCCAGGTTGGGACATCCGGGTAGTGCTGCAAGGATACCAGAAGTGCTGGACGCCCTTCCACAGTGCGCTGCAGTGGCAAAAGACAGCAGCCAGGAAGGATACGGGCAGTGCACACAGAAATCATAATTGGATGCAGTATCATTTATATTTTGGGGGGGGGGGGGGGCTGGGGAGAGCACATGGGTGATGTTGCACTTTTATGTGTGCTTGAGAACTGAATAAAACTTTTAAAAAATATTTCACAAAATAGACCAACATTTTTCAATGCTAACTTGTCATGTCTTTTAATTTTTATTTTAAATCATTGAGGGAAGGTTGGCTGGCAGTTTATCAGTCCTAAAATGGACATTTTTAATGTCATCCATAGGGAAAAGCAGGGCTGACCCAGGTTCAGTGTAAATGGCGCAGACCTGGGTCTGACCTGGGTCACAGTGCTGTGTAAATGGGGTATGAAGCTGGGTCCAACCCTGGAAACTCCTGTGTTCAAAGACCAGGGTCCGACCAGGGATTTTGGTGTAAAAGGGGTATAACATTCATCCTTACTGACACGTAGCTTCATAGGTCCTTAATAACCTCCATCATTACGGACACTGGGCTTCATGTGTCCTATAGTTTACATGCCTCTTGATTTTTAACCACAAGAGGAACTGCTCCAAATTGCTGGGTAAGAAAACCAAACCTTAAGGATGTATTTCCACAATAACCTCCTCACACATTGCCAACCCTATCTGCTAATCCAGCATTGCTCTCCACCACACCAGTCTCACATCCTGGCTGCCCCCCACCTACTCCACTACTACCCCTACACTTTAACAAACACCCTCCTACTCTACTACTAACCCCGTACTCAAACAACCCACACTCTGACTCTACTTCCCCACATACACACACCGGACAACCCACACTCCTACTCTACTACTTCCTACCACACTGGCAAACACCCCCAGCCCCCGCCCTACTCTTCTACTACCCCTTAACATTCTGACAACCGAACCCACCAGCCTACTCTCCTACAGTGGCGTAAGTTCACCCCAGTCAAACGGAGGCAAGATCTATATCGGTGCCCCCCACCCACACACACACACAACCCTAATAACCTTATATAAAATATATATTTCTGTTCAGAAATATAGATAGATATAAAACACATATTTCAGAACTCCCAGCGGGAGGAGAGGTGCCCCCTTGAGAGCAGGAGCCCGGCGGCAGATGACTCCATTGCCTCCCAGAGTTCTGCCTCTGACTGCCACTATGACAACCACCCTCCTACTACCTCCATGCACTCTCCTACTACTACACTGTCTCCTGTGTGCTGTGCGTGTGGTGCATTGTGGCCATGTGTGCTACGTGTAGTGCATTGTGGCCCTGTGTGCTACGTACAGTATGTAGTGCATTGTGGCCCTGTGTGTAGTGCATTTTGGTCCTGTGTGCGGTGTGTGTGGAGCATTGTGCAGTGCATTGTGGCCCTGTGTACTATGTGTAGTGCATTGTGGCCCTGTGTGCGATGTGTGACCCTGTGTGCAGCGTGCTATGTAAGTGTGTAGTGCACTGTGGCCCCTCTGCTATTCCTTACACAGTGTAGCCATTGCCGCTGCTATTCCTATCCATACGCAGTGGCCTTCGCCCGTAGAACAGGTGAATTGGATACAACGTATCTGCACAACATGACACTATATACACATCATCCACCCTGAAAACAAATACACAACGCCCAGCTCCGGGTTTGCTCGCTGCATCCCCTGTGCACCGCTCCCGGGCACCCTTCTACCCACGCCTCCGTCTCCCGTCCTCCCGGTCCCCTCTTACCTGCCGGCCCGCAGCATCCTAGGCAGCCAGGGACCGTCAGCAGAGTCCGACTCCCAGATGCCCCGATCAGGGCGCCGCCTCCTGACATCAGCTGCACGGCAGGGAGGGGCGGCTGTGTCCGGGTACTCGCCGCTGCCACTGTCACCTATAGTGATGCTGGCTCCTATAGGGACAGTGTACTGACAGCTGCCAGTGTCACCTACAGATGCTGACTCATACAGGGACAGTTTACCAACAGCTGCCAGTGTCACCTATAGAGGCTGACTCCTACAGGAACAGTGTACTAACAGTTGCCAGTGTCACCCATGGATTCTAGCTCCTATATTGACAGTGTACTAACAGCTGCGAATGTCACCTAGATATGCTGGATCCTATAGGGACAGTGTATTAACAGCTGCCAGAGTCACCTATACATGCTGACTGCTATAGGGACAGTGTGTACTAGTAGCTGCCAGTGTCACCTATAGATGTCAACTCCTATAGTGACAGTGTACTAACAGCTGCCAGTATCACCCATAGAGGCTGACTCCTACAGGGACAGTGTACTAACAGCTGCCAGTGTCACCCATAGATGCTGACTCCTATAGGGACAGTGTACTATTAGCTTCCAGTGCCACCTATGGATACCAACTCATATGGGGACAGTTTACTAGTAGCTTCCAGTGTCACCTATAGATGCTGACTCCTATGGGGACAGTGTACGAACAGCTGCCTGTGTCACCTATATATGCTGACTCCAACAGGGACATTGTACTAACAGCTGCCAGTGTCACCTATTAATGCTGACTCCTAAAGAGACAGTGTACTAGCAGCTGCTGGTGTCACCTACATATGCTGACTCCTATAGGGACAATGTACTAACATTTGTCAGTGTCACCTATAGATGTTGACTCCTATAGTGACAGTGCAATAACAGCAGCTGGTGCCACCTATAGATATTGACTCCTATAGGGGCAGCATACTAACAGCTGCCGGTGTCACCTGGATACTCTAGGAAAAGTGAACTAGTAGCTGCCAGTGTCAACTATATATGCTGACTCCTTTAGGGGTGGTGTACTAACAGCTGCCAGTGTCACCCATGGATTCTAGCTCCTATACGGACAGTGTACTAACAGCCGCCTGTGTCACCTATAGGTTATGTCGACTACAGGGGCAGTGTACTAACAGCTGCTGGCGTTACCTATATATGCTGACTCCTAGAGGGACAGTGAACCAACAGCTGCCAGTGTCACTTATAGATGCAGACTCCTATAGGGACAATATACTAACAGATGCCAATGTCACCCATAGATACTAACTCCTATAAAGCCTGTGACCTAACCGCTGCAAGTGTCACCTATATATGCTGACTCCTGTAGGGGCAGTGCATTAACAGCTGCCATCATCACCTATAGATACTGGCTACTATAGGGACAGTGTACTAACAACTGCCGGTGTCACCTATATATGCTGACTCCTAAGGTGCGGATTCAGTATTGAATCCCGGCGGTTGGGATCCCGGCGTTCAGAATCCCGACGCCGGAATCCCGACAGCCGAAATGCCGACAAGGGGGGGACGTGGATCGCCCCCCCCCTTGCGGGCTCGGCACACTAATTTATTCTCCCTCCAGGGGTGTCGTGGACACCCCAGGAGGGAGAATGTGTCGGCATTTCGGTGGTCGGGATTCCGGCGTCGGGATTCTGACCGCCGGGATTTTAACTGCATCCCCTAAGGTGCATACACATGGGGGGAGATATATTGCTCAGCCATATATGGCTTGCAATATATGGCTGAGCAATATATTGCTCAGTGTCTCCTTTTCATCAGCGACCAGAGATGGTCGCTGATGAAAAGGAACCTCTGCTGGGGGAGCCGCAGAGGTAATTAGCTGGTCGCAGGAGCAAGCTCCTGCGACCAGCGATTACAACGGAGCAGAAAACGGGAGCGCGCACCCGGCGATTTATCGCTGGGGCACACTTCCATCACTGGCAATATGGTCGCCTGCGACCATATTCCCAGCGATTATAGCCCATATCGCCCCCGTGTGTACACAGCACTACAGGGACATTGTACTAGTTTCTGTCAGTGTCACCAATAGATTCCAACTCCTATAGGGACAGTGTACTAACAGTTGCTAATGTCATCTATAGATGTTGACTCTTGTCAACATCTATAACAGCTGATAGTGTCACCTATAGATGCTGACTTCTATAGGGACAGTGTACTAATAGTTGCTGGTGTCACCCATCATAGATGCTGACTCCTTCAGGGACAGTGAACTGCTACCGGTGTCACCCATCAATGCTGACTCCTATAGGGACAGTATACTAGTAGCTGCTAGTGTCACCCATATATTATGATTCCTATAGGGGAAGCGTACTAACTGCTGTTATATGCTGACTCCTATAAGGGCAGTGTACTAACAACTGTTGGTGTCACCTATAGATGTCGACCCCTATAGGGGCTGTGTACTAACAATTGCAAGCTTCACCATAGATGTTAGCTTCTATAGGGGAAGTGTGCAAACAGCTGCCGGTGTCACCTATATATACGCTGACTCCTATGGGGAAGTGTACTAGTAGATGCCAGTGTCACCTATAGATGTTGACTCCTATAGGGGCAGTTTACTTACATGCGGAAGGTGTCAAATATATATGCTGGCTCCTATAGGAACAGTGTACTAGTAGCTGTCAGTGTCACCCATGGACAGTGTATTAACAGCTGCCGGTTTCACCTATATATGCAGACTCCTATATGGACAGTGTACTAACAGCTGCCTGTGTCACCTATATATGGTGACCCATATGGGGCCAGTGTACTAGCAGCTGTCAGTGTCACATATAGATGTTGACTCATATAGGGGCAGTGTACTAGCATCTGTCAGTATTACCTATAGATGATGGCTCCTATAGGGACAGTGTACTAACAGCTGCCAATGTCCCCTATATATGCTGGCTCCTATAGGACAGTGCTCTCACTGCTGTCGATTAATCCATGTCTATAGGGTCAGTGTCACCTGTGGATCCTGTGTGTATATAAGATCAGTGTCACCTGTGGATCCTGTGTGTCTATAGGATCAGTGTCCCCTGTGGATCCTGTGTGTCTATAGGATCAGTGTCCCCTGTGGATCATGTGTGTCTATAGGATCAGTGCCCCCTGTGGATCCTGTGTGTCTATAGGATCAGTGCCCCCTGTGGAACCTGTGTGTCTATAGGATCAGTGTCCCACAGATATCAGTGTCCCCTGTGGATCCAATGTGTCTATAGGATCAGTGTTCCTCAGATATCATTGTCACCTTTGAATACTGTGGGTCTATAGGACCCGTGTCCCACAGATACCAGTGTCACCTGTGGATCCTGAGTGTCTATAGGATCAGTGTTCCTCAGATAATCAGTGTCACCTGTGGATCATGTGTGTCTATACGATTAGTGTTCTTTAGATATCAGTGTCACCTGTGGATCCTGTGCAGCTATAGGGTCAGTGTCCCACACATATCAGTGTCCCTATATACGATCAGTGTTCCTTAGATATCAGTGTCACCTGTGGATCCTGTGCAGCTATAGGGTCAGTGTCCCACACATATCAGTGTCCCCTGTGTATTGTGTGTCTATAGGATCAGTGTCCCCTGTGTATTGGGTGTCTATAGGATCAGTGTCACCTCTGCATCCTGTGTGTTTATAGGATCAGTATCACCTGTGCAACTTTTGTGTCTATAGGATCAGTGTCGCACAGATATCAGTGTCACCTGCGGCTCCTGTGTGTCTATAGGATCAGTATCACCTGTGCATCCTGTGTGTCTATAGGATCAGTGTCCCTTGGATATAAGTGTACCATGTGGATCCTGTGTGTCTATAGGATCAGTGTCACCTGAGGATCCTGTGTGTCTATAGGATCAGTGTCACCTGATGATCCTGTGTGTCTATAGGATCAGTGTCCCCTGTGGATTCTGTGTGTCTATAGGATCAGTGCCCCCCTGTGGATCCTGTGTGTCTATAGGATCAGTGCCCCCCTGTGAATCCTGTGTGTCTATAGGATCAGTGCCCCCTGTGGAATCTGTGTGACTATAGGATCAGTGTCCCACACATATCAGTGTCCCCTGTGGATCTAATGTGTCTATAGGATCAGTGTTCCTCAGATATCAGTGTCACCTGTGATTACTGTGGGTCTATAGGACCCGTGTCCCACAGATACCAGTGTCGCCTGTGGATCATGTGTGTCTATACAATCAGTGGTCCTCAGATATCAGTGTCACCTGTGGATCCTGTGCAGCTATAGGGTCAGTGTCCCACACATATCAGTGTCCCCTGTGTATTGGGTGTCTATAGGATCAGTGTCACCTGTGCATCCTGTGTGTTTATAGGATCAGTATCACCTGTGCAACTTTTGTGTCTATAGGATCAGTGTCGGACAGATATCAGTGTCACCTGCGGCTCCTGTGTGTCTATTGGATCAGTGTCACCTGTGCATCCTGTGTTTCTATAGGATCAGTGTCCTTTGGATATTAGTGTACCACGTGGATCCTGTGTGTCTATACTAGGATCAGTGTCACCTGAGGATCCTGTGTGTCTATAGGATCAGTGTCCCTTGGATTTCAATGTCACCTGTGGATCCTGTGTTTCAATAGGATCAGTGTTCCTCAGATATCAGTGTCCTCTGTGCATCCTGTCTATTTATAGGATCAGTGTCACCTGTGGATCCTGTGTGACTATAGGATCAGTGTCTCTTGGATATGTGTCACCTGTGTCTATAGGATCAGTGTCACCTGTGCATCCTGTGTGTTTATAGTATCAGTGTCCCTCAGATATCAGTGTCTTCTGTGAATCATGTGACACTATAGAATTAGTGTCACATGTGCATCCTGTGTGTCTATAGGATCAGCGTCCCTCAGATATCAGTGTCACCTGTGGATCCTGTGTGTCTATAGGATCAGTGTCCCTCAGATATCAGTGTCCTCTGTGGATCCTGTCTGTTTATAGGATCAGTGTCACCTGTGGATCCTGTTTGTCTATAGGATCAGTGTCCATCGGATATCAGTGTCACCTGTGAATCATATGTGTCTATATGATCAGTATCCCTCAGATAACAGTGTCCTTTGTGAATCCTATGTGTTTATAAGATCAGTGTCACCTGTGGATCCTGTGTGTCTATAGGATCCGTGTCCCTTGGATATCAGTGCCCGCTGAGAATCCTGTGTGTCTATAGGATCAGTGTCACCTGTGCATTCTGTGTGCCTATAGGATGAGTGTCACCTGTGGATCCTGTGTGTCTATAGGATCACTGTCCCTTGGATATCAGTGCCCCCTGAGGATCTTGTGTGCCTATAGGATAAGTGTCCCACAGACATTAGTGTCACCTGTGGATCCTGTGTGTCTATAGGATCAGTGTCCCACAGATATCAGTGTCGACTGTGGATCCTGTGTGTCTATAGTATCAGTGTCACCGGTGGATCCTGTGTGTCTATATGATCAGTGTCACCTGTGGATCCTGTGTGTTTATAGGATCAGTGTCCCTCGGATATGTGTTACCTGTGGATCCTGTGTGTCTATAGGATCAGTGTCCCACAGTCCCACAGATATCAGTGTCACTTGTGGATCCGGTATGTCTATAGGATCAGTGTCACCTGTGCATCCTGTGTGTCTATAAGATCAGTGTCCCTCGGATATCAGGGTCACCTGTGTATCCTGTGACTATAGGATCAGTGTCACCTGTGGATCTTGTGTGTATATAGGATCAGCGTCCCACAGCTATCAGTGTCAACTGTGGATCCTGTGTGTCTATAGGATCAGTGTCCCACAGATCTCAGTGTCATCTGTGGTTGTGTATCCTGTGTGTCTATAGGATCAGTGTCTCCCATATATCAGTGTCACCTGTGGATCCTGTGTTCCTATAGGATCAGTGTCCCTTGGATATCAGTGTCCCCAGTGGTTCCTGTGTGTCTATAGGATCAGTGTCACCTGAGGATCCTGCCTGTCTTCAGGATCAGTGTCCCGCAGATATCAGTATCCCCTGTGGATCCTGTATGTCCATAGGATCAGTATCCCCTGTGGATCCTGTATGTCCATAGGATCAGTGTCCCCTGTGGATACTGTGTGTCTATAGGACCAGTGTCACACAGATACCAGTGTCACCTGTGGATCCTGTGTGTCTATAGGATCAGTGTCCCACAGATATCAGTGTCACCTGGGGATCCTGTATGTCTATAGGATCAGTGTCCTCTGTGAATCCTGTGTGTCTATAAGATCAGTGTCACCTGTGCATCTTGTGTGACTACAGGATCAGTGTCACTCCGATATCAGGGTCATCTGTGCATCCTGTGTGACTACTGGATCAGTGTCACCTCTGGATCTTGTGTGTACATAGGATCAGTGTCCCACAGATATTAGTGTCAAATGTGGATCTTGTGTGTCTATAGGATCAGTGATCCACAGATATTAGTGTCACCTGTGAATGTGGATCTTGTGTGTCTATAGGATCAGTGTCCCACAGATAAGTGTCACCTGTGGAACCTGGGTTTCCAAAGGATCAGTGTCCCTCAGATATCAGTGTACTCTGTGTATCCTGTGTGTTTATATGATCAGTGTGCCCTGTGGATCCTGTGTGTCTATAGGATCAGTGTCCCCTGTGGATCCAATGTGTCTATAGGATCAGTGTCCCACAGATATCAGTGTTGCCTGTGGATCCTGTGTGTCTATAGGATCAGTGTCACCTGAGGATCCTGTGTGTCTATAGGATCAGTTTCACCTGTGGATCATGTGTGTCTATAGGTTCAGTGTCCCACAGATATCAGTGTCCCCTGTGGATAAAATGTGTCTATAGGATCAGTGTTCCTTAGATATCAGTGTCATCTGTGCATACTGTGTGTCTACAGGACCAGTGTCCCACAGATATCAGTGTCACCTGTGGATCCTGTGTGTCTATAGGATCAGTGTCCCACAGATATCAGTGTTGCCTGTGGATCCTGTGTGTCTATAGGATCAGTGTCACCTGAGGATCCTGTGTGTCTATAGGATCAGTGTCACCTGTGCAACCTGTGTGTCTATAGGATCAGGGTCACACAGATATCAGTGTCACCTGTGGATGCTGTGTGTCTATAGGATCAGTGTCCCTCGGATATCAGTGTCACCTGTGGATCCTGTGTGTCTATAGGATCCGTGTCACCTGAGGATCCTGTGTGTCTTCAGGATCAGTGTCCCACAGATATCAGTGTCCCCTGTGGATCCTGTGCGTCTATAGTATCAGTGTCCCACATATATCAGTGTCACCTGTGGCTCCTGTGTGTCTATAGGCTTAGTGTCCCACAGATATTAGTGTCCCCTGTGGATCATGTGTGTTTATTGGATCAGTGTCACCTGTGGATCCTGTGTGTCTATAGGATCAGTGTCCCTCGGATATCAGTGCCCCCTGTGGATCCTGTGTGTTTATAGGATCAGTGTCACCTGTGGATTCTGTCTGTCTATATGACCAGAGTCTGCCGGATATTACTGTCACCTGTGGATCCTGTGTGTCTATAGGGTCTTTGTCCCACAGATATCATCGTGATCCATGAATCCTGTGTGTCTATAGGATCAGTGTCACCTGAGGATACTGTGTGTCTATAGGATCAGTGTCCCACAGATATGTGTCACCTGAGGATCCTTTGCGTCTATAAGATCAGTGTCCTACAGATATCAGTGTCACCTGTGGATCCTGTGCATCTATAGGGTCAGTGTCCCTCAGATATCAGTGTTGCTTGTGGATCCTGTGCATCTATAGGGTCTGTGTCGCACAGATATCAGTGTCACCTGTGGATCCTGTGCGTCTATATGATCAGTGTCCTACAGATATCAGTGTCATCCATGGATCCTGTGTGTCTATAGGATCAGTGTCCCACAGATATCATTGTCACTTGTGGACCCTATGCGTATATAGGATCAGTGCCACCTGTGGATCCTATGTGTATATAGGATCAATGTTACCTGTTTATCCTATGTGTATATATGATCAGTGTCCCCTGTTCTTCATGACACACTTGTAGACCCATTGTCAGCACAATCTGCTGCCCTCACCCCCAGGTAGATGCACAGGTGATCGTGCACAGTGTTGGTATGGCATGCCGGGCTATGGAGATATTCCGGTTTGTTCAGTAACTGGCACCTGAGGGCATGGTTAGGACTTTCTATTACATTTCTCTATATTTTGTACTTTACACTGGAATGAACTGTAGCAAATTCCTAAGGTCATATTTCTCCAGGCAAAAATGTTCCTTACCTGCAGTACAACACTTGTCATGTACCAAACCACAAAGTGCATGCTGCTTCATACAAGGTAGTCACAGGATTACAACAAAGAGGAAAAAAACAGTCGCACAGGAGGGAACTTCAATTGTCAGATGAATAGGCCCCTCAATGGATAGGTGTGCTGCCACTGGACATGGATTGCAATACAGAAAAGGGGGAAAGAGAGGATATCTGTGTGGCGCACCAGAGGCATTCAAGATAAATTATAAAACTTTTATTGGTTCAAATATATAAAAAAGCGAAATAAAACACAAACAATACACATAAGACACAGACATGTGATTAAAACGGGATATCACTATCCATACAACGTGGGACCCCAATGTCAGATGGTCCTCTTTAATGCTGTGTAACAGCAGGTGGGTGTTTAGCGGCAATGACAGGTTCTGTATTTGTGGAGAAAGAAATTCTCCAATTGTTTACCCTAATAGGATGTACCTTGGAAGGCCATCAATCAGTGGCTCAACCATACGATTTTGTGTGGACGCAAACTGATATTTGTAAAAATCAGTGTTGGTCACAATGGACTTATATAGGAATACAGGCTGTTAGTCTTTATTCAATGGTGGCTCCAGGCTCCTGTAAAGCCTGGATTGGTAATCTCACAGGTTAATACTGGCCAGTCTATATCAGACTGTCTGGCTAGTGTGATACAGGGAGCCGGCTATGATGCTTATTATGCGTATGGACCCAGTGCTGATATACTGCAGTCAATGTGGTCTATAGGGCAGGTGCCATCCTGTAGGTATCCAGCAATTTCCCACACTGGACGCCGCTGCGGGCGGTACTCTACTGCCGGTATTCAGCCTCAAGTTGCTCACCCAGAGGACGCGGTTGCAGACGTCATGCACCGCGCCTGTTAGGAGAGCTCCGGAACGCTGGAGAACACCACGCGCTACACCCTGTCTAACAGATCAAAATGCATTTCATGAGGGAAGGGGACATTGGGGTTCACACACGAGGTGTGTGGTCAGCGCACGCTTCGCTGGGGAGCTTCGTCAGGACCAACGTTGTAGGTATAGTGATATCCTGTTTTAATCACATGTCTGTGTCTTATGTGTAATGTTTCTGTTTTATTTTGCTTTTTTATATATTTGAACCAATAAAAGTTTTATATTTTATCTTGAATTCCTCTGGTGCGCCACACAGAGACATCCTCTCTTTCCCCCTTTTCTGTAGTCACAGGATTAGCACTTTAATACACTATATAGGATGCAACAGAAGATCAAAGCATAAGTGCATAGGGAAACTCACCAAAAAACCCATTGCCCACTGGTAGGCTAGGGAACGGGATTGGTGATGTGCATGGTGCAAGGGAAGAACAAGAGGGTGGAGGGCCCTGCCCAAATATCCTATTGCACACTGGTAGGCCAAGGGAGTGTGGACTGGTGATGTGCGTGGTGCTTGCCAACAAGCATAATGGGACCTCGGAAGGCAGATGCACGGATGCCGGTGCACCTGCAGAGCCTCTGTGCTTGATACAGCCTACACCTGGTTATGGCACTGGAGGAGAGGGTCTGAGTGCAGGCTCTGTGGGCCCTCCCTCCTCTCTTGCAGCACAGTACAGAGACAGGACTAGCACAGTGCCTGTATGCACCCATTGCCCAGAGCCAGAAACTAGCACATGGGCCAGATGCACCAAGCTTCAAAAAGTGATAAAACTCCTAACTGGCATTCCACGGGCTGTCTTTGACGGATGCGGGACCATTTGTCTACAACAAGAAGATAGACAGCCATTAGGTCAACACCATTAGTTCGACAACTCAATAGGTCGACATGCTTTTAGGTCGACATACCATTAGGTCGACATACCATTGGGTCGACATGCCATTAGGTCGACAGTGTCTAGGTCGACAGTCAAAGGTCGACATGGTTTTTTTCACTGTTTTTTTACCCAAATGTCGACACAGCCGACATGGACACAGTTTGAAGTGAACCGCAGCCCCCCGCATCGCTCGCGATGCTTCGGGCGCGGTGCCTCGCTGCGCTCGGCACGCTATTATAATCTAACTCCACGCCCTAGTGGATGGTAGGGCATAAAATACCGCCTGTCGGCACATGTCGGCTCAAAAAACAGTGAAAAAAAACATGTCGACCTAGAAACTGTCAACCTAATGGCAGTGTCGACCTAATGGCAGGTTGACCTATTGACATGTCGACCTAATGGTATGTCGACCTAATAGCAAGTCGGCCTATTGAGTTGTCGAACTAATTGGCTGTCTAATGGCTGTCTATCTTCTTGTTGTAGACAAATAGTACGGATACCGTCTTTGACAAATCACATTTATGAGCTTTTTGGTACTTAGTACATCTGGGCCAATGTCTGTAACTATTGAATGCCAGGAACTATCACAGAAAACGGGGGCATATTGGTCCCCTTTTCTGGGCAATCAAAGGCCAATAACTGTGGGGTCTATTTAGTTGGAGAGAAATAAAGTAAAATAAGTGGTGTCTTTGTGCCAAGACTGGTCACGTAGCAACGCGCCATCAATGCGGACTGGTATGCCAACCAATACTTGCTGCAAATGCTGGAAGCCATTTCCAGGTGTCACCTAAGAACGTGCATTCCTGGTGCCTTCCTCCTTCAAGACAATGCACCTGGAGGAGGACATGAGGCCTTCAGGTGCACTTTTTTGAGCCGACATATGCCGACAGGCGGTATTCCATGCACTACCATCCACTAGGGCAGGGATGGGGAACCTTCGGCACTTCTGCTGTTGTTGAACTACAAATCTCAGCAAGCCCTGCAACAGTTTTAGCAGGGCCAAATAGCAAAACTGTAGCAGGGCATGCTGGGATGTGTAGTTCAACTCCAGCTGGATGGCCGAAGGTTCCCCATCCCTGCACTAGGGCATGGAGGGTGAAGAGAAAAATGTGCTGAGTGCCATGCACGGTGAACCAATACGGTGTCCATTTCGACCATGTCGACATACAGGACCAGTGAAAAACCCAAGTCGACCATGTGAATGTCGACCTAGCCATTGTCGACCTTCCATCCATGTCGACCTTAGGCAGGTAGGCTTATTTTAAGTGTCGACCTAAGCCACGTTGACCTTCAGTAGTCGATCCAATGACCCAATGGGGCTGCAGCCAGGATGCAAGCACACTGCTCCAGCAATCCTAGTGACATGAGTGGGGAAATACATATCAATGTCCCCTCCACCTCCTGACAGCACACATACCAGATAACGGACCACAACTACCAGAGAACACAGTGCCCAGCAGCAGCAGCACACACTCATTACGCAGGTTATTAAGGCCCGCACTGCCGTATATAGAATAATAAGACATGTGGAGTGTGGAAGTCACAGTTATGAAGGGGATGTGAAGGTTAATCCTCAGCAGCACGGAGGGAGAGAGCGGGAGACACCACTGCCTGCTGCTACTGCTGCTGCTGATCAGGGTGAGTGATGCAGAGGAGGAGGGCAGGTATCTGGGTAGAGGGGGAGGAGTGTGGTCGGTGAGTTAGATGTTACAGAAGATGCCACCTCAGGATGGGAAAGGACCAGCACAGCAGACAGGCTGGAATCTCGCATCCTGCCCAAGGTCAGTGGGACACAGGCAGGGGGGTGGGGGCAGGACTTGGGCATGCCAGGTACCTGTGTGCAGGCTCTCATGGGACAGTGCCACCTCCATCACTGTATGTGCCATACTTAGCGGGCAGTGTGTGCAGGGAAGTATAGACAGTGATTCAGTGCAGTGTATACAGGATGTGCAGTGTGCTGTGCAGTGCACCTAGATGTGTGCAGAACAGGTATACACAGGGATCTGCCTGCCCAGCCCCAGGTGAGTGCTGCCTCTATTACCTGTGACACTGAGCTGCATTAGATGACATCCTCCTATAGAGAATATATTGTACATTGTCTGTCTGAAGCCCCTAATTCTAATATACTGAATTACAAATGAACAGCAGATATGGATCCTTTCCTTTTGGGGTGGATGGTGATCTCTGGAATAGAGCAGTATCGCACAAGAACAAGGGTCGCTAGTGGGGGCACTGGTGTGGGTTAATGCATTAACACAGGTGCCAGCACTGGCAATACTTTTCTCCCATGGGGGGGGGGGGACGACGACGACACAGTGGCAGATTCTGAGAACTGGTCAGAAAGGGCGAGGGTTTGTGATTGTCCTGGGCAGATTGGTCTTCCATGACAGGATGGGAGCTGGGTCTGGGTGCGGACACCGCGATCACACATAATGTACTGTCTTGCAAGTCTAAGCTCAGAGTGATTCTGATACCTGCAGCCAGGTAAGGCAGTGTCAGACCTGTGTGCTGCACCTAGAAGAGGGTTGGTAAAGAAGTACTAGTTGTCACAGGTGCAGGGTGATAGTGAGGTACTAGTGGTGACAGGTGCAGGAGGTTAGTGAGGTGGTGCAGGTGCAGGAGGTTAGTGAGGTACTAGTGGTGACAGGTACAGGAGGTTAGTGAGGTACTAGTGGTAACAGTTTTAAGGGGTTAGTGAGGTACTAGTGGTGACAGGTGCAGGAGGTTAGTGAGGTAATAGTGGTGCAGGTGCAGGAGGTTAGTGAGGTGCTAGTGGTGACAGGTACAGGAGGTAAGTGAGGTACTAGTGGTAACAGTTTTAAGGGGTTAGTGAGGTACTAGTGGTGACAGGTGCAGGAGGTTAGTGAGGTACTAGTGGTGACAGGTGCATGATGTTAGTGAGGTAATAGTGGTGACAGTTGCAGGTGGTTAGTGAGGTAAAAGTGGTAACAGTTGTAGGGGGTTAGTGAGGTACTAGTGGTAAGAGTTGTATGGTGTTAGTGAGGTACCAGTGATGACAGGTGCAGGAGGTTAGTGAGGTACCAGTGGTAACAGTTGTAGGGGGTTAGTGAGGTAAGGGTGGTAACAGTTGTAGGGTGTTAGTGAGGTAC
This sequence comes from Crinia signifera, assembly GCF_055691185.1. Classification (NCBI taxonomy): domain Eukaryota; kingdom Metazoa; phylum Chordata; class Amphibia; order Anura; family Myobatrachidae; genus Crinia; species Crinia signifera. Next base: position 56,579,100 of record NC_139228.1, read on the forward strand.
CAGTGGGGACAGGTGCAGGATGTTAGTGAGGTACTAGTGGTAACAGTTGTAGGGGGTTAGTGAGAAAGTAGTTGTGACAGCTGCATGAGGTTAGTGAGTACTAGTAGTGGCAGTTGCAAGAGTTAGTGAGGTACTAGTGGTGACAGTTGCAGGTGGTTAATGAGGTAAATGTGGTAACAGTTGTAGGGGGTTAATGAGGTACTAGTGGCGATAGCTGCAGTGGGGTTAGTGAGGTACTATTGGTGACAGTTGCAGTGGGGTTAGTGAGGTACTAGTGGTGACAGTTGCAGATGGTTAGTGTGGTTCTAGTGGTGACAGGTGCAGGATGTTACCGAGGTACTAGTGGTAACAGTTGTAGGTTGTTAGTGAGGTACTAGTGGTGACAGTTGCAGGTGGTTAATGAGTTAAAAGTGGTGACAGTTGCAGGGGTTAGTAAGGTACTAGTGGTAACAGGTGCAGGAGGTTAGCGAGGTACTAGTGGTGACAGCTGCAGATGCATGACAGTTGCAAGGGTTAGTGAGGTACTAGTGGTGACAGGTGCAGGAGGTTAGTGAGGTACTAGTGGTGACAGGTTAGTGAGGCACTAGTGGTGACAGGTGCAGGAGGTTAGTGAGGTACTAGTGGTGGCAGTTACAAGGGTTAGTGAGGTACCAGTGGTGACAGTTGTAGGGGGTTAGTGAGGTACTAGTGGTGACAGGTGCAGGAGGTTACTGAGGTACTAGTGGTGACAGTTGTAGGGGGTTAGTGAGGTAAAAGTGGTGACAGTTGCAGGGGTTAGTGAGGTACTAGTGGTGACAGGTGCAGGAGGTTAGTGAGGTACTAGTGGTGACACTTGCAAGGGTTAGTGAGGTACTAGTGGTGACAGGTGCAGGAGTTTAGTGAGGTGCTAGTGATGACAGGTGCAGGAGGTTAGTGAGGTACTAGTGGTAACAGTTTTAGGGGGTTAGTGAAGTACTAGTGGTGACAGGTGCAGGAGGTTAGTGAGGTACTAGTGGTGACACTTGCAAGGGTTAGTGAGGTACTAGTGGTGACAGGTGCAGGAGTTTAGTGAGGTGCTAGTGATGACAGGTGCAGGAGGTTAGTGAGGTACTAGTGGTAACAGTTTTAGGGGGTTAGTGAAGTACTAGTGATGACAGGGGCATGAGGTTAGTGAGGTAATAGTGGTGACAGTTGCAAGGGTTAGTGAGGTACTAGTGGTAACAGTTGTAGGAGGTTAGTGCGGTACTAGTGGTGATAGCTGCAGTGGGGTTAGTGAGGTACTAGTGGTGACAGTTGCAAGGGTTAGTGAGGTACCAGTGGTGACAGTTGTAGGGGGTTAGTGAGGTACTAGTGGTGACAGGTGCAGGAGGTTAGTGAGGTACTAGTGGTGACAGTTGTAGGGGGTTAGTGAGGTAAAAGTGGTGACAGTTGCAGGGGTTAGTGAGGTACTAGTGGTGACAGGTGCAGGAGGTTAGTGAGGTACTAGTGGTGACAGTTGCAAGGGTTAGTGAGGTACTAGTGGTGACAGGAGCAGGAGTTTAGGGAGGTGCTAGTGATGACAGGTACAGGAGGTTAGTGAGGTACTAGTGGTAACAGTTTTAGGGGGTTAGTGAGGTACTAGTGATGACAGGGGCATGAGGTTAGTGAGGTACTAGTGGTGATAGTTGCAAGGGTTAGTGAGGTAAAAGTGGTAACAGTTGTAGGGGTTAGTGAGGTACTATTGGTGACAGGTGCAGGGGGTTAGTGAGGTACTAGTGGAGACAGGTGCATGAGGTTAGTGAGGTACCAGTGGTAACAGTTGTAGGGGGTTAGTGAGATACTACCGTGTTTCCCCGATAATAAGACCTACCCCGAAAATAAGCCCTACCCTTGATTTTGGACACTGGTCCTAAATAAGCCCTACCCCGAAAATAAGCCCTAGTAAAATTTCATTATCTGGCTTTCAGACAATAGATTCTACACCTGCTAAACCCCCCTGATCCCCCACTCACAACCCTAACCCCCCTCACTTCCGTTGTGTAGGTAAAAGCACAGGCTTCTTCTGAAGCCGCTTCTATTCCCATGGATGCATTGCGGTGCGGTACGTCACCGCGCACATAACGCGGCTGCAGAACGGAGCTGTGTCACAGCAAAGAAGAGCTGGACATTATTGAAACTTAAAGGAGTACTGGGGCATGTTTACCTTTATCACGGAGGACTGGGGACATGTTTATTACTGTAAGGAGGACTGGGGGCATGTTTGCCGATATAATGGAGGACTGGGGCATGTTTATTAAGGAGTACAGTATGTTTACCTGTGTCAAGAAGGACTGGGGGCATGTTTCTTGACATTTGCTGTCAATGTTCATTAAAATAAGCCCTACCCCTAAAATAAGCCCTATGGTGTTTTTTGTTCAAGAAAAAAAAATAAGACAGTGTCTTATTATCGGGGAAACACGGTAGTGGTAACAGCTGCAAGGGTTAGTGAGGTACTAGTGGTGACAGGTGCAGGAGGTTAGTGAGGTACTAGTGGTGACAGTTGTAGCGGGTTAGTGAGGCACTAGTGGTGACAGGTTCAGGAGGTTAGTGAGGTACTAGTGGTGACAGTTGCAGGAGGTTAGTGAGGTACTAGTGGTGACAGGTGCAAGGGTTAGTCAGGTACTAGTGGTGACAGTTGTAGGGGGTAAGTGAGGTACTAGTGGTGACAGGTGCAGGAGGTTAGTGTGGTACTAGTGGTGACAGTTGTAGGGGGTTAGTGAGGTACTAGTGGTGACAGTTGCAGGGGTTAGTGAGGTACTAGTGGTGACAGGTTCAGGAGGTTAGTGAGTTACTAGTGGTGACAGTTGTAGGGGGTTAGTGAGGTACTAGTGGTAACAGTTGTAGGGTGTTAGTGAGGTACCAGTGGGAACAGGTGCAAGATGTGCCAGTGGTAACAGTTGTAGGGGGTTAGTGAGATACTAGTGGTGACAGCTGCATGAGGTTAGTGAGGTACTAGTGGTCATAGCTGCAGGAGAGTTAGTGAGGTACTAGTGGTCATAGCTGCAGGGGGGTTAGTGAGGTACCAGTGGTAACAGTTGTAGGGGGTTAGTGAGGTACTAGTGGTCACAGCTGCATGAGGTAAGTGAGGTACTAGTGGTGACAGTTGCAAGGATTAGTGAGGTACTAGTGGTGACAGTTGCAGGGGCTAGTGAGGTACTAGTGGTGACAGTTGCAGGAGGTTACTGAGGTACTAGTGGTGACAGTTGTAGGAGGTTAGTGAGGTACTAGTGGTGACAGTTGTAGGAGGTTAGTGAGGTACTATTGGTGACAGTTGCAGGAGGTTACTGAGGTACTAGTGGTGACAGTTGTAGGGGGTTAGTGAGGCACTACTGGTGACAGGTGCAGGGTGATAGTGAGGTACTAGTGGTGAAAGGTGCAGGGGCTAGTGGGGTACTAGTGGTGACAGGAGGTTAGTGAGGTACTAGTGGTGACAGTTGCAGGGGGCTACTGAGGTACCAGTTGGGTCAAGCGTTTGGACCCAGTAATTTGCAGATCAACACAAGTAATTCTTATGTGTAAAAGGGTCGGCTCGGGTCCAAATTTTCTGGACTTTTTACCAATGTCAAAGTACCAGTATTGTAATAAATAAATACCAGGGATTTTGACCCGGGTTGATCCTTTCACATGGAAAAACTATCAGGGTTGAACCGCAAATTATTGGGTCCACATGCTTGACCTGGCGGTTTACTTTTCCGTGGCAAAGGAATATTATATAGAAATGTAAATGGTCATTTAGTGTGTATGTGTATATATATATATATATATATATATATATATATATGGAGTACAGTCGTAAGATGGTGCCCCTTGTGTTGATCTTTGTTATTAGACCAACATAGCCTTATGATAATTTCTTAAAGCATATAACATAAAGTCCATAAATTTTCAAATATTTATTAAAAAGTCTCTTGTTCCACACAATGGTAGCAGTTGTTCCAGAATATAACAAGATGTACTTTGTTGGTTTCAGGTACTTTAAAATAGCAAATGTGAACACCCAACGCGTTTCGTCCCCTCGTGGGACTTCATCAAGGGTTTTGCTATGCATTAACAACACATAAAAACATATATTAAAAATACTTTTCAAACAAATTGAACATTTTAATACAAAAAATAAATAAAAATTAATCAGGATGGACTTCATTTCGACATGCTAATACAATTGTTGACTTGGCTCAATCCTCTTATTACATAAATGTGTAGAGAGGAAGAATGAAATATCCGGAAGTAGAGGTGAGAGCAGGTGAACAGAGGCGAAACAGCAGAAATACACATTGGTTTACATATCCATTTCTACAGCAGATTGCATATAAAAAAATAATAAAAAAAATAATAATAATAATTTGGAAGTTATTAATGACGGTTTAATAACTTCCAAATTATTATTATTATTTATTGTTTTGATATGCAATCTGCTGTAGAAATGGATATGTAAACCAATGTGTATTTCTGCTGTTTCGCCTCTGTTCACCTGCTCTCACCTCCACTTCCGGATATTTCATTCTTCCTCTCTACACATTAATGTAATAAGAGAATTGAGCCAAGTCAACAATTGTATTAGCATGTCGAAATTAAGTCCATCCTGATTTTTTTTTTTGTATTAAAATGTTTAATTTGTTTGAAAAGTATTTTTAATATATGTTTTTAATTGTTGTTAATTCATAGCAAAACCCTTGATGAAGTCCCACGAGGGGACGAAACGCGTTGGATGTTCACATTTGCTATTTTAAAGTACCTGAAACCAACAAAGTACATCTTGTTATATTCTGGAACAACTGCTACCATTGTGTGGAACAAGAGACTTTTTAATAAATATTTGAAAATTTATGGACTTTATTTTATATGCTTTAAGAAATTATCATAAGGCTATGTTGGTCTAATAACAAAGATCAACACAAGGGGCACCATCTTACAACTGTACTCCTTACTTCCTCTATCCCCCATCCAACAGGGGATCTTGTAAGTTAGGCAGCCTCCACATACAGTAGTAACTGTTAATTCTGTGGCGCGAAACAGGAGTCTGTTCTCGATATATATATATATATATATATATATATATATACACACACATACATACACATACATGCATACACATAGCCACTGAGAAAGCAGACACCAGAGAACAAGGTCTCACCGCAGAAACCACTCTGCAATCAGGAACATTCCTCATGTATTTTTAATTGACTTGGTAATAGAGAGCTACTGATTAGCCATTTGTAATCACAGAGCTGTATGTCTGTACAGTAACAATTATAACCTTGTGAAGCTTCATCTACAGCTTGAGTCTCCCAAATCCGAAATACCTGGAACCACACATACTTATATATCGGAATTCTCCAAAGTCTAGAATATATTCATTCCATAATGAGATATCTCGGGGGCGGGACCCAGAAATAAACACAGAATGCACTGAATTTTACTGCAGATAATAGATCCCCCGGAACTATCCAATCAGCCCTGAAAGCCGAACTATTGGGGATATATTGTTCCACACGTCCAAAAGGGTAGCTGAAAAATCCCCGATAAATGACATGTCCTCGTGATCGCAGCCGTGACAAAACACACAGATCTGGGAACTTAACCCGGGTCCTAGGAGTTTTCACCAGAAAACAGGTGGAAAAAAAAATGGCTGCAATTGAATTGCCTGGAAAACTCATTGTGCAAAAAATTGTGGCAAAGCCATGAAGGTCATTTTATATAATAATACTTTTAATAATTTTTTTAGTTAAATAAAATGGTACTTGTTTCCTAGAATGGCGCCACCGATTTTGATTGTAAGCATCGGGTCGGAAAAATCGTGTCGATCGCATCGCATGCAAACCAAATCGCATGCGATGCGATCGACGCGATCGACCGGATTTTTTACATTGGAATCAATGTAAAATGGTCCCTGAGACCAGATTTTGCATTGATTTTAATGTAAAATGCCCCAAAACACCCCATTTCCATAGAAACACCCCCTCATGTTTCAAATGCCCCCCATTGTTAACGCCACCCCGGTATTGATGCCAACCCAAAGCGTGGCGAGCGCAGCGAGCCCGCGGCGCGCGTCCTCCGACCTTTTTATACCCCTACTATCCACGTCATCATGGAGTTGAGGATAGAAAGTGTGGCGAGCGCAGCCAGCCACTGAGCCCGAAGCGTGGCGAGCGCAGCGAGCCCCGCGAGGGGACGCGGATACCTTCACAGGTATCTGCGTCCCATTGCGGGCTTCACAGGTATCCGCGTCCGCTCGCCACGCTTCGGGCTCGGTGGCTCGCTGCGCTCGCCATACTTTCTATTCTCATCTCCACGCCGACGTGGATAGTAGGGGTATGAAAAGGTTGGAGGACGAGTACCGGCGCCCCTCGTGGGCTCGCTGCGCTCGCCACGCTTCGGGTTGTCGTCAATACCGGGGTGGAGTTTAAATTGGGGGGCATTAACCATACTTTTTACACATATTCAATGTGAAATTGGCCATATTGGCCAATTTCACATTGTCACCTATGTAAAATCGGGTTGATCGCATCTCGGGCCATTACAATGTCCTGCGACCGACGCAATCAACCCGTTTTTGACTTTCAAATTATTTTAACATTGTTCCCTATGGGAAAATCGCGTTGATCGCGTCGGTCGCATCGCGGCCCCTTATTAGGGGCCGCGATGGACGCGATCAACGCGATTTCCCCTTTTACCGGCAATTGAGCTTGTAAATGTAAGAAAATCGGGTCCATCGCATGCCTTATGTACCTTAACTTAAGGCATGCGATGAACCCCGACGGGCGCCGTGCTAGGAAACAAGTACCAATAAAATTTGTGTACATTTGACCCATTTAAAAACAATGCTGTCACTATCGGAGTCACATATATGACAAAAAAAAAAAAACTTGTTTCAAAATATTCTGCATATCGGACCTTGGCATATGGGAGATTCAACCTGTACTTGAAATATATAACTGTATTATGTATATTTTTTACACTATGGTCTTACCACCATTTAGGACATGAACAGCAATAAATAAAAAGCTGACCTGAGAAGAAGCGGGGAAGAGATCAACTGGAGATAAAGTGGAAGTGGAAAGAGATAACGTACCAGCCTGAGCCAATCAACTCCCAACTGTCATATTTCAAAGATAGCTGATTGGCTGGTGTGTTAGCTCCTTCCACTTTATCTCTAGTATATCTCTTCGCCAGGCTTAATACATCTGCCCCACAGTATTGTAGAGTGGCTTATTCAGAAGTGCCTGTTACTGACATTATATCACCCATCCTGTACACTGTATCTGTGGATCTGATTGGCTTTCATTAGAATCCCATGGGGTGGTATTTCTACCGGTTACCTTGCAGTATGTAATGTTTTCTTTATTAATAATAACTACAATCTCCCTCTACCCTCTCTGTCCAGGAACACGTTCCGCGCTGATCTTCCGGTGACAACTCTGGCACTAATGCTCGACCAACACCAACCCTCCTCTCTGGGCAGGTTACCGGCCATGCGGAGCCTGCAGAAGGTCCCAGGATGGTGGTCCTGCAGCTACTGAACCTTATGGCCCCTTTCTACTTCCTCTGCCTCCTTGCGGTCACGTTCTGCCTCCAGCTGTTCTTCTTCCTCCCTGGAATGTGTGGTGACCATGCGCTTCCCCTGTCTGGCCTCCTACACAGTTCTCTGTTCTTCTTCTTTCTGGTCAATGTCATAGGCAATTACTTCCTGGTGATCTGGAACAGTCCTACGGCCAATGTGGTCAGTGCAGATGCCGCCATGTCTGATAAACCCTTTTGCCAGATATGCATCCGAGTGTTGTGGGACCAAGAGCATCACTGCTTCTTCACGGGGACCTGCATCGGCCGCAGCAATCTGCGCAGCTTTGTCCTGTTCTGCCTGCATGCTTCCTGCAGTTGTTTCCACGCATTGGTGTCAGGAGTGGGATACATATCAAAGAGTTTCTCCCTCTCTTTCTTCGATCCTTTGACTTTCCTCCGGCTGCTGCCGCTCTCTGTCTCCCGCTTCTTCTCAGGTCAGCTTTTTATTTATTGCTGTTCATGTCCTAAAACATGTTCATCGCCAGTCGCTGAGCTGCATCCGTTTTTCTGATGTTTGTACATAGAATCATCCTGGCATAAGTACTGGGTGGCGGAGACCATCAACCATTGATGATTCATAATCGACTGTGGTTTATGGCTGATGTTGAATACTTTTGCCATAATGGGGGAGAATATGAGGGTTCCCCTCCAACGATGGTACAGCATAACATTTTTTTTTTTTTTTTTACAAGGTGCAGGACATGGAGCAAAGCTCCACCCCTGACACCCATGAACCAATGCCACCTGGTTCTGATTGACCCCAGGAAAGTCATTGCAAGAACAAAAATGGTTATTGGTTGGTTAAACCATCGATGGTCACCAACTGCTCTGTTGGCAACCATCAATGTTCCCTTGCCATTTTACCATCAATGGTAAACAAATCGATGGCCATCCTTAAGGCCCCTTGCTACTTATACACATCTCCAAGTTCCAGGACACTGAAACAACGTGACTGGTAGCAAAACATAAACGCTTCTTAAGGATAATGGAAATTGTCCCAGGCACGGATCCTTAGTATCGCAAACAGCCAGAATTCACCTCTCACTTTGCAATCTGTTGGCTGCTGAAACATTGAGGATATTATAGAGACATAGGGGGAAATTTACGAAAATGGGAGATCTATTTCACATGGGATGTTGTTATGGGCAACCAATTAGATACTATCTGTTATCTTCCCATGTGAAACAGAACGCCCACCCTAGTAAATTTCCCGCATATAGTAAAGGTTTAGGGGGGTATTCAATCTCGCTCAAAGCTTGCTCGACCGCCATGACCCTGTCCCATTCTCGGCCAGCTCGACCGAGAATACGCAAGCGGGATTCAATGTCCCGCCTGCAACGGGACGAGAAGGGGCGTGGCCGCGAGTTGCGGCCAGGAAGAGGCAAGCTGCAGCAGGCAGCTTGTCACTTCCCGGCCGTTCTCGGCAGAACGAGCCCCACAGCTTGTGAAGTCAGGCTCGTTCTGCCGAGATACCCTGCTCAGTGCTGTCGGGGAAGACAGCATTGAATAGGGCCCGGCGGCCGGTGATTAAATACCCCCCTTAGAGTTGAGGTTCAGTTTAGACTTTCTGCTATTTATCCCTGCAGTCCTACAGTGCTGCAGGGAGAGGGGTGAGGTTCAGTTGTGGAGTGCAAGCTCAGAGCTAAGGACAGTAAGAGCTCAGTAAAACATTTCTGTCTAGTGTTCAGCAGGTGTACTCAATTGGGTCTGTGAATTCACAGTACATCACTTACCTCTGCTGCCTGATGTCTGGAGGGAGAACGTCCACATGAGCTGTGCAGGAGGTTGAATATCTGGGTGTGAAAATAAGAGAATGAGGAAGGTCGCTGCAGCAGAACAATGAGGTGTAGACAGTTGTATTAACTACCCTGTAAACAATGCGCGCTCCCATGGATCAACAAGATAACCCAGATCAATTGGACATGCATCAAATCTGACGATATCGTGTGACTACATGTTCGGTGGGAGTCCTGGGGAGGTCACTGAACGATATATCATTAACAATATTGTTCAGTGTTTATCCGGCGGGTCATTTGTTTCGTGGCACAGCTGATATTGTTGCCACATTTCGTATAGTTTGTATGGGGTGTAATGGTGTGTACACACAGTGAGATTCCCTTGCTATACAATATTTGCTATTTTTGTACTATTTACATACAATTCATACTGTACAATCTGGATTAGATTTGCACTATATAGTCCTTGCTGCCCTGTCTATCTGGGTTTCGATTTGTGCTGTCACGGGAGCGCGTGTCAAAATTGAATGTCAAATCTCACAGTATGTACACAGCATTAGACAAAAAGGATTAAATCCAGGTACACACTATCCAAATATCAGTCTGATCTGCCATTAACTGGATAATCAGCAGGATCCCGAGATTAGGCCAATTTTTGACAGGATTTAGATGTTCCAATCCCTGGATTTCGAGATCGAAATGTGCATACACATTTGACCCTTTTATGCCGGGCAGAGCTGAGCACCAGCAGCTCTCGTCTCGCCTGCGCAGTGTGGGGTTAGAGGTCACGCTGAGTAGCCACACACCTGCCCCCACCTTTGCTGCAGCCACCTGCGTGATTATCGGATGAGCAGCATTTACCAGGTAGTGTGTACCCAGCTTCATTTCGCTCCTGGAATAATGCATGTTGCAATGCAAGAGGTATATTTAGGTTTGCATGCAGGAGAGATACTGGCTGTTTTTGCATGTAGCTCACAAATGCTGGACAGTTTTATTTTTACAATGTATTATAGATTTCAGCCCTGTGTAGTGCAGCATGGTCCTGTCCTATGCTTTTCCTGCTCTGCTACCAGCTCCAGCCCCTATAGGTGTGAGTCTTTGTTCATGTATTGATGTTGAGGCTGTTACAATGTGACAGAAGACCAGATGGCAGGGACATGTAATCATATTATCTCATTTGCATAGACTTGTATTACCTAATTTACATAGATCCTGCAGATTCAGGAACGGCCGTCCAATCAGGCGAAGGGATAGCTGGGGAGACTTTTCCACCATCCCAGCAACACCTGCTATACAGACAAGTAGATATATCACACAGCATGTAGCAAATGTGGGCATGCGTCACGTACAAAGTCTACCAGCAGCAGTTACATGGCCTCTCACCATGGCGACATTGACAAACGCTGCCCCAGTTCTGTGCCTCATGAAAAATGACACATGGGCCTGGCTCTATTTATAGAAGCGGGACTGGAAAGGTTAAATCTGGCCCTGAAATTTGCCGTCTGTCATGTCGCTGTCCTACATTGCCGCAGATAATTTCCAGTCTATGATTTCCTAATTCTGGTCTCATATTAATCCTGACCTTCCTCTTCCACTACAGACATTACTCCACATTCTAACCCTACAGTCCTCACCTTCTCCAGATGACCTTTCACCTGTCCTAAAGAGTCCACCAGTCTTCAGTGTTTCATTGTGTTTCCCATCCACAGGTTCTCTTCTAAGCTCGGAAATGTTGGCGGTCCTCATGCTTTACCTCTGGTTAGGGGTGGGTTTGGCCTGTGCTGCTTTCTGCTGCCACCAGCTGCTACTGATATCCAGGGGACCAACCTGCCACAAGAGGTCCACCGAGGAGACCAGCAGAGTCAACTGGATGGACAACATGACGAGCGTCTTCGGGAAACGGTGGCTGCTGGCAATTCTGGTCCCTCAGGCTAAGGAAAATTGATGGCAGCGACAAGAGACAGTTGTGTAGAACTTTCACTAGAGACTATGCGGCGATATATACAGCGTGCATTACCCTATTGCTTTGTAGACACACAGTGGTCAATTCTCAATGGTAGAGTGGCCTCACTTTGTAATGTTATAAGAGGAATCCTTGCTGCTAGATCCCTCAGTGCCTGCACATATAGCCAGACCTACTCACAGCACTGTAGTTATAGCAAACTACCACTATATATAATAATCTCTATATAATATAAATAGCTAGACCTCACAGCTTTGTAACCACAGCTGGGTCCTTAATTGTTTTTCTCTCTAGCTAGATTGGTAATTACTGTAAGCACTTTTTTTTTAACGAGGCACCAAAAATGTCTGCAACGCTGTATATAGCAAACATGACTGGGTAGAAAAAAGTAACGCAATAAATATAATTGGCTGAGATAGTGGAGCCAGGGGAGGGGTGGAACAAGAATGGCCTTGCATACGCAAGCTTACAATCTACACTAGATAGACAAAAGTGATTGGACACTGACCGTAAATAGATCGATGAGATTAGACTTTGTAGGACAACCATGGACAGTGATTACCGCAGACACCCTTCTTCGCAAACTGACCACAAGTTCCTGGATAGCAGGCGTTGGTAGGTTTTGCTATTCTGCCTTAAGTACAGTGACCAAGGAAGGTCGTGTCAGCCTAGAATGCACCAGTTGCTCCACTTCATCCCAGAGGTTCTCAGTGGGGATAAGATCTGGACTCTGCGGTGGTCGTTCCATCCAGGTTACCGAATGTTCTGTAAAACCAGATGAAACAGCCCCCACAGCATAACGCCACCACTTTTATGCTATAGTGTAGATACTGTACACTCATTAGACGTTCTCCCGCTAATCAACCAACCCAAACGTGTCCATCTCATCTGTTACGTTTCATGAACACGTCTGCTGCAGGAGCACACCGTTCTGCTTGAAGGTCCAATCACTTTTCTCTCATTGTATATAAGGAAAGCAACCGCACATTATAGACCTCTCTGTACCCATGTGTAAGTCCCTGAGAAGGCTCATCAGCAACCAATGTCCTGGAACTAGAAATCCCCACAGCTCTCTTCAGATAGATCGTCTCAATAGTCTACGTCACAGGTCTTCAACCTGTGGCCCTCCAGATGTTGTAGAACTACATTTCCCAGCATGCCCTGACAGTTTTGGCATGCTCTTATAGGAAAAAATGTGGCAATGCATGTTGGAACATGTAGTTTCACAACATCTGGAGGGCCATAGGTTGAAGACCCATGGACTCTACACCAATTGCAAGAGTCGCTTGCAGTGACATATCCTTCAGTGCCGCTAATCAGTACATACTGTAACCTCCTCGTACCCGCCTGGGCCTCTAAACATCTGAATTGTTAGCTCGGTCTCCTTATTTGTATCATGGTTACGCAGATGCACTCAGTTATACCAGTAGCTAGACCCTCCAATACCCTATATCAGTACCTAGATCTATACACAGCTCTACAAGGGCAGCCCTCATACAAGCACCCAAGCCTCTGAAGCCTTCTTACACAGAGGTCTTCCCAATAAGCTATACAAGGAGGCCAGTCTCCTGATCCTCCACATGAGTGGAGCGAGGTCCATACAATACTTACAAGTCCTTTCTCAGGTGAGTAGTTCTCAGTGCAGCAGCCCTACTGCTGATTATGGGATTATGTGCTCATATGTCCTATAGCAGGGCTCACGGCTTCTTGTTACTATGCATTCTATATTACCAATTACTAGTGATTAGCGCTGCTTTCCTCGTAGCTTCATCTTCTATAGACACTATGCTGTTATATAAAGCTTATTAAATACTCGCATTTTCAGCAACAATACCCAATGAGTATCGCTTACCATATCCCCCAATACACACAATGTGAGTGCTAGATAATAGCTCCAGTATATACCAATCTGTATTCACACTGACAGTTAATAATAGCTCTCCTTTATGCAGTGTAACATTGTGCTAATAGGCTGCTGTGCTCCAGCTGACAAATCACTGATCCGTCCCCACAGCAAGGACCATAAAATGGGTTGAACTTGATGGACTTAAAAAAAAAAAAAAAATTATAAGTTATAAATGCCCAAAAAGCTAACTGGGTCTGCCCCCCTCCACAGACCCACCAAGCGGGTCTTCCTCCCCCAGTCCAACCAACAGGGTCTGCCCTCTCCCCAGTCCCAACAAGTGGGTCTACACACTCCCCAGTACGAATAAGCGGGTCTGCGCCATCCCTAGTTCCACCAACTGGGTCTGCGCCCTCTCTAATCCAACCAAAGGCGTTTGAAACCTCCCCAGTCCCAACAATCAGGTCTGTACCCTCCCCTGTCCCAATAAGCAAGTCTGCGCCCTCTTCAGTTCCAACAACTGGGTCTGCGCCCTCTTCAGTTCCAACAACTAGGTCTGTTCCCTCACCAGTTCCAACAACTGGGTCTGCGCCCTCTCCAATCCAACCAAAGGCGTTTGCAACCTCCCCAGTCCCAGAAATCAGGTCTGTACCCTCCCCAGTCCCAATAAGCAAGTCTGCGCCCTCTTCAGTTCCAACAACTGGGTCTGCGCCCTCTCCAGTTCCAACAACTAGGTCTGTTCCCTCGCCAGTTCCAACAACTGGGTCTGCGCCCTCTCCAGTTCCAACAACTGAGTCTGCGCCCTCTCCAGTTCCAACAACTGAGTCTGCGCCCTCTCCAGTTCCAACAACTGAGTCTGTGCCCTCTCCAGTTCCAACAACTGAGTCTGTGCCCTCTCCAGTTCCAACAACCAGGTCTTTACCATCCACAGTCCCAAAAAGCAGCGGAGCACCTTGCTCCGGAAAAACAGGTTTGTGCCCTCCCCAGTCCCAACAACTTGGTCTGCGCCATCCCCAGTTTCAACAACCAGCCTTCTGTAACTATTAACCAGTTTATGGATTCACCAATCAGGGTAGCCAGGTCAGTGCTCTCCATACGCAGGACAGACAGGTCCATGCACTCCCCAGTCATGACAACCATGTACTCTGCCAACTGGTACCTATTGCATGCCCCCCCCCCAACACCAGTGGCCCCACAAATTAGGAACCTCACACAACCCCCCGAACACAAGTCATGTTGTTGTTCTTTTACAGTACACCCTTGGACGCTCTAGCGAACAGAAAAGCCCACTCTGTACAGTCACTCACTATATTGTAAATCCAGATGGTCTCACTTCTCTGCATTAGCAATCAAGCTTCCTAACTATCTTACATTAACAGATCAATTAACTATTTGATAGTTTCAGGATATTAGTATCAAATTATTGAAATCAACACACACACACTACAAATAATTGATATTCACAGATTACAATCTACAAACGATGACCAGGTTTTATTTTTGTATACAAATTTATTGGTTTGAAAAATGCAATAAAAAGTGCACAATGTGTAACATGTGTCATCTGTTTCATGGTATGGGATGTCCTGGATTGTCCTGCTGACACCAGGAGATGGCTGTACTGGACTGAGCCAGCCCATGCAGAGGCAGGCATTGCTGGGTCATTAAATAAGCCAAGTTGACACATGGGTAATCCAACATGGAGACAAACAGCAGTGTAGAAAGCAACCCAGGGTGGGCGTGGCTTGGCCGGCAACACGAGCGGACGCGGGGAGCTAGAGCTCCGTCCAGATCCTTATTGAATATCCTTCCCCGCGGTCCCAGCAACCTGCAAAAGCACCCCCCGCAGGCTCCGGAGCTGCTTCTGACCCCCCGCGCTGTTTGTCTCCTGTCTGGGCGGCACACTAAGAGCTGAGCGACGGTGCAGGCCTGACTGGGTGTCCTATCCTCCTGGTGCGGGCGCCATATTGGATCTGCTGGCGGCTCTGGAGTTCCCGGAACGCGCCCTCTCACCTTAGCGATACAGGTGCCTGGTCCGGCGGTCTGGCGGGAGGTGGTGACCGGCAACCCTCCAGTGGATTTACAGCGGTGAGCGGGGGACGCCTCTGTTGAGGTGCGCTGCTTGGCTGGCTGGAGGCGCGGGTGCAGCACTGGTCGTCTCGCCCCTGACCTGGGATACCTTTGTGACGTGACTTATACGCAGACTGGGATCCACGAGCGCTCACTACTTCTTCTGAGCCTGCAAATCTGCTTAAAGGTCTCCCTTACCTGACAAGTGGACTGAGTACTTCACTTAGACCAAGATCTGTACAATCCTGCTGCTAATATGGTGAGCCTTCTACATTGTATACTACAGGCTATAAATGATACTGCAGACAGGCTGTGTCGGGAGCTGTCTGTGCTACATGATTGTACCTTGGGTACTCCATATGTCTATGAGAACCCTCCTATTGCAACCACTGTTAATGCGTCCCAGGACCTTGCCCCTGTTGCCTATCTGGGTAAGGTTGAGGCTTTATGCACTCGAGGGGAATGCTCCATGACCATAGATCCTGTGCCTCTGACTCAATCTGTTACAGCCTCTATGTATCCTGTGATGGACCACGTGCTGGGAACAGTCGGTGTGGATATGTTTCCATCTCCTAACTACCCTGTAACAATACATGCAGATTCTGTGACCCCCAACAACCTGCTGCACCTCTCTGGATCTGCTTCTATACCATGCTTCACCCTTATAGATCCTGATGCTACGATTAAACATCCGTTTATATACCTGCTACCTCTCAGAGAAGTTTTGAGATTCTGGACTATGCTTTACAAGAGTTTTGATCCTACTCCAGTCTACAAGTGGATGCCTGATCTCCTATTGTATGCTATATATAGATCCTTCCTGGGACTGAAGAACTGGCCCGATTAGCTTTGCATCAATATATACAGATCCTTTTGGGACTGCTGAGCTGGCACGACTAGATCCGCATAATGTTGGGGATAATACAATGTTTTTGCATTTTTCTTGGTTCTGACTAAATTAATATGTATCCTTATAACTAGGGTATAACTGTTTTGCACCGATATGCCCCCATGTAAACCATTTTTCTAGGCCTGATCTAACTGATCCCATGTACCCTTTTGCACAAACTGTTTCATTACATATGCCAGCTTAGAATGGGAAAGTAGGTATATATTTAGTGGGGACGCCGAATATTGAATTGATGTTTTTGGAGCCTGGGGGAACTGCCCTCAAGCCACCACGTTCATTTAACTTAATATCCTGTATCAGCAGGGGAAGGGGAGGGGGGAGGGGGGGGGGGGCTAGTATAGTAAAGCTGGGAGGGGGGGTAGGGATTAGATAGATAGTTAAAGGTTGGGCTGGGCTATAGTTTAGGGATCCAAGTGCACCCTAGTTGGGGATGGGTAGTACAGGGTGGGGGGTTATTAGGGGTGGTTTGATTTGGGCGTTTGGGGGGGTATGATTTGTCTTAGACTTCCAGTAGCCGCGATGGATGGTTTTGTTTAGTAATTATTAAAATAGTTGCAGGCTAATTTCTGCTACAAATTATTCAGCGATGGATGAAAATGTTCCCCTCTGGTGAGCATGACTGCTTCATATAAGATACCATCTTAATTTTTACCCGAGTAGGCGCCCTCGGGTTTATACATATATCCTGTACCACGTCGCAGCAGTGCGATTTCTAGAATGTTCTATCTCAGCTATACCTTTTGGTTCACTACCACTCCGTTTGCTGTACAATTGGACTTGCAACTCCATCTGTAACCCAATCCATTATATGTGTGTTTTATATGTGTGTGTGTGTGTGTGGGGGGGGGGGGGGGGGTTGTTCTTTGTTATATGCAAAAATAATAAAAATTATTGAATTTAAAAAAAAAAGAAAGCAACCCAGAGTTAGGAACGGAAATGGAATGGGGGTGAAATACCAGTAAATCGGTATTTTGACAATCAGAAGATATCGGGATACTGACAGCCTGATTGCCGACGGATATCAGTATTATATCTGTACTCCTACCCCTAAACCTATCCCCTTCCTCCTGCAGCCTAATCCTAGCCATTGGACTCTGACTGTCGGGATTCCATTGTCTGTCTTCCGTCTGAATTCTGGCCGCAGAAAAATGTCACACTACATCAGCAGCAGCAGAACTAACTTAGCTTACGGGCTATACACCAGAACATCTGGTAGCCCTATCACCCAGCGAACCTGTCATAGAGATAGAAATTCTGAATAAGCGCTTAGGTAACAGAGGAGAAGATGTCTTAAGTTTGGTGAAGTGATAAAGTGGAAGGTGATAACGCACCAACTCAGCTCAACCACCCACTGAACCGCATACCGCTGGACATATAGCTCACCCGACTCCCTGCTTCAGCCTGCCGGCGCCCGTCTCCTGCCTCGATCAATGGAACTGAACACTAGCGCTGCTGCTCAGGAACCAACCACAGCAGACTGAATACAGGATGCCTCTTGGGGATAATGAGGACTCCAGCCGTATGGCTCCCTGTCCCGGTGCTTACCTCCATACAAGCACATAACATTGTCTGTACACACCACTTACACCAGGGGCCAGCTCCTGGGGGACAGTAGTTTACAAGTCCTAGTAAAAAGTGCCCACCACCATAAAGCACACACCGCCCGATCACAGACACACGAGCAAAGCCGCGGGAGACAGGACCCCATCAGTGGCACATTAAGCTTCATACAACACAGCAGGACCAGATGCACTAAGCTTCAAAAGTGATAAAATGGAGTGTGATAAAAAGCCAGCCAATCAGCTCCTACCTGCCATGTCACAGACTGTGTTTGAAAAATGTCAGCCAGGAACTGATTGGTTGGTTGTTTATCAGTGTCCATTTTATAATTTTTGAAGCTTAGTGCATCTGGCCCAGCATATGCGCTACAGATCCCCATAATTGGGAAACCACAAAGCTTACAAGAGAGGGTACACTCTATCCTTCCAGCATCTCTCTTAGGGCCGGATGTACTAAGCTTCAAAAGTGATAAAATAGAGTGATAAACAGCCAGCCAATCAACTCCTGACATTTTTCAAACACAGTCTGTGACATGGCAGGTAGGAGCTGATTGGCTGGCTGTTTATCACTCTCCATTTTATCACCATTGAAGCTTAGTACATCTGGCCCTTAGAGTTTCTTTCACAGCAATTCATTAGATATCCCATAGGCAGCAGGAACAAATGGAGTGAAGGAGAGCTCTTACAATATATACATCAAATACAAGCACATTTGTCCAGCAGACTCAAATTCTCGTGAGTTGCTGGGGACGCCCAGCCTACCAGGACATTATACATAAGGGTGAATAATCATCAATTTTCTCTTTTATTTTCTCATTTTAAAGAAAGACTGAAATTTCAGCCAAGTCCTTAATAACATCAGAGGAAGACATTTTTATGATACCTATGCCTACACTGTTTTTTTTATTATTTGATTGCCATTATTATATTTTCTATAGATCTGTAATTTTATTTTATTGTATATAATAATAAATAATTAGAATTATATGCATTGTTATCATTTATATCGATTCACCACAAATCTGCTGCTCCAGTGCGCAGGCTTTTTCTATAAACTAGCTCCTTTATCAACCTAGGCCCTAGGGGAATCCATACAGAGATCCCCAAATCCATACAGAGATCCCTAAAGACCACGGCAGGAAGCTGGAGATTTGTGGTAATTAAATTTGCTAAACTTTGAAATACTGTATCACTACCCTACTTTCTAGAAGTGCCTTAGTTTGTTGTTTTTTTGAAGATGATAACACACCAGTCAATCAGCTGTGATTGAAACACTGACAGTTAGGGGCCAATTGCCTGGACAATTATCACCACTTTATCTGGCTTAATACAGCCCTTTAACATTCCTAAAATCCGCTTTTAAGAAGAAATTATATGCAGCAGCGCTCATCTGTGCCCCAGTCATATCGCCACCCGCTGCAGGAACACAGTCACACCGAATATCTCAGTCCTCTGACCACCACAAACATGTTTCCTGGGCTCCAGATGAAAAGTCATTACGTCAACATTAAAGGCCGACATGCAGTATTTCCACATTGACAACAGATCTACATGAACAAGGTCGACATTGACAATAGGTCAACACAAGCAAAAGGTTGACCTGGAAAAGTTCGACATTAGATTTTCAGTGTTTTGGGGGGCATCACACCTGAGCATGTGTACCCCATTTAATGTAGTGCTTCGCTCGCCGTTCTTTTGGGACAGATGCCTCGCTCCTCTCTTTACCGTTCCTATTCCACGTGGATGTTACATATGAAAGAATCATTAAAAAAAAAAAACTGAAAAACTCAAGTTGACCTTCTCAGCTGTCCGACATAGTCACGTCAACCGTTCGCTCCTGCATGTCAACCTTTCGACTACCTATCTAGACACTGTTGACCTATTATCCGAGTACCGTTTCCACCCACATCAACTATGACCTAAGGCTGCAATGTGCTCCTGGAAATCTAGGGCACTATCCACATATAAAAAGTCTTCACTGACCAAACAGCGGTTCTTCATGCAGATACAGAAACACCCTCTCCCCAGCCCCCCATTCTCTGTCAAAAATGAGTTGAAGATTAATATGAACTGTAAATGGCAGGCATGCTGCAGTAATTCCAGAACTAATCAGCACATAAAAGTCATAGGCTGCCAGATTTCCCGTTATCAGACAACATGCCGCACATTCTAACAGATGGAATAAGCTTCTTATATCTTGGGTTGGCTGTTTTGCATCTGTCAGGATGAACACTCATTTGCGCCTTGTATTTATCCCGTCCTTTGCCGGCCAATGTCACGATGATTTGCAAAAGCGGATTTCTGTGTTTATATGGACAGGGAGAGATATAAAATGAACACATGAGAACTCACTTCACAACGGAGTTCTCCATGTTCTTCCGTTTAAAATATACCATGTATATTGTCACCTAGGTTGATGTGTTCATAATGAGGTTTAAATCCACAAGTGTGACTTTGACCATGCTGCCAATCACCCGGTGGCTGAAACATTTGATCTTGCCATTTCTCTGTTATACTCGTATAGCCTGTTAGATTCCAGCTGCTACTTGTATCAGTCTCGTCTAACTCAATGTGCAAATTAAAGCGCAACCCCCAATTCCAGCCCCTTCTTCTCCTATATGGAGTCTATGTGCTATGGGCCCGATTGAGGTCCAGGATCGCTCATAGTGATTTTAGCCCTCAGCCCTGATGGTCCGGGTTTGCAGATGTGCACACCCTGGGACCAAACAGCTTTGTTGCAGGGAGGGAGGGCCAGGCGCAGAAATGGGGATAGAGCAGGAGAACGCCTAGTGCTCTATGGGCATCTCTATGAAAACCCTTAGCTGCATGAACCATACCACTTTCAGTCAAGGTTAGTTAAGGCTGGTAAGACAATGGGCCTTATTCAGATCTGATCACTGCTCTGCGAAATTGCAAAGCCCTTTCTGCCAGAGCGAAAACCCGTCTTGTGCAAGTCTTGGAATGGCTGGTGGAAATCACACGATCATCGGCTAGCTGCAAATTCACGCATAGTTCACTCACCCTCCACTGATTTGCCCAGTCTTTGCGTGACCCAGAACCTACTCTACCTGTGCCATAGAAACAGGCAGATCGAGCCCAGAGCCGCGTTACACGCCCTTCCTGAAAACCCCTGGACATTTCCATATAACAGCCGGGTACCACCCCCAAACGCCGGCTTCCAAAAATTGATTGTTGTCACTGTTTTGGCATCGCGCATGTGTACGGTGATCCATACACATGTGCAGTCATTCGATAATCGGTCGGCATGCTAATTCGCACAGCAGCGATCAGGTTGAACCACCCCCAATGTCTATAGTTAGAAGCGATATAAAGACCATGTCCAGAAAAATGTGTGGTGCAGGGTTCTCATATCTGGAACACTTCTTAATTTTAGGGACTAGGGTGATGAAGTGCAGAGAGATCACCTTCATTCAAAAATACCGCTGGTTGCGCTTAGTTATGGTTTATACCAGTGGTTCTTAAATGGGAAACGGTTAAGGAAGGAAAATATTGGCCCACTATAAAATAAGCAGGGTACCCTGGTAATAGAAGGAAAAGAGAAAGTGGAATTATTCAATTTATTTTTTGCTTCGGTATTTACAAGGGAAGAATCTTCAGAAGATCTCCCACAGATTAAATGCTCGGCTCTTGATTGCTCCCAAACTGTATGATCGAGTGAGGAAATAGTCAAAAATAGATTACAGAACCTAAATAGTAACAAATCTCCTGGCCCGGACGATATACACCCTAGGATACTTAAAGAATTGAGTTCTGTCATAGTATACAGGAAAAGTAAGGATATAATTCAAGCGCTGTCTGTATGTGTTCTCTTCACTTCTCCCGTTCTCATTGGTCGATATGCGAAAATAAAGAAAAAGAACCAAATGTGTTGACTGTATTTTTCGTTTCAGAACGTACAAAAGGAATGGAAGTGGAACATACCACACTCACAGAAAGAGTGTGTATTTAAAACTCATAAAGGTATCTTTTTTGGTGATTATAAAGCCTTCACCAAAATTCACCCGGGTGTCCAATAGAATTAGATTAGATGTACATTTTCACTCACACGATCAAAATGTTGCAATACATATAATGGTTTCTTTTAAAAGCAAGCGTACCGATAACTCACAATTGGCAGGAATTTTCAAAGTACATCTGGGTTTCTTTAGCTTGAAAAAATTATTTTTATTGCCAAACAAAAATTTTTTAAATACACTCTGACCATGGGTACACTGGAAAAACGATCCAAAGGTGGGTGCTTGATGTTTGATAGAACTCACACTACATATACATCAAAAACTCTCCGGATAAGTTTAAAGATGTTGGCGAGTAAACACCCAGTACCTTTGTTTCAATGTCCAGCATAAACACAAGATGGTCCAAAGTTTTAAAAGGGGTTGTGCAGATCCAGAAAGCCAGCCTTTCTGGATCTGCACAGAACCTAAATAGTAACAAATCTCCTGGCCCGGACGATATACACCCTAGGATACTTAAAGAATTGAGTTCTGTCATAGCACTACTATTATATCTGATATTTGAGGAATCAATAAACTCAGGGAACGGTACCAAGGGACTGGCGCATAGCTAATGTAGTACAAATGTGGAAGAA
Source organism: Crinia signifera (assembly GCF_055691185.1). Lineage (NCBI taxonomy): Eukaryota > Metazoa > Chordata > Amphibia > Anura > Myobatrachidae > Crinia > Crinia signifera. The sequence goes on from NC_139228.1 coordinate 56,601,347, forward strand.
AGTTAGCAAAACTAACCCTGAAAATGATAAACCGGTCAGCCTTACATCTGTTGTGGGGAAAATATTAGAAGGGATAATGGGCCACATTCTCTAAGCTTCAAAAGTGATAAAATAGAGAATGATAAACAGCCAGCCAATCAGCTCCTGCCTGACATTTTTCAAACACAGTCTGTGACATGGCAAGTAGGAGCTGATTGGCTGGCTGTTTATCGCTCTCCGTTTTATCACTTTTGAAGCTTAGAGAATCTGGCCCAATAAGAGATAGTATCCAAAATTTCTTAAAACAGGAGAAAGTGATAAGTAAGGCTAAGCATGGGTTCGTCAAACATATATCATGTCAGACTAATTAATTAGCTTCTATGAGGAAGTCAGTAGGGGGCTGGATTTAGGGAAATCTATTGATGTAATACTTCTAGGGGATCAAATTTGTAATTGGTTTAATAACTAGTTTCACAATCGGGGACAGAGAGTGGTGGTAAATGGCATACATTCCAGCTAATATTGGGACCCACCTAGTTTAATATATTCATTAATGATATAGGAAGTGACATAGTGAGTAAAATTGCAATATTTGACGATGACTCAACATGGAGTATGGAAATTAACTCAGGAGAGGATATGGAAACACTACAAAGTGACTTAATGAAACTGGAAAAGTGAGCGAAAAGGTGGAATATGCAGTTTAACATTGATAAATGTAAAATAATTCATTATAGGAACAAAAATAAACAATATCAGCTTGTATTCTAGTACATATTCTGTCTAGCGATTATTTTGGATTGGTTTATGACCGTACACTTCGTGGGCTCTCCCCACTCCCTTACCCCTATTGCAATGTACACAAAATTTTGATCTGTCTAGCTTAATAATTTGATTTATCATATTTACTGAGCAAGCGCATTAATGCACAGCCCGTTGGCTAAAGGGCGCATATTTTTGAACTTGTAAACTGCCAAACGGTCCTGTCTGATTGAGAGACAGCGTGTGAATTACCTTACACGCTGCGCTCCAGACACGGCAGAGTGCACACTGTTAAATCCGTTCCTCGTCTAATGTGTAGCGATCTAACGCTGTTATCTGACACACTATAGTCGGCAGAGAATCACAGCATACCTGACGTATTATCACCATCAAGTCTTGCCTCATTGCGAGATATATGTGAACGCCACACACTGAGCGATTATTAGCACTCCTGATTATGTGCAATATTCACGCTGACAACTAAGGTGTAATCAGTACAGAACACTTGACGATACATAGGAATCATGTATCACTGATACCTCTGAGTGACCACTAATGCCTCTTGAAAATAGAATTGGTCTAAATGGAATTATCTAATTGAAATTCTAAAAAACCGACACTAGTCCTGTGATATAGTGAGACAATTTGATACATTGTACTCCAGGGACGACTGCTATATTATCATTGACATAACTTTGTACACTATTAAAACGTGGAATTGTATTTAAAAGTAACCAATACGCTCCTCTAAAACTCTGGGAATACGACACACTGAGCAATCACTGATATCTGTCAGTACAAACATTGTCTGTAATTGCCTAATTAATTGTTGTGGCACTGTTCTAAGGTGAATAAATATATTATCAATTGAGCGCATCGACATAGAGCCAGTTGGCCAAAGAGCGCACACTTTAATTAATAACTGTCAGACAGTCCTACTTTATTGTGAGACAGCGTGTAACCGATACGCATGCTGCGCTCCAGGGACTACAGATTGTATGTTGTCAGTACTGCTCCCCGTCTGTGTATGAGTGAATAAAACACCGCCACTGATATACCCGGCCTACGTGTAATTATAGCGCACTCGTGATATTATCACTTCTCCAATCCCACCTTATTTGAGTATTATGTGTGAACGATACACACTGAGCGATTATTGGTAACGTTATATGAGTGCTGCAAACTAAGGTGTAATTAACACCAATACTTGATATAATACTAAATATACATTCGAGTAACTACCAGCACATCCCTAGATGAGTATTGGTCGGTTGAAATTATATTCCTAAAACACTCTGATACAAGTCCTATTACATTGTGAGACAACTTGTCTTCATCTTAGATAAGTTACGCTCCAAGGACCATATCAATACTACCACTAAAGATACTTGATTAACCTACAGTGATCATTCGGTGTGCACACGATTAAAAATGTGAAATCCAAGTTGCTAAACACGCTCTCCCGATTGTGGTAACACTACACACTGAGCAATAGCGACATCTGTTGGCACGAACATAGTTCAAATACTACCAAAATATTAATGTTGGCGTAAACCGATACCATCACTCCGATAAAGTGAGAAATTAATTGGTATTGTAACCGCACCAGTCCACCTTGAAGCCCCATATATGGGGTAATTTATAAGGTGTGTCCACTGCTTGCCACATTTATATAAACCAATCCAAAATAATCGCTAGACAGAATATGTACTAGAATACAAGCTGATATTGTAATTAAGGAGTGTGGGATCCCACGAAGCAAGGATAATTCTTATCCTTTTTTATATAAAAATTTTTGTATGTCATTTATTTTTTTTTTTGTGTCTTTTATATTTTCGCTATAATTTTAACCAATACTAATAAAGGTTAGATTTTAATAGACTCTTTATTTGGTGCACCATTCAGTGACATTTCTTTCTGTCCTAAATCATATGCAATCATTTTGATGTCCAGTGGTGGCACACCCTCACCTCTCATAAAGAATTAAATCATTGAGATATTCATTGAGGGGCCAATCCTTTCTGATTCATATTTACCTTTTCCTGTGCGATTACCATCCCCCCATTTTTCTTTATATACAAAAATAAACAAGCTTCTTATAGGCTAAGTAGAGTTATTATAGGGAATCCTCCTGTAGAGAAGGACTTGGGGGTCATCATAGATGAAAAATGGGGTAATAGTGCACATTGCTCAAGTGCAGTATCAAAAGCAAACCGGACACTGGCATTAATTAAACGGGGAATGGATTCAAGGGATGCCAATGTGATAGTGCCTCTTTACAGGGCATTGGGCACACCACCTTAAAAAGGGCATAAATGAATTGGGACAGGTAAAGGTAACTAAGCTAGTAAAAGGGTCTCAAATCACTAGAATATATTTTCACTGGAGAAACGGAGGTTGAGAGGTGATATGATTAGTATGTTCAAATATAAGATTGGTAATCATATGGAACTGGGAGACGATTTGTTCACTAACAGGCCTATACTTAGGACACGCAGGCATGTACTGAGGCTCGAGGAAAATAAATTCCGTACTGAATTAAGAAGAGAATTCTTCACCATTAGAGCAGTAACATTCTGGAACTCATTGCCGGTGGGGTAGTTACAGCAACTACTGTTAATGAATTTAAATCAAAACTGGATGCATTTTTGTCCACTAAGGGAATTATAGATATGACTTACTCAAGTTAGTAGTTACAAGTCAAATAGGTTGGACTCATCTTTTTTCAACCTTAATTACTATGTTAATTGCAACTCATGTTTTCCACAACAGGTTTTGTTTTCAGGATTTCTGTCTGTGAAAGCAGGTGGGATAATTACTGACACAGCAAAATAGATTATCTCACCAGCACACTTTTACTTAGTCATGGTGAAACAAAATAAAAAGGGATTTTTGTAAGAACTTACCGTTCGAATCCCTTTCTCTGATATGGTCCTGGTGACACAGCTCAACACTGGGATGTAGGAGGGTCCGAAGGAGCCAGGCACCTATCCTAAAGTTTTAGAGGGTAGGCTCCTCCCCTACTGCATCCCTGGACTCTTCAGTTCATCTTTCAAAGCCACTGGAATACATTAACTCAGTACAAACGCCTGCACATATTATATGCACATTTTATAACAGAAAACTGTTAACTTTTAACCATTTTAACATGAACATCATGAAACTTCTGGCATACTTACTGAGCGTAAGGGAGGGATCGCTGTGTCACCAGGACCATATCAGAGAAAGGGATTCGAACGGTAAGTTCTTACAAAAATCCCTTTTTCTCTTTCAATGGTCCTGGTGACACAGCTCAACACTGGGACGTTCCAGAGCCGGTCCTTTGGGAGGGTACGCTCAGGTCTGCAGCTCTCAGCACTGCTCGCCCGAATGATGCGTCCTCCGACGCGAACTCATGGAATCTATAGAATTTGGCAAATGTGTGAACAGATGACCAAGTGGCAGCTCTGCAAACCTGCTCAGCTGTGGCCCCATGTCGAACCGCCCAAGAGGTGGCAACTGACCTGGTGGTATGCGCATTTATTTTGGCCGGTACTGGTCTACCCACTTTGGTGTATGCAAAGGCTATCATAGACCGCAACCACCTAGCAATAGTCTGCTTAGATGCAGGCCAACCAATCTTGTGTACGTCATACAATACCAACAATGTGTCAGTCTTCCTGACACTCTTCACTCTGTCCACATATATGCGTAAGGCACGCACAACATCCAAAGTTCTCAACTTGTCCCTTTTCTTAGAACCCTCTGGGGGTTGAAACACAGGTAGAACTATCTCCTGATTTAAATGGAAGGTAGATACCACCTTCGGTAAAAACTGAGGCACTGTTCTTAAAACAGCCCTGTCATCATGAAAAATTAAGAAGGGAGATTTACATGACAAAGCTCCCAATTCTGAAACTCTTTTAGCAGATGCTACTGCTAACAAAAACACTAGCTTCCACGTGAGAAACTTAAAGTCAGCCGACCTTAAAGGTTCAAAAGGTGCCTTTTGAAGGCATTCCAAAACCAGTGATAGATCCCAAGGTGCTACTGGTTGCTTATAAGGAGGTTTCAACCTGGATACTCCTTGTAAAAAGGTTTGAATTTCTGGCAAAATGGCTATCTTTTTCTGGAAATAGATGGACAAGGCCGAAATCTGCACCTTCAGTGACTGAAGGCTTAGGCCCGATGAAAAACCATCTTGTAAGAATTCCATCATTCTTGATAGCTTAAAATGAGATGTATGAGCCTTTCTTCTCTCACACCATCGAATGTAAGTCTTCCAGACTCTATAATAATTTGCCGAAGATACAGCTTTTCTGGCTTTTATCATAGTCTGTACTACTGCCTCAGAAAACCCTTTTCTTTTCAAAATGGTGGTTTCAATAGCCAGGCCGTCAAAATCAATCGATCTGAATCCAGGTGATTGAATGGGCCTTGTCTTAGAAGGTCTGGTCTCAGAGGTAGACGCCATGAGTCCACAGACAACCTCTGAAGCCTCGAGTACCAGGATCTCCTTGGCCAATCCGGGGCCACTAAGATCACTGGAACCTTCTGCCCCTGTATTTTCTTCAGAAGTCTCGGTAACATTGGTACTGGTGGGAATGCATAAAGGAGATCTCCCTGCCAGTGAATAGTCATGGCATCCACTGCCTCCGCTAGTGGATCCCTTGTTCTGGCATAGAACCTGGGCACTTGACGGTTGATCCTGGATGCCATCAGGTCCACATCCGGAGTTCCCCACATCGAAGTGATTTGGTGAAACACCTGAGGGTGTAAGCTCCATTCCCCTTCCTTGAGCTCCTCCCTGCTCAGGAAGTCGGCTTCTATATTCTCTATTCCTGGGATGAATATAGCCGATACAGCTGGAACATTCTGTTCCGCCCATAGGAAGATTCTGGATACCTCCCACATGGCCAATCTGCTGCGTGTACCTCCCTGGTGATTCAGATACGCCACAGCTGTGGCATTGTCGGTCTGAATCCTCAAAGGGAGGTTCTGTAACCTGTCTCCCGCCAAGGAAATGACTTTCCAGACAGCTCTCAGCTCCAAGATGTTGATTGGTAACGCTGATTCCTCTGCCGTCCACAGGCCCTGAAGCCTGAGATCCAGGACTATTGCCCCCCAGCCCCTGAGACTGGCGTCGGTAGTTACTATCAACCAGTCCCAGGTCTGTAATGACCGACCCCACTGAAGGGAATCTACTTCTGTCCACCATTTCAAGGATTCTCGGGTGTCCGAAGACAGCACTATCATCTCGGATTTCATGGTCAAAGTGTTTCCTGACCAAGCTGACAAAATGTTCCATTGGAACCTCCGAGAGTGGAACCTGGCAAATTGAAGCGTCTCGAATGACGCCACCATCTTCCCCAGGAGCTTGAGGCACCTCCATACTGAAATGCTCTGAGCCCTGAGAATCCCCTGGACTAGGGTGACCAGATCCCTGGCCTTTACCTCCGGGAGGAATACCCGATGAAGATGGGTGTCCAGTATGACTCCCAAGAATTGGAGCCTTTGTGACGGTACCAACTGAGATTTTTGCAAATTTAAAATCCAGCCGTGAGCCTGCAAAAAACTGATGGCCTCTGCCAAGTGACTCTGCAGCATGGCTGCTGACTCTGCTTTTAACAGGAGATCGTCCAAATAGGGTATTACTGTGATTCCCCTGAGCCTCAGCACCGCCGCCATTACTGACATTATCTTTGTGAATACCCTTGGCGCGGTTGCTAGCCCAAAGGGTAACGCCCGGAATTGTAAATGCAGGTCTCCTATGGCAAACCTCAACAAGGTCTGATGCTCCGGGTGTATAGGAACGTGCAAATATGCGTCCTGGACATCCATGGACGCCAAATATTCTCCCTGGTCCAGACTCAGGAGTACTGACCGTAGAGACTCCATTTTGAAATGGTCTACCCATAAATGAACATTTAGAGACTTCAAATTTAGTATTGGTCTGAAAGACCCGTCTGGTTTGGGCACCAGGAACATCGTGGAGTAAAAGCCTTTCTTCCACTCTGTCTTGGGGACTAGTGTCACCACCCCTTTTTCCAAAAGGGAGTGCGCTGCTCTCACAAGAGCTGTACGCAGCCGTGCCTCCTTTGGTAAGGATGTGGGAATGAACCTCTTCGGAGGTGGCCCTCTGAAAGGGATTTTGTAACCCTGTGTTATGATGTCTAGCACCCAGGCATCCTGGTCTAGAGAAGCCCAAGCGTCCCTGAAGAGCGTGAGACGCCCGCCCACTTTTGTCACTGTCGGGCAAAGCCCCTGACAGTCATGCAGAGGGTTTATCCTCTCCTTTATTGGCAGGCTTCTTGTGAAAAGAGCCAAATTTTGACTTTTGTGTCTTGCCTCTAGAGGGCTGAAACCTTCCCCTGAAAGACTGTCCTCGAAAGGACGCACCACCTCTAGGGGAGGGCCGAAAGGACGGCTTAAAAGCAGAAAATCTGGACGTCTGCTTTGCTGAGGAGGCCGGCAGGAATGTACTTTTGCCGCCTGTGGCCTGTTTTATAATCTCCTCTAATTCGGTACCAAAGAGTACCTTTCCTTTGAAGGCTAATGTTTCCAGAGCCTTCTTGGACTCATTGTCTGCTTCCCAGGCTTTTAGCCAAAGCACTCTCCTGGCATTAATGGAGACTGTGGACACTCTGGTTGCCATTTTAATAGCTTCCTCCTCTGCTTCAACTGCATATTCTGCTGCTGCCTTAATCTTTTCTGCAAGCAGTAATGCACCCGGGTCAGCCTGCAGCATGGTGCATAATTCACCAGCCCACTCTATCATGGCCTTAGAAACCCAGGCTGAAGCAATAAGGGGTCGTAAGGTAAACCCCACCCCTTCAAAGATAGCCTTGAGGTTTCCCTCCAGCTTTTTATCCACAGAATCTTTAAAAGCTGCACCGCCCTGTACTGGTAATACAGTAGCCTTGGACAAACGTGCCACTGAAGCGTCCACAACTGGGACCTTTTCCCAGAGCTCCGCATGAGACTCTGGCATGGGGTACAGACTAAGGAATCGCTTAGGCATCTGAAGCCTCTTATCAGGAGTTTTCCAAGCCCCTTCTAACAATTCCTGTAACCCCTCATCTGAAGGAAAAGTAACAGCCTCCTTCCGCTGTCGCTTAAAAACACCTTTAACAGGAGTCTTCTCCTCCACAGTCAGCTTTAAAGCCTGCTTCACGGCTACAATGAGATCCTCTATACCAGCAGCAGAGTTCTCTTCCAAATCATCACCCTGATCCCAGGGGATGTCAGTATACTCTCCTTCCTCTTCATCTACCACAGTAGTTAAGGCATAAGACCTTCTAGGGGTCCCTGCCACATCATCCATTTTGTCCAGCATTTCACTGAACCTGTTAATCCCTTTTGCAGTATCCTGCATCACCTGGATAAGTGCAGGATCTGCCTGGGTAAGAGGCAAGGAGCCAGACGACTGCTGAGATGATGGCATAGGTCTCTGTGATTCTACCAGCCCATCACTCTGCCTGTCCAAAAGCTGCACCAAAGCGTTTACTGACCTGCCTAGGGCCCTGGCCCACGCAGGTTCCATATGCTCTGCCCTATGGGGATCACTGCCCATGGGTCTCACATCAGCGCAAGTAATACATAAGCCCCCCTTGGCCATCTGCTCAGGGACAAATTTTTTGTGTGCAAACATTGCACGCGCTCAGTGCATTAAGGGCTCCCTCCCCCAAAACCACAGCCTGATGCTCAGACATGATGCAAGTGATAAATGTATATCTATCAGTATACACAGTGCAAACAATGTACAAGCGTTTATACAGAGGCAATGCACCCAATCACTTATCTGTCTGTTGGTTTCAACTGCGGGGAAGCGATGCCCAGGAAATCCAAGTCACTCTGCCAGGATCAGTAAGCCAGCTCAGCTCCGCTGCAAGCGTTCTGAAAGGCGCCAAAGTCAGAGTGAAGGAAGAGACCACAGGTCCCTGCTGCTGCGGGGTCCGTGACCTTTTGGCGCCAACCACCCCCAGCAAGCCGCTCCTTAGATAGGATTTCCTAGTTCCAGTGTCTCCCCCTCAAATGGGGATCACTTGGAACATGCCTGTCACAACGCTGCTGTCCTCTCATCTAGGAGCTCAGCGTGTAAGCTCCGCATAAAATGGCCGCCGCCATCACGGAGCGCCTGTCCCCCATGATCCCCACCTAAGCGTGGAGCCGGTTTCAGGGTACTCCGGAGCCCAGGCAGCCTTTTAGAAAGGGCTATAAGCGCTGCACAGGGGGACCAGACAGTGTCTCCCCTGTGCACAGTGAGCTGACAGGACGCGCTTCTGTCAGCTCCTGCTGCGCAAGCAGTGTGAGGATTCACTATGAGAATCCTCACACTGTGCCTACCTAGCTAGGGTGAAAGTTAATAAAATAATAAAAATCCCCTAACTACTCTAATTCTTCGGCTGCTCCTGCAGCCCTTTAGAATAGCACCCACTCCAGTGGGCACCTAACACGAACTGGAGAGTCCAGGGATGCAGTAGGGGAGGAGCCTACCCTCTAAAACTTTAGGATAGGTGCCTGGCTCCTTCGGACCCTCCTACATCCCAGTGTTGAGCTGTGTCACCAGGACCATTGAAAGAGAAATGCTGCATCAGAGAATTGGGGCAAAGGGTAGCACTTATACACCTTGGCTAGGGACTTGTGCAACAAGAAAAGCCACCTGCAGTATTATATAGTAAATGGGGTTCGGGGTCAAATTAAGCGCTTAGGATCAGCCTAACCTGTACGGTAGGTGTGTCACCAAACACACCACACTTGAAACAACACAAAAAGAATACCGACAGTTTTTCAGGCGATCCTTAATATACTCTTCTCCCAATGTATCACTGAGGGTTGCTCATGTAAACATGCAAGAAGAAAGATAAACAATATAGTGTAATAACGTTTAAAAACACTAAGTTATGTGGTTGTAGTCACTTTAGGTAGGAATCGTACCCTCTTGATTGTCCACTAAAGTAGTAGACACAAATCGCTTGTTTGATAATAGGTCTGGAATGATAGGTCCTCAAATGGATCCTTCAGGTTTGTCCTTGTATGTTCACCATATAAAACATTGAAAAAATGCCTCCAATGGTGTAACACCGTTTTATTTTACACAAATCCAATAAAAAAGTACAATGTACAGTGTACATAAAATGGGTATAAAAAGTGGACTCTCACCAGAACATTTTGTCCACAAGAGTAGACATAAACAGCATAAGATGTTAACCACAGGCGTCCCTGGATACTGGTCAATGTCCTGGAGGTCCGTCCACGAATTATCAGCCCCTTCCGCCAACGCGTTTCAGACACAATGTCCTTTATCAATACCTGCAGTATTAACCCGGCATCAGTACTGCAGAAAAATGTTACACCGGCAGTCAGGTGGGTCAAAATTACCCTGAAATATTTAATCCCACATTTGTCTTTGTTTTTAAAAAAAATGTGTAAATCCATTGGTATATTTTAGTTAAAAGACTCATAAAAAAAGTTATTTATGTGAAATAATAGACCTTGGAAGTCACCTGGCGAACTTTTTTTACTATTATGAAAAACTATGAAAATAATGAACAAAAATAGACACCCGTAGTCTCCCTGTTATTAAACTAGATAAAAGGAAACGTGTTGACAGAAATTTTACGTTTTGGTGCAAATGAATACGATCTGATAAAAATCACTTTCTTGCAGAGTATCAGCACACTTGCTGCAGTACGGAACAATATGTTCGGGGGAACAATATGTTCGGGGGAACAATATGTTCGTGGGAACAATATGTTCGGGGGAACAATATGTCTATCTCCCTGGCAGTCGGGCGTCAACTAAGCTGTGGTGACAAACAAGCAGTGAGGGAGCCTTAACTCCAGCTACGGAGAAGTTTGGCCACGTCGCATTACATTACAGCGAAAACTGCCCGGGTCATAATGACCCAACCTGACTGACGCTGGGTTAAGAACAGTATTAAGGAAACGGAGTGTAATACAAGCATAGTTATTGATGCGTTGATTTCTGTTTTATCAAGCGATCCACAAATCACGGCCTGTTGGTGGTACTTGAGGATTAGCATGGATAACCCCTGCTATATTACAATCATGTCCTTTTTGTGTGTTAGAAATTATTATTATGAGATGCCTGTAAGGTGCAAACAGAGTCCGACAATGCTAAAGACATGCAAGTCTTTTTACAGCATGTTTTCCCAACCTTGGTCCTCAAGGCACTGTCTTAAGAAGAGCCGTACTTGATCACAGGTGACAATTAGTACCGAAGTTATTTTGATTTAACCATCTGTGGTCAAGAATGGATATTACTAAAACTTGGAGTGTGCCTTGTTTGCCTTGCAGAATGAGGTTGGGAAATAATCTGTTTCAGGGAGAAAATGTTCTTCAGTCTACTAAACACCCCTTGTGTGCCACCAATGCAGCCTAAGATACGGTACGTGGATGCACAACGTGATTCGTTCAGCGTGGAAAACACCCGATCCACCCATCGCTTTGTGCAAATCTGTACCACACCAGACGCAGCCCAGCTGGGCAGGACATCTGTGCTCAGGTCTGGATCATTGGGTCGACCAAACGAAGGTCGATACGCATTAGGTCGACATGGGTTTTACATGTGTTTTCTGTACCGAATGTCGACACAGTCGACGTGTAAACTGCTTCAGGTTCGGTGCCTTGTTACACTATTATGTTCTCCCTCCACGCCCTAGTGAATGGTAGCGCATGAAATACCGATTGACAGTACATGTCGTCTCAAAAAAACCCCACAAACTTTTGTCTGTCGACCTTTCCAATGTTGAACGAATGCTTGTGTCGACTTGAGTTGACCTGAAGCCACGTCAACCGGTCAACCTTCAGTGATCGACCTAATGCATGTCGACCTAGTGACCATATACCCAGTAATAAGGAGTGTATTTGTGCAGAATGAAGAAGCAGAGGGTTGCGGTTTTGTAAATGCCCTTTTTGGTGTGAACTTGCAATCCCCAGATGCATTGGGTTCATGTGTGGCTGAAGGGGAGACGTGATAGTCCTAGGAGCCTCCTTGCATCACAGTAAGTTGGGGTGGATGAAATGAAGCAGTTACCAGCCCTCATCCAGGCAGCGCCTGTACACTCTTTCCTCTTGGATGTGTCTGAATAATGAATGCTGAGCTCTTGCTGGGTGGCTGGGCGGCTGCTCTCTGTCAAATCTGATTTGTGCATAGCTGTCACACAGCATTACCTTGTAGATCATGGCATTTACACTGGAGCGGAGAAGCATGGCTGTCATGCAGTGACTCAGCTTCCCTGTAGCGCCTTCGTCCTCCGTGCCGGCCTGAGCTGGCAGCAGTGTGATTTTCACAGCAAGATGTCATTGTCTACTGTGCAGAGTATGGAGATCCCACACACGCATTAGAGATCGGCTGATGCAGGGGTCCTGTTGGATGCACAGTAGGTAGAGTCGAGCACATCTGACCGCTAAAGCTTCTTGTGTGGACAGAGAATGTGGCAAATAAATAAAAATGGCTATATCCTTAGACCAAAGAACGTTGGATGTTCTGTTATAATCACCCATCATTACACCTATATCACTGCTGGACAAAAGCTGGTGGAGCAGTCAGTGACAGCAGAAGCTGCGATTTCGGTCTGGGTGACAAGACGCGCCGGTGCAGCGGGACGGGACGCACCTTGGCCCATGGTCATACAAATAGAATGCATTCTTCTTAAAAGGAAACTATACACACATTTCCAGAAAACGCATTATCCCCAGATGATCGTGGAAAATAATTCTATGAATTTATAACCTATCTACTTGTGAGCTGGAGCTTTCAGCAGATGTTTATAAATAGGCATCCAATCACTACCCCAGAAGCCGCAAGGCAGTCAGTTATAATTTCACATTCTCTATAAAACTTTTATTGCTGCACAGAAATCGGAGTCTCGTTTTTAAGCACCAGGTAACAGCAAATGAAACAAAATCACCTAGTACCGAGTGCAAAATAGAAATAATAAAATCATAAGGCAACAGCTACATCGATTTCTGCATTTATTAGCTGTATATTTCTTTTATATTGGCCTATTTACAAAGCCGTAAAATACAAGATCCACGTTCGTTTATTGAGCTAAAATACAAAGAACGTCACTAGGCTGAGAGTGGATGCTTCTTCCAACAGACTGTCCTAGCTAGAGAGTCCCAGACTGCTGTACAGTGAAGGCAGAGACCATGTGCTAACACCCATCTGTGTTCTCCAGCTGGCGGTAAAGGAGCCAGGGAGAGAGATGGGAAGATTACAGGTGATTTACACCATGAGGGGTCATGTTCACTAATGGTCGACGCTACATTTAGGAACTAATTCAGCGTGAATCGCTAGTTGGAGAAAAAGCAGCTGTCTGAGATCGAAGAGTCGCTGCCCAGACAAAGAAAAATTGCCCCTTGCAAAATTGTGAATACACCGCAAATAGCGATATTACAAAAAAATCCTAAAATGTTCCTGCACTTTTGTTGGAGCTGCCCAGTTTGAGGATATACTAAGAAAAGTGAGCTGGATACAGCAAAGAACCAAGCGCTTGTATTATGAATTGGAGAGAGAGAGCAAAGTCATTGCTGACTACGAAGAACAGGAGGAGAGGAAACAAAGAATAGTAACGCTAAAGAAATGAATAGAAATAATAAAAATAAAATAAAAATATAAAACAAAAAATGGTGCACTAGTGTTTACAGTCCCTTTAAGGGCAGTTGTAGAGCACCAGTCTGGGATTTTGCTATAATGCAAGTCCGCTAACTTTCCCTGTTGTTCCCTACCTGGAGTCTGTCTGTGGAGCTGCTTCAGCTAACAGTCGGGTGACTGTCAAAGGTCCACAGCCGGGCGTGCAGCGGGTGGGAATCAGCGGAAGTCTTCTGATGACGTCACCGGAGCTTCGTGGTTGCCATGTCAGGATCGGTGGTGTTTGTTCCGCGGGTGCTGCTCTAGTTCATCAATGCGTTTCGCATCCGCAGGATGCTTTTTCAAGGATGTTTTTATTTTAAAAAGTCTCTCTTTAAATAGTATAAACTTTGTTAATAAAACGGAAGTAACCACTTTGGCGGCAACCAAATGGCTTTCCCGGGTTCTACCTTCTTTAAAATATTTTTGCAACAAATAAAAATTTAAATAAAAATAAAATAGAAAAATAGAAAATGAAAGGAAATGGTTAGGAAAGGAGTAATGGTTAGGCAGAATTATAAAAGGGGTTGAAATGATGACTATAGAAAGGCTTTTAATTCTATATCAATATTTTGGCCCTTTGGTACTAAAGTATTCAAAAGGAAAATCCATTTAGTGTCTGTTCTTTTTAATGTGTAGACCAGATCTTCTCCTTTCCAATGAGGGGTTACATTTTGTATTCCCATAAAAGTTAAGCCCTTAGGGTCTTTAGTATGCATTTCTAAAAAATGGGCGGAGACGTTAGGAGTCTTTAATCCTCTTAATATTTTACAGATGTTCTGCAATCCTGATTCTTAATTCTCTTTTAGTTTGGCCAACATATTGGTAGCCGCAGGAACATTCTAGTAGATATATTGCACCTTCTGTGTCGCATGAAAGATGATTTTTTAATTGGAAGGTTTTTGTTTTGTTTTGATGAGAAGCTTTTTATTGGTTTCGTAGTTGTTTCTTGGTTCCTGCACCCTATGCATTTACATACAATTTTAGGCTTTATTGTAAGAGTCTGTTTCAATTCTTCATTAAGACGTGCCAATGTTTTTTCAGCATATACTCTCAATGCTTGCATGGTTGCTATTATATTTCAAATAGACAAATAAACTTCATAATGGACAATATTGACTTCATCCTGCGACTATTTTTGGTATAATTGCACCTTTTTGAACCAAGAACAAGGGACCGCCATGGGAACATCCTTTGCACCAAGCTACGCAAATCTATTCCTGGCTTGGTTGGAAGATGCCAAGATACGGATGCACAACAAGTATTTGGAAAGATTTTTATGTTGGAAGAGATATATAGATGATCTCTTCTTCATCTGGGATGGCATACAAGAAGAACTCAAGAGTTCACACAGTATATGAACAAAAACTTACAACAAAACAATGGTGGTACCGACAATATTCCTGAGCGCTGATCCTGATCGTGTCTTTCAACAGGTGAGTACCCAAAACACAAAAGAAATGATACCACAATAGTGCATTATCATTCAAAATACATAGTATAACAAGTAATCAATTTTTTCTGTTTGGGAAAAAATCAGACTCGTACCATATGGTTTGATCTACTTTACGCAGACCAAACAGGCTTTGGGGGGAGCGGTTCTATATGCCGACAGATCTCTGATATTCACTTCCGCTTCCACATGTAAAATAATCAACACACTGGAATGGTATGATATCGCTTTGATATAATATATACGATTTTTATACAGAATAACAAGCAGCCTCGTACCGTATATTTTGGTCTACTTTTTACTGTAGACCTCAATCAATTTTTGGGGGGAGCGGCTTGTTCACCGTCAGATCTCCTCGAAATCCCACACTCAATGATATACATAAAAAGAAGGAAAAAAAGCCGGTATGGTGTAATACCGCTTTTATTTGCAAATACAATTTTAAAACAACAATGTGAGGGGGGTCAAATCAGCAGACTCTCACCGATTCCAATTGTCCACATAAGCTGCAGACAAAGTAGGCAGTTGGTAAAATCAGGCGTCCCTGTAGCCTTTATCGATGGTAGTCCTGTGTAGGTCCCCCTCAAGCTCCACTGGCCAACGCGTTTCAAGACCACAATGGTCTCTTTTTCAAGGCATGTGGAGCAATGAATCCATGCACATATTTATACCCCTATTTGGGCAAACCTATTTCCAGACATAGATTACCTGACCACTAAGTTCCTATGTGACCCGCTGGATTAAAATGTCCGTTTTTTCCTCTGGTTTTACTCCCGTTCAGCTGACGCCTATAAGTGCTTAATAGCATTGCAGACTGGACAGGAAGTATCAGGCATTCATTTCCGCCTGATACTTCCTGTCCAGTCTGCAATGCTATTAAGCACTTATAGGCGTCAGCTGAACGGGAGTAAAACCAGAGGAAAAAACGGACATTTTAATCCAGCGGGTCACATAGGAACTTAGTGGTCAGGTAATCTATGTCTGGAAATAGGATTGCCCAAATAGGGGTATAAATATGTGCATGGATTCATTGCTCCACATGCCTTGAAAAAGAGACCATTGTGGTCTTGAAACGCGTTGGCCAGTGGAGCTTGAGGGGGACCTACACAGGACTACCATCGATAAAGGCTACAGGGACGCCTGATTTTACCAACTGCCTACTTTGTCTGCAGCTTATGTGGACAATTGGAATCGGTGAGAGTCTGCTGATTTGACCCCCCTCACATTGTTGTTTTAAAATTGTATTTGCAAATAAAAGCGGTATTACACCATACCGGCTTTTTTTCCTTCTTTTTATGTATATCATTGAGTGTGGGATTTCGAGGAGATCTGACGGTGAACAAGCCGCTCCCCCCAAAAATTGATTGAGGTCTACAGTAAAAAGTAGACCAAAATATACGGTACGAGGCTGCTTGTTATTCTGTATAAAAATCGTATATATTATATCAAAGCGATATCATACCATTCCAGTGTGTTGATTATTTTACATGTGGAAGCGGAAGTGAATATCAGAGATCTGTCGGCATATAGAACCGCTCCCCCCAAAGCCTGTTTGGTCTGCGTAAAGTAGATCAAACCATATGGTACGAGTCTGATTTTTTCCCAAACAGAAAAAATTGATTACTTGTTATACTATGTATTTTGAATGATAATGCACTATTGTGGTATCATTTCTTTTGTGTTTTGGGTACTCACCTGTTGAAAGACACGATCAGGATCAGCGCTCAGGAATATTGTCGGTACCACCATTGTTTTATGCATTTCTCTTTTGTATGTGAGGTGATACATACTAACTGACAAAAATCCAGAGCAGCGATCTTAGCGCAAGGTTAATCCAAAAAATAAATTCTTTCTCTTAAAAACTTACAACATACAACAAAGATATTGTCGTTTCTGGACTTGGAACATTACAGAAAAATCTACATTAAAGAAAAGAAGATCCAGACAAAAACACATATAAAAACCGTAACTGGAACAATGGGCCTTATTTTGGTTCATTCTTTCTGACAAAATCCTTCTTAGATGGACAAAACCATGTGCACTGCAGGGGGGGCAGATGTAACATGTGCAGAGAGAATTAGATTTGGGTAATTTTGTTTCTGTGCAGGGAAAATACTGACTGCTTTATTTTTACACTGCAATATAGATCTCACTTTGAAGTAAAACCCCACCCAAATCTAATTCTCTCTGCACAAGTAACACCTGCCCCACCTGCAGTGCACATGGTTTTGCCCATCTAAGAAGGATTTTGTCAGAAAGAATGAACCAAAATAAGGCCCAATATGCTAGCCCATAATAGCAACCACCATCATCAATAGATACACAATATCCCAAGTGGACAATTTCACCGTCTAAGGCAATTTTTGAGCAACAAAGCAAAGATCTTGAAAATAAAGTCCTTAAAAAGAGAAGAGTTGATCAATTACAAGACCAAACCAAAAAAAGGGCATGCTGGTCACATTCCTCACCAAATATAATAGCAACTACTGTATACAAGCATTGAGAATATGCTGAAAAACATTGGCACGTCTTAATGCTTGATGAAGAACTGACTCTTACAACAAAACCGAAAATTGTATATAGAAAGGCTAAAAATCTGAAACAGAAACTATTACCTCCCTGTACAAGAAACTAAAACGAAACCATCAAATGGGTTCTTCCACTGCACTAAATGCATAGGGTGCAGGAACCAACAAACAAGTATGAAACCAATAAAAAGCTTCTCATCAAAACAAAATAACAAAAACCTTCCAAGTAAAAAATCATCTTTCATGCGACATGAAAGGCGCAATATATCTACTAGAATGTCCCTGCGGCTACCAATATGTTGGCCAAACTAAAAGGAAATTAAGAATCAGGATCGCAGAACATCTGTACAATATTAAACAGGATTAAAAACTCATAACGTCTCCGCCCATTTTTTAGAAATGCATAGTAAAGACCTGAAGGGCTTAACTTTTATGGGAATACAAAATGTAACCCCTTATTGGAGAGGAGAAGATCTGGTCTCCAGGGGCAAATGCAGGATTTTCAGAAGGGGGTTTCCAGAAGGGCCGAGCAAAGCCGGGTCAGTTAAAGTATTATTGATAGACCAAATGTATATAAATAATAATAATAACTATATATAGTGGAGTGGGCTTATTATTCATAATTTTCTGGTGGGAGGACAGCTTGCTTGACTGCAGATATCTCCTGTTCCCGAAAATAGATTTCTTAGATTTTAATGGAATTAAAAACTAGAGAATCCCACCTACCAAATGGTACTGGGGACTAGGGGATCAGAGTTCAGGAGGCAGAGCAATCTGCCAACGAGTATATAATACTACATACCAGGTGTGTGGAGCTGGAGCAGTAACCAGCTGCTGGAAGGCTGATATCTCTGGTTCTGGGAACAGTAGAGACAAGCTGCTAGTGTCCATCAATGGATGAGAGTCCCAGCTTTTGGAATATACCCTCGGAAAAACTCTAAGTCAGGCAGAACCTGAAATATCTGAATGGGAATAGCAATTAAGAGGCTTGGATGGGGACCACTGCTTTGAAGTCAGATATCTCCGGTTCCCAAGGGCCGATTTTTAAAATTCTTGTACCCATGGAAAGAGGGGACCCTCAGCTTTCAGACTTGGGCCCTTAGACTCCTGGGGGGGTTTCTGGGTACTCAGAAACACCCCCCCCCCTGCGTGCGCTACTGGGTCTCTACATTAAAAAGAACAGAAACTAAATGGATATTCCTTTTGGATACTTTAGAACCAAATGGCCAAAACATTGATATAGAATTAAAAGCATTTCTATAATCATCATTTCAACCCCTTTTATAATTCTGCCTAACCATTACTCATCATTTCCTTTCATTTTCTATTTTTTTTCTATTTTCTTTTTATTTTATTTTTTATTTTCTAAACTTATTCGTATTTAGTATTTTTTTTAATTTAGTTTTATATTCATCTTTATTTTTATTTATCTTTAATTTCTATTTATTCTTATTTAGTGCAAAAATATTTTAGAGAAAGTAGAAACAAGGAAAGCCATATGTTTCCCACCAAAGAGGTCACTTCTGGTTACTTCCATTTTATTAATAAAGTTTATACTTTTTAAAAAGAGACTTTTTAAAATAAAAACATCCTTGAAAAAAGCATCCTGCGGATGCGAAATGCGTTGGTTGAAATAGAGCAGCACCCGGGGAACAAACACCGCCAATCCTGACACAACATCCCAACACGGCAGCCAGGAAGTGCAAATAGCAATCCATTCTCAAAAACTGAACCATGGAAACCCACCATAATCTGGGCACACCCATAAAACGCCATGTTCCCGTCCCTAAACGTCGGCTTCCAATCAAACTGCGACTACTCATGCGTACAGATATTTATTCATTCATTTCCATGCACCGTCATTCATAATTGAACATATTGCGAATTTTAGTAATCCATGCTATTAGGCCCTTTGATATTATTTGTGCTGAAGGAGTAACAATGGAATTTACCTTCAACAAATACCATTGTTTGCTGTGGGTAACACCCCATCTTTAATAGAAGTCCCATCTTAGTAAATTTAACCCCATTAGACTGTAAAGTGGTAGGTTAGAATATGAATATGTGAAACAGAACAACCAGAAATCCACCTTCATCCCCTGAATGCCCGATATCAGAGGTACCAGTCTCCCCCATAGGTGGCTAGCACTGCAGTCACGGTGCATACGTCTGCATCCAGCACAAACCTGGAGCACATAGCCAACACCACTCATACTGAGAACAGTTACCGCTGAAAATCCCCTGGTGGTCAGGCAGCATCTCTCTGACCTACGCAGTGAAGCATTTGTTGCATGGGCCACCGCAACAAACTGTTACCACTCTTCCATCGCAAGCGTAGATGTGAGTGCTGCATATGACTCAGGGACCAGAGTATTTGCATACACAGCATGTAAATCTGAGCGGAGGTTGATCGGCAGCCTGGTCTCTTGCCGGGCGATATATCAGCGAGCGATATATCGCTCAATGCCCCCTTTTCATCGGTGCCGCAGAGGTAATCAGCTGGTCGCAGGAGCAAGCTTCTGCGACCAGCGATTAGAATGGGGCTGAAAACGGGAGCACTCCCATCACCGGCAATATGGTCACCAGCGACCATATTCCCAGCGATATCAGCCCCTATGGCTGCCGTGTGTACACAGCTTAAATGCAAAGAAAAACAAAATTAGGACTTGAACACGGTCTCGCTACGTGCCACCTTTTAATATGGATATGGCTGGATGTAAAGAGTTGCATGATGGGATATGTGGCGGTGTAATATTTCCCATGTGTATAGTTCTATTTTTACAGCAGATTTTCATGTGACACTACTCCACAATTCTGCTGCAGGTTCTCACGGTCTCTGGAACGATCCTCGGAACATTAATATGCGTGGGTCACTCAGAATGCATCCGCTCATCTCCGTCCTTCCAACTCCCATCAGTGTCCACGTCTAGGCAAGGAACCATTACATCTCATCTGCTCTATCACTGGGTCTCGTGGCTCCCTCCCCTCCAGTGCTGGCAGGGAGTCTGTAATGACAGCAGTGGGGTAGGTTATGGAATGTCCGACTATGCTACTACATCATCCATTCACAGATGTACCCCAGTAATGGAAGCAGAAGCAGCTTCACACGCCAATCTCCTTGGGGGGTACGCTACACCCAGCCAATGACTCCTGTAACAGCTGCCAGTCCTCCGGGGTGTTGCCGCTGACAGCTTTGTTGTATAGCGTCACATGCTCCTGCAGTCTCTCCAGCTGCACCTGTGTGGCCTTGTTGAGTCTTGCCAATTCTTTAGTCTTCATGGCAATGCTGAACAGGCCCGAGCGGTGCAGAACATCCAAGGTGTTCTGAAAACGGCGGTTTCTGTTCTGCGGCGGTACAGACAGCTCGGAGCCGTGCGGGAGATCATGCAAGAAAGCCGTATCAGGATACCCTGCATCTGTACTTAAACGCTCATTTGGTCCAGTGTCGTTTTGTAGGGGGTCCATCTGTGGCTCGGCACAAGCTGTCAACAAGCTGAGCGCCTGTCCCCCCTGTTCTTCCATTTCATGACCAACTACTGGCATCTTTTTCTTGGCATCAGAGATTTCTGTCTCTGAATGAAGCCTCTTCGCCTGGTTGTGGCGTAATTTATCAGCCCTCCGCTTGTTTCCATGCAGAAATGTAGAGGCAGTGGGCAGTGTAGACGGATGCGGTGCTATCTTGGTGTAGGAGTTCAAGATGGGTAGGTACTTGGTGGACTTTCTGCAGGTAGGAGGAGGCTTAGCTGTAGGTACGGACTGCGGGAAAACCAGGACTTGTGAAGATGGTGGGAACAACTGGAAGGAAGGGCCAACATTCCAGGAGCAGATGTGTGGGTCTGGGACAGACTTCTGGGAAGAATAAGAAAACAGAGTCAGGTTCGGTTATTGTGTCCACATGACCTGGGCGAGAATAGAGAACACTAATAAGGACCTGGGACTCTAGGGTTTGGCGAGCAGGGAGCTAGGTAGAGGGTTTCTCACTGGAAAGTTAGCCACTCCCACAAAGAAGTCCTGACAGCACCGCTTGGGAGATGATTCTCTACCCCAATTCCCCCTTCTCTCAGACTAGCATTCTCCGCTGGATAAACCCCGCCCCTTCTGCCGGTCTATCATTGGGAGGCTAAGACGCCATTGCTTCAGATCACCACTGCATTTCTGGACATACAAAAAGACAGCTGAGCGGGTTTGCATGGTTGAGGGGTTTATCAAAAGGGAAAAACAGGATCTTTATAAATGGGTACTTAACGTTTTTTAGGTTGAGTTTACATTTGACCTATTCAATTAAAGTGCCGAATTTTCGTCTGTTGAAAAAAATGGGCATGGTCGAAAAAAACATGTGTCGAAATTGCGGGGGATTTTCATGTTCCACCTAAATAGTTTCAACTAAACACTGTCTGAAGACTTCCCCAAAATCTCGACATGAATTTTCCCCCGAATGTTGACATGGACACTGTCAAAGTGTACCAGCATCCTCTCGCATGGCTCGCATGCTTCGGGCACACTATTTTGTTCTCCCACCAGTGGATAGTAGGGCATGAAATACAGCCTGTCGGCGCATGTAGGCAAAAAAAGTGAAAAACTCATGTCGACATTTTGGCTGTCGACCTTCCATCCTATTTCAGGTGTCGACCTTCAGTGGTCATCACAATGCATGTCGTCCTAGTGACCGTATCCCATATGAACACATCTGCAAAAGCAAACACTGTATTAGGATGGCAGAACACAGCAGGATTTGGTGCCTTCAAAGGCGGATGGAGTAGAGGATGGTTTAAGTAAGAGAAGGAAAGGCACAGGGAAGAGGGCCCTTCACAGGAGAGCTTACATTCTAAACTGGCACACAGACAGGGGTGACACAAACTAGAAACAATTGTATTTCAGATATTGTGTCTGCGATATAAATGTATATTTCTGCACCGTGTCACTGGGCACTCTGGGCAGGATTGGTGCACATACTGAATAACTGGCCTGTTTTGGTTTTGTTAAACCGCAGATCGCCAGGCGCGATTCATTGTCCCGTTTTGCGATTGGCGAAAATGGGGCGTGTCCGCATAAACGGCCGTGGATTGTCGATATTCGGCCGTGATCATGACAATTCGCCAAAACGGCCGACTGCTTTTAAACTCGGGCCTCTTCTGTCGATCTGCCACTTCAATGCTGTCAGGAAAGACAGCATCGAATAGGCGGTTGCCGCAATTTCCCCCATCGCAAATAGCGGCCGGGATTGAATACTCCCCTAAGCCTAGCTAGATCATCAGAGTGAGATACAGGATTCCCCTCTGGAAAGGAGTCAAAGGGAACCACCTCAGAACCGAAACCGTTATGGGCCTCCATGGATAATAAATATATATATATATATATATATATATATATATATAAATAACTGGTAATAACTAAATATTCTAGATATCTTAGATTGGACTACTAGTCACTTACGTAAGAATGCTGCTAGCTGTAATGAAATGATAAACAATCGTACAAACCTATGAGCAGAGTAATTATATATACGGTGCAGATTTACATCATGTGTAAGATTAATGAGCATTAAGTTATGTTACCTGTGTGCTGTATTTCCCAATATGAGCTGGTATAAACACGTAACATTAGCAAAGTGTAGCTGGCTATAGGTAGGCTAGAAGCACATGACGTGTAGGTTGCATAACTCTGCTTTGATATGCTGGGGATAGTATACAAATAAGAGATAACAAACCTGCCATACCTGATCTACAAGCAAATTGTTCAGGACAAGGACTGGGGCAGGGCAAGGCTGGGGAACCCCTGGAGGGTTCTCTCCTGTGATCCAGCGGGATGTTGGTGGGCCCTCCTCTGTATCCGTCTGCTCCACCGAGCTCAGGCACTCCGACGCCACATCTAAAAGGGACAAAGAACAGTATGATAGCACTGGTTGCCTCCATATGTTCCCTCTGTTACTTCTGCTTATACAACTGCTGGCTAACTAAGTAAATGCAAACCAACATTAGGGGAATATTATATTAGATTTCTGGAGGAACTGCAAACTGATCATTTCAATGAATGATAAATGTAGGTGCCAGGCATGCCTCCAACAGTGATGGCAGTGGCATTTGTGACGTCAGCGGCCACCCGCCGCACTCAGGATGTCCACTTTCTCCCTGCGCCCTGCCTTCTCCTGATCACTAGGATACTAATGGTGAGGTAATGCGAGAGCAGATACGCAAACACACATACACGCAAGCATACATACACGCACTAAAACATTACCATATAAAGAAAAAACAGAAATACATATATCCATTACTGGTATGTGTCATTCACACAATGAGGTCACACTGCCTACGCTACAGTACACCGAACACTGAGGTAGCACAGCCTGCGCTACAGCACATCGTGTAGGGAGGTCGCACAACCTGCCCTATAGTACGCGTGTACGGAGGCCACACTGCCTGCGCTACAGTACGCCATGTACGGAGGTCACACAGCCTGCGCTACAGTACGCAGTGTACGGAGGTCATAAAACCAGCGCTACAGTACACCGTGTACTAATGTCACACAGCCTGCGATACAGTACATGGTATAATGAGGTCACACAGCCTGCACTACAGTACATTGTATAAAAAGGTCACACAGCCTGCACTATAGTACATTGTATAAAAAAGATCACACAGGCTGTGACAGTACATCATATAATGAGGTCACGCAGCCAGCGCTACAGTACATCATATAATGAGGTCACACAGCCTGCGCTACAGTACATCATATAATGAGGTCACACAGCCTGCGCTACAGTACATCATATAATGAGGTCACACAGCCTGCGCTTCAGTACATTGTATAATGAGGTCACACAGCCTGCGCTACAGTACATGGTATAATGAGGTCACACAGCCTGCGCTACAGTACATCGTATAAAAAGGTCACACAGCCTGCGCTATAGTACATTGTATAAAAAAGGTCACAGCCTGCGCTACAGTACATCATATAATGAGGTCACACAGCCTGCGCTACAGTACATTATATAATGAGGTCACACAGCCTGCGCTACAGTACATGGTATAAAAAGGTCACACAGCCTGCGCTACAGTACATGGTATAAAAAGGTCACACAGCCTGCGCTACAGTACATGGTATAAAAAGGTCACACAGCCTGCGCTACAGTATATCATATAATGAGGTCACACAGCCTGCGCTACAGTACATTGTATAATGAGGTCACACAGCCTGGTATCCGGACTGATTATAGACTGACTCATGATAGTCATATGGTCGACAGTCAAATGGTCAACAGGTCGACAAGGTCATGTCGACCTGCACTACAGTACATGGCATACCCAGCCTGCGCTGCAGTACATGGTATAATGAGGTCACCCAGCCTGCGCCACAGTACATGGTATAATGAGGTCACTCAGCCTGCGCTGCAGTACATGGTATAATGAGGTCACCCAGCCTGCGCTGCAGTACATGGTATAATGAGGTCACCCAGCCTGCGCTACAGTACATGGTATAATGAGGTCACCCAGCCTGCGCCACAGTACATGGTATAACGAGGTCACCCAGCCTGCGCCACAGTACATGGTATAATGAGGTCACCCAGCTTGCGCCACAGTACATGGTATAATGAGGTCACCCAGCCTGCGCTACAGTACATGGTATAATGAGGTCACCCAGCCTGCGCTACAGTACATGGTATAATGAGGTCACCCAGCCTGCGCTACAGTACATGGTATAATGAGGTCACCCAGCCTGCGCTACAGTACATGGTATAATGAGGTCACCCAGCCTGCGCTACAGTACATGGTATAATAAGGTCACCCAGCCTGCGTTACAGTACATTGTATAATGAGGTCACCCAGCCTGCGCCACAGTACATGGTATAATGAGGTCACCCAGCCTGCGTTACAGTACATTGTATAATGAGGTCACCCAGCCTGCGCCACAGTACATGGTATAATGAGGTCACCCAGCCTGCGTTACAGTACATTGTATAATGAGGTCACCCAGCCTGCGCTACAGTACATGGTATAATGAGGTCACCCAGCCTGTGCTACAGTACATGGTATAATGAGGTCACCCAGCCTGCGCTACAGTACATGGTATAATGAGGTCACCCAGCCTGCGCTACAGTACATGGTATAATGAGGTCACACAGCCTGCGCTACAGTACATGGTATAATGAGGTAACACAGCCTGCGCTACAGTACATCATATAACGAGGTCACACAGCCTGTGCTATACTACACGTGTAATGAGGTCACACAGCCTGCGAAATAGTACACCGTGTAATGAGGTCACACAACCTGCGTTACAGTACACTGTGTAATGAGGTCATACAGCCTGCACTACAGTACACAGTGTAATGAGGACACACAGCCTGCGCTACAGTACACTGTATAATTTGGTCATGCAGCCTGTGCTACAGTACATCATATAATGAGGTCACACAGCCTGCACTACAGTACATCATATAATGAGGTCACACAGCCTGCGCTACAGTACATGGTATAATGAGGTCACCCAGCCTGCGCTACAGTACATGGTATAATGAGGTCACCCAGCCTGCGCTACAGTACATGGTATGAGGTCACCCAGCCTGCGCTACAGTACATGGTATAATGAGGTCACCCAGCCTGCGCCACAGTACATGGTATAATGAGGTCACCCAGCCTGCGCCACAGTACATGGTATAATGAGGTCACCCAGCCTGCGTTACAGTACATTGTATAATGATGTCACACAGCCTGCGCTACAGTACATGGTATAATGAGGTCACACAGCCTGCGCTACAGTACATGGTATAATGAGGTCACCCAGCCTGCGCCACAGTACGTGGTATAATGAGGTCACCCAGCCTGCGTTACAGTACATTGTATAATGAGGTCACACAGCCTGCGCTACAGTACATTGTATAATGAGGTCACACAGCCTGCACTACAGTACATCATATAATGAGGTCACACAGCCTGCGCTACAGTACATTGTATAATGAGGTCACCCAGCCTGCGCCACAGTACATGGTATAATGAGGTCACCCAGCCTGCGTTACAGTACATTGTATAATGAGGTCACCCAGCCTGCGCTACAGTACATGGTATAATGAGGTCACCCAGCCTGTGCTACAGTACATGGTATAATGAGGTCACCCAGCCTGCGCTACAGTACATGGTATAATGAGGTCACCCAGCCTGCGCTACAGTACATGGTATAATGAGGTCACACAGCCTGCGCTACAGTACATGGTATAATGAGGTAACACAGCCTGCGCTACAGTACATCATATAACGAGGTCACACAGCCTGTGCTATACTACACGTGTAATGAGGTCACACAGCCTGCGAAATAGTACACCGTGTAATGAGGTCACACAACCTGCGTTACAGTACACTGTGTAATGAGGTCATACAGCCTGCACTACAGTACACAGTGTAATGAGGACACACAGCCTGCGCTACAGTACATTGTATAATGAGGTCACCCAGCCTGCGCTACAGTACATGGTATAATGAGGTCACACAGCCTGCGCTACAGTACATGGTATGAGGTCACCCAGCCTGCGCTACAGTACATGGTATAATGAGGTCACCCAGCCTGCGCCACAGTACATGGTATAATGAGGTCACCCAGCCTGCGCCACAGTACATGGTATAATGAGGTCACACAACCTACGTTACAGTACACCGTGTAATGAGGTCACCCAGCCTTCACTACAGTACACTGTGTAATGAGGACACACAGCCTGCGCTACAGTACACTGTATAATTTGGTCATGCAGCCTGTGCTACAGTACATCGTATAATGAGGTCACAGAGCCTGCACTACAGTACATCATAAAATGAGGTCACACAGCCTGCGCTACAGTACATCGTATAATGAGGTCACACAGCCTGCGCTACAGTACATCGTATAATGAGGTCACAGAGCCTGCGCTACAGTACATCATAAAATGAGGTCACACAGTCTGCATTACAGTACATGGACTGTACCTGAATATCCAGAGTCCTTGTCAGATTCTGCAATTATGTGCGTGCTCCTCGGCTGGGCTCCTTGAGCTGACCCCCGACATGCTGTTGCCGGCTGCCTCCCCTGAGTGGCCATGTCTGTACATGGACTCCCTGGAAAGAATAAATGAATAACCAATTATTATATCTCATGAAAATGTTATGTTCTCTAAAGGGGGCAGCAGGTGCAACACAAGCTGATAAGACCAGGCCAGCACATGAATGCACACCCTATAGTATTACACAGCTCCGGGGAGTCTGCAGTGCTTTCCTGGGGTTATTTCTGTATAGAGTACAGATGTACATTACCCACATAAGGACAGCATAGTGCTCTCCCATCCCTCCGAAGGTGCAGGAAGAGCCCAACGCCAATGATGGAGCGACCAGACTAAAGAGGAAAGGTATATCGCTCTCTGGTGTTACACCAAGTCCATGTAACCCAACACCCGCGGTA
Source organism: Crinia signifera (assembly GCF_055691185.1). Classification (NCBI taxonomy): domain Eukaryota; kingdom Metazoa; phylum Chordata; class Amphibia; order Anura; family Myobatrachidae; genus Crinia; species Crinia signifera. The sequence continues at coordinate 56,629,127 of NC_139228.1, forward strand.
CCATGACCTGAATAAACATATATCCACACATAAACTGCACAGACGCTAGCTCTAGGACCTGTACAATGGTTAACGTTTTCTTTGAAGATACTTCCAGGAAATTCTTTGCATCAGTATAGAGGCGACCCAGCGACGGCTGCTTCCTCAGTATAGAGAGGAACCAACTAGGATATAAGAGTATATACTGGCAGTAGGGACGGTGTAATGGTTAGCATTACTGTCTCACAGCACTGAGGTCATGGGTTCAATTCCCACCATGGCTCTAACTGTGTGGAGTTTGTATATTCTCCACGTACTTGCGTGGGTTTCCTCCGGGTACTCCGGTTTCCTCCCACATTCCAATACTGGTAGGCTAATTGGCTCCCAACAAATGAATCCTAGAATGTCTGTGTGTGCATGTACATGTGGTAGGGAATATAGGGCCAGATTCTCTAAGCTTCAAAAGTGATAAAATGGAGAGTGATAAACAGCCAGCCAATCAGCTCCTACCTGTCATGTCACAGACTGTGTTTGAAACATATCAGGCAGGAACTGATTGGCTGACTGTTTATCACTCTCTATTTTATCACTTTTGAAGCTTAGAGAATCTGGCCCATAGATTGTAAGATCCACTGGGGCATGGACTGATGTGAATGCTCAAATATTCATAGAAACATAGAATTTGACGGCAGATAAGAACCATTTGGCCCATCTAGTCTGCACCTTTTTTTACCCTCCAGGTTATCTCAACCCTTTTTAATCCTTATTTCTGTACTTATATGTTAGTTGAGCGCATAAGGATATTCATATGCCTATCCCAAGCATGTTTAAATTGTTCTACTGTCTTAGCCTCTACCACCTCTGATGGGAGGCTTTTCCACTTATAAACTACCCTTTCTGTGAAATTATTCTTTCTAACATTTCCCCTGAACCTACCTCCCTCCAGTTTCAGTGCATGTCCTCGTGTTCTATTACTTCTTTTCGTTTGAAGAAAATTTTCCTCCTGTACTATGTTAAAACCCTTGATATATTTGAAGATTTCTATCATGTCCCCCCTTTCCCTTCTCTGCTCCAAACTATACATGTTAAGATCTTTTAGTCTTTTAGTCTTTCCAGGTACGTTTTGTGATGCACCATTTTAGTTGCCCTTCTTTGTACACTCTGTAATGCATTTATATCCTTCTGAAGATATGGTCTCCAGAACTGGACACAGTATTCCAGATGAGGTTGTACCAATGACCTATAAAGTGGCATTATTACGTCTTTTTTTCTGCTACTGATTCCTCTCCCTATGCAACCAAGCATCTGACTAGCCTTCCTCATTACTTTGTTACATTGCCTCCCTGCCTTTAAGTCACTTGAAATAGTGACTCCTAGATCTCTTTCCTCCTCAGTAGTTTCCATTATAGTACCCTTGATACTATATTGAGCCTTTGGGTTTTTGAGTCCCAAGTGCATAATTTTTCATTTTTTAGCATTAAACTGTAGTTGCCATGCTCTTGACCAATTCTCAAGTTTACTTAGATCATCAGTCATTTGATTTACCCCTCCTGGTGTGTCTACTATGTTGCATATCTTTGTGTCATCTGCAAATATTCTCTGTAAAGCGCTGCGGAATATGTATGCGCTATATAACAAACTGTTAATAAATAAAAATTCAAAGGAGAGGCTGCGACACTGGTCCAGACTGTTCAGAAGAGTACCGGATGGGGTTAGATCTCTGCAGGTGCTGAGCTGGGGGATAATCCCAGGTCAGACCCGGGTTGCTGTGCAGTCTGAACAGGTTACCCCGGGTCACACTATGGAGGAGGCAGCACTTGGAGACAGCATCAGCTCCAAGCGCTGCCTCTCCCCCCCCCCCCCCCCCCCCAATGACACGCCGTCCCTTTGCCTTCATCTGACGTCAGTGACCCGGCAAATGCTGGTTTGATGCCGGGTCGCTACCGGTACGGACCTGTGTCCAAATTCCACAGCAACCCGGCATTTGCAATGTGAAAGGGGTATGATAGAATAGACAAGCAAAAAGGTCCCGTATTTTGCAGGATAATAAAATGCCGGAGACTCATGCTGCTTTCCCACTGCAGACCAGTTTAAAGTACTGGTAATCTTAAATGGTATTTAAAACGGTATTAGCATTCCCACTGCAGCAGATTACCGTTTTAAATACCATTTAAGTACCATTCCCATTGCAGTGAACCGTGTAAAATGTAGAGTGCCTAACCCCCCCTTCCCCCAGTGTAAAGAGTGCCTAACCCCCCCTTCACCCAGTGTAAAGAGTGCCTAATCCCCCCCCCCAGTGTAAATAGTGCCTACCCCCCCCCCCTACCTGCCCTGTGCCCCCACCTCCCCTTACCTGTGGGCAGTGGGGAGGCAGCGGGAGTCCATGCAGGGTCCATGCAGGATACAGGCAGTCCAAGTGCCTGATGAGAACTAGTAGTTCTCACTTTGCGCATATGTAATGAGTGCACGTGCATACTAATGAGCCGCTCATTACATATGCGCATATGTAATGAGCGGCTCATTAGTATGCACGTGCACTCATTACACATGCACAAAGTGAGAACTACTAGTTCTCATCAGGCACTGGGACTGCCTGGAGGCTAAATAACGTTTAAGAGGCATTCCCACTGCCTCTTAAACGTTATTTTAACGTGTAGGACTCTGCTTTAAAAACATGTTGAAATACCATTTAACTTTAAACGGTATTTCAACTCTGGCACTTTCCCACTGCAGCCTTAAAACGGTAAATTGCGCTGAAAATCGGCAATTTACTGTTTTTTAGCTGCAGTGGGAAAGGGGCATCATTTAAACACATTTGAAAATAACTGAAAAGCCATCTGCCACATCAAGGTGTCCATATTTTGGTCACACATAGCAGACCTTTAAGGGGGTACCTCAAAATCCACCAAAGTGACACTACAAGGACCAGCACATCCTGCCAGCTTACTAATCTATTATCGGGTAGGGCAGGGGTTCCCAATCTTTTTTGAATCACGCCACCCTAGAATACAAGAGCTTTATTTCACGGCACCCCAAGGCCAAAAAAATGTAGAAAAATTATAAAATTAAATGAATTTTAAATAAATTGTGTTTATATGTGATCCTTAGGTTCAGTTATATGGTGTAGGGTTCTGTTTGTACACAAATTTTATGATTGGTAGTCACCAGAACTGGTTTTGTCCATAAATAATTGACCATACATTGGCCCTTATTCTGATCGGTGCGGATATATCCGCATGCGTTCGGGCCGCCGATGTTTTGTGTCTGCGCATGTGCAGAGGCGTCTCTGCGCATGTGCGAGCGGGGCCAAATCCCGCATGATATGTGAACACTCCGAACAGGGTGTGGAGAGGGGCGTGAAGGGCTATTTGGGCTCATTGCCATATGCATACGCCCCGCGTTTCATGGGAGTTCCCATGAAAACGCTGGGCGTACATATGGTAATGCGGCCGTGACGCACGTGTAGGGGGCGGACATATGACATTGCCGGATGTCAGCTGCCCGCCCAGATCCCTGCTTTTGCACGGAAAAATGTCCGTGTGGTCTGAGGTTGCGGGTGCTGGTGGAGCACACGGTCCTGCATTCGATGGTCTGCGACCATCGAATGATGGGGGAGGTTCCCTTAGATGGAGGAGGCGTATTCCGTGAAAAATACACGTGCGATCCGTTCGGACAGCTTCTTACCGCATACGGACGGAGTTGGCGATCCGTATGGAAGGCGGGGTTTCGCACGCACGGTCCTGGCCGCATAATCGGCTCCGGCCGCACCGATCAGAATAAGGGCCATAGTGACTTGGTCTTGGATCACCAACCTGAGGCACCCCTGCAAGTGTCCTGAGGCACCCCAGGTGCACAGTTTGGGAACCACTGGTGTAGGGTGTTACAACGATTATACAGGACCAGCTTAGCAGAAGAATGGTGGGAGACTTATCATATACATGGAATGGGTCATGTTGGTGGGTATGCGCACACTCTCGTTTAACCGCCGAGAGTTTAGTATATATCGGCGGTGCTGCTAGTCGGCTAGTGTGTGCGTGCGTAATGCTGTTTGCGCATAAGACAATTTCCCTATCCGTCAACCCTACATGCGGGGCCGATGGGGCATGTCGTCAGTGAGGGCCATTCTGCATTCCACTACTGGCATGTGTGTATGCACCGTTACCTACCCTCTAAAGGTAGAATTCCATTTAGAATACTTACCGCCGGCGTCCCGATACCGTCCCGTGATAAATAACGCGAACTGTAACGCCCGTCACCTGCAAAACAGCATGATTAATAATACCTAGGTTCCCCCTCCGAGCTGCAGGTCTCAGGCTCCGGCTCTCTGGTCTCCCGTTCTCAGGCTCCGGCTCTTTGGCCCCCACACCAGTCTCAGGCTCTCTGGTCTGGCCCCCAGATCTCAGGCTCCGGCTCTCTGGCCCCTCCGGTTTCAGGCTCCGGTATGAGGCTTGTCCCCGGCTCTCGGCATAAGGGTTACTAACTTACTTCCTCCCTGGTGTCAGTCCCCGTCTCTCCCCGGGCTCAGCGGTCAGGCACCGGCTATCTTCCCCTGTAACAGGCTCCTGAGGTGCCCAGGCCGCCGCGGTGACGGTGTTGCTATGACAACGCGCTGATGACGGAGCCGCAGTGTCCTCTCCCGGCCGCCATGTTGAGTGTCCCGGCTGTAATGTATTTACCTCAGAGCCTATATGCATTGAGACACACAGGTCGGCGCAATACTGCCGTATATACTATATCACTATATACTGGTGACTATATACCCCCCCAGTGGTCAGTCAGCATAAGGTATGGTGCAGGAGGGTATTCACCCCCCAGTGGTCAGTATATGGCTCATAGGGTCGATTGTATGAAAGTTGACATACATTAGGTCGACAGGGCTTAGTCCGACACATGAAATAGCTCTACATGGCTAAGGTTGACACAAGCATTCCGTCAATAATGAGAATGCCGACAGTCAAAAGGTTGACTTGACTGACATGAGTTTTTCAATTTTTTGTCCAAAAAGTCGACTCTACATGGACACCGTATCAGTGTACTGCGTCCCCTCTGTATACTGCATCAGTGTACTGTGTCCCCTCTGTATACTGCATGCTTTAGGCACATTATTATATTCTGCCTCTATGCCCCTTTGCTCAGTCAGCGTGGGGTGGGTACGCAGTGTTGGGTGGGCGCGGTCCTGACAACGCAGCCATGTCTGGACCATTTCGGGTAGGTTCTTGGAAGCTGTGTCATAGAAAATGGTGGTCCTGCATCTGCCTTCGCAACTAGGGTGCATAAACATAGGGCTACCATAGAAACAGTGGCGGAACTTGTGAGTGTTTGGCCCAGGGACAAAATTGAATTTGGGCCCCCTCCTCCCTTCCAACCCTAGTTCACAATATGCTGTGCACCAGTGGGTGGCAGCAGTGGCCCCCTTAATCCTCAGGGGCCCCGGTGGAATGCACCTGCTGCACCAATGGTAGTTCCGCCTCTGCATAGAAATGCCATTATATCGCATTTCTGTAATGTGATTGCACATACGTTGCAGTTCTGCTATTCTGCAAACCTACAATTGATGCTGAATTAGCAATGACACAATGTAACAGACATGCATAGTAACAGAAACAAGCAATAAAACATACACACGTGTATTGTCTGTCGTATTATCCAATGAGACAGACAATGATAAATAAGAATATTCTGCACAGCGCTGCTCCACATGTGTTTATACCAATGTATCGGCCCACGCTACTGTAACTGGCAGATTCGTTGTACAGTAGTCCCACATGCACAATGGAATCATCTCCAGGCCGCTCAAACATAAGCTGGGTACACACACTATACAATTTTCATTAACAACATGTATAATAACCATTTCATTGTGCATATCGTTTAGTATGTACCCACTATATTGATATATTCATGGCACCCCTGATATTGTTTCTGTGCAGGGTAAATATTGTCTGCTTTATTTTTACACTGCAGTTTAGATTTCAGTTTGAACACACCCCACCTAAATCTAAAGTTCCATACACACTGGACGATTATGCGCAGCGAGTATAGACAGCGATGACCTCTGTCATCTCTGAGGGGAAAGCCACTCAGTGCATACACACTGAGCAGCTTTCCCCCTGCCCAGCACTGTCTGTTGGGGTTGCGGGGTGCTTTGCATAGCGCAGCGCTATGCAAAGCCGTCCACAAAGCCGCTCATCTGCTGGTATTACAAGCAGATGAATGGCTTTCCCAGCTATGATGCGGGAGCACGCAGCACCGCTCATTGCCGGGCCCTACACACTGGGCGGCTTTGAGCTAAAAGCCGCTCGAACTTGGTGTTTTGAGCGGCTATCAGCTCAAAGTCGCCCAGTGTGTATGGGCCCTTACTCTATCTGTACATGTTAAATCTGCCCCCCTGCAGCGGGTTTTGTCCATTTGCATGCTTTATTTATTTTTATGCTACCAAAGCTGAATCGGGCCCAAAATCATCTGGATTTGGATGATTCTCCCAGACGCTTAACCAATGGGTCCAAAGCTGGTCCCTTGTAGAGGAGAACTCCCAGTACCCTCCTGACCCACCTGAAATGAGTTGGTTCAGCATAGAAAACTGTATTATCTATATGTGGGGTTTATTGATTTCACATTGGCCAAACTAGCAGGAGGAGATGTAATAGTATGAGAAGTCACCTATAGATCCATGGGTCCTCAAACTGCGGCCCTCCAGATGTTGTGAAACTACAAATCCCAGCATGCCTTGTCACAGTTTTGCTATAAGGGAGTGTTAAAACTTTGGCAAGGCATGCTGGGATTTGTAGTTTCACAACATCTGGAGGGCCGCAGTTTGAGGACCCATGGATTAGACAATTGTCTATACTGTTTCATTCCATGTAGTGTGGATGGGAGGTTACCATAGATATTGCATCCAAAATATGCTGGTAAAACCTAAAGTAGTCATATTGGGAGGATGTATGCATCACACACTTCTCTATAACAGTCTTTTATCCCAGCCCGCAGAACGAGTGGATGGTGATTATTGCAGCCATTCATATAGTAACTGTACATCTCCTTGTTATTTGACCTAGTAACTGCTGACAGTTCTTCTGGAATTTCCCCCATTGGTGTAGGTTGCACCACCGACATCCAATCAGTTGGCAACAGGTAAGAGACTGCTGTCTGGAAATACTGAGTAAACAGCCAACATGTCTCGTTCAAGCTGTTTTAAAGGCATCTCATAGTAACAATGGTTGTATAAATGATAGTGTTGCTATTTCCATCATATTCATTGAGTAAATGTCCACAAATGATAGAGTTGTGTAACTGTATATTATTATAACTGTATATTATTTTTGTCTGTCACAAAGCGTACCTTTAAATGGAAGCAAATGCCTATAATAGTCAAATAAAATGAACAGTCCCCCCCCCCCGACCCAGCCTGCATATCAATCCAAAATATCAATTATCAATCACATACAGACATTGCCCAAATATCAGTCAAGCAAGACCAAGGGTGGATGCCAACTCATCAGTGGGTGGAGCTTAATATGATGGTGTGTCACCAAGCTGCTGCTGTGGTATAGCTTGACATACACAAGGTGGACATTGACCACTGAAGGTCAACAGGCGTTAGGTTTACGCATGGAAAACGTTGACATGCCTAAGGTCGACAGGGTCATTAGGTCGACACAAGCATTAGGTTGACATTGGGAAGGTCGACATGGGGTTTTTCACATTTTCTTTGAGCCGTCGTGTGCCGATGGGCGGCATTTCATGCCCTACCATCCATTAGGATGTGGAGGTAGAATGAAATAGTGCCCAAAGCATGGTGAGCGTATTGAGCCATGCAAGGGGATGCGGTTCACTTTTTTGGTGTCCATGTTGACTTTCGGCATTTGGGACGATAAAAAACGTGCAAGACCCATGCAACCTTTTGACTGTCAACCTTCCCAAGGTCGACCCAATGCTTGTTGACCTACCTGTGGTTGGTCTATTGATCCAACACCTGCTTCTGTAAACGGGAAAGTCACACCTGTATCAAACCACAAAAACAACAAATGACACAAAGATGACCCCAATACAGCACAAATACATCACACAAAGGGGCCCAATTATCATTTCATATTTGTGGCTAAATCAGTTTTTGTGGGTTAGCCGCAAATATTAAGTATCACCGGATTGTATGTAGGAGGGACCGCAGCAGTTATCCCCAATCCCTGTTGCAATCCCTCCTGCATGACCGCATCCCCTATAGGTTTCTTTCTATGGGGGATGCGAAGCTGCTCGGTGTATTGTGTACCCAGCATAAGGGGGGCGATTCAGGTTGGCTCACAAAAGCAGACTCCTTCTTTAATGGGCACAACCATGCGGCACTGCAGGTGGGGCAGATGTAACATGTGCAGAGAGAGTTAGATTTGGGTGAGGTTTGTACTTCCAACTGATATCTACATACCTCCCAACTTTTCATGTTAAGAAATAGGGACACTTGCAAGGGGGCGTGGCGTATGCAAATGAGGGCGCGGCTTATGCTAATTAGCCGCAACCTCATTTTCATACGAGAATAGACGCTGTGCGCATGCGCACAGCGTCTATTCTACTACATTGGGGGGTCTCCCAACTGCCACCCCCCCGCAGCGGGACAATGCCTGCCGCGGGTGGGACGTCGGGACAGGACCCGAAAATCGGGACTGTCCCGACGGAATCGTGACAGTTGGGAGGTATGTATCTATATTGCAGTGTACAAATAATGCAGCCAGTATTTACTCTGCACAGACACGACACCGTTAGGTCAACATGGTTTTAGGTCGACATGTCAATATGTCGACACAAGCATTAGGTCGACAGCCAAAATGTCGACATGGGGGTTTTCACTTGGTTTTTTCTACCCGAATGTCGACACAGTCGACATGGACACAGTTTCCAGTGCACCGCATCCCCTCACTTCAGGCACGGTGCCTCGGCACACTATTTTATTCTCCCACCACACCCTAGTGGATGGTAGGGCATGAAATACACGTTGGCTCGAAAAACTGTGAAAAACCCCATGTCGACCTAACGGTGTCGACCCAATGCTTGACGACCAACATGATGAAGACCAAGTGACCGTATCCCCTCTGCACATGTTACATCTGCCCCACCTACAGTACACATGGTTTTGTTCAATAGCAAACCAAGGATCTGATTCTGGTTCACTCGCAAAAGCAAATTTTCTCTGTAACGGACAAAACCATGGCACTGCAGGTGGAGCAGATGTAACATGTGCGGATAGAGTTAGATTTGGGTGAGTTATTTTTGTTTCTGTGCAGGATAAATACTGACTGCATTATATTTACACTGCAATATTCAGTAGATATCAGTTTGAAGCATACTTGCCTACTTTTGAAAACAAGTTTCATGGAGATTATAGTTGGTAATAGAAGTTTACACAGCGCCCCATTGAGGGGGCGTGTCATGCTCCACCCAAAGGGCGTGTCTAGTTCCATATATGGAGAGAGATGTACTAAGCTTGAAAAGTGATAAAATAAAGAGTGGTAAAGCAGTTAGTAAGAGCTACTATACTTGATAAAGTGCTGGGAAATGGTGCTGATGATTCAATGTAAATGTATCTATCTCTCATTCCTTTTTTTCCCAAAAATGTAACAGTGTAATGTGGGATAGGTGACATGAGGGAGATTTATAGACTAATGAGGGAGAGAGGGAGATAGCTGCTATGTCAGGGAGTCTCCTGCAGAATGCAGGAGGGGAGGTAACTATGATGTAAGTGTAATGTGGGCTAGGTGACATGAGGGAGATTGCTAGACTAATGAGGGAGAGAGGGAGATTGCTGTTATGTCAGGGAGTCTCCTGCAGAATGCAGGAGGGGAGGTAACTATGATGTAACAGTGTAATGTGGGCTAGGTGACATGAGGGAGATTTATAGACTAATGAGGGAGAGAGGGAGATAGCTGCTATGTCAGGGAGTCTCCTGCAGCATGCAGGAGGGGAGGTATCTATGATGTAACAGTGTAATGTGGGCTAGGTGACATGAGGGAGATTGCTAGACTAATGAGGGAGAGAGGGAGATAGCTGCTATATCAGGGAGTCTCCTGCAGAATGCAGGAGGGGAGGTAACTATGATGTAACAGTGTAATGTGGGCTAGGTGACATGAGGGAGATTGCTAGACACATGTTACATCTGCCCCACCTGCAGTGCACGTTGTTTTGTCCATTAGATAAAGAATTTGCATTTGCAAGTGAACCAGAATCAAACCCAAGGTTACTTCTGGTAATCATAAGAATCACAATATCTGAAAATTACATTTCACCTAAACACTAAAATTTTAGTATATTTCTGCTGTGTAATGCTACGGATGCACTTACTGTAACTGGCACAGTGAATTCAGATGATGTAGGTAAAGTGATACCCCTTTCACACTCGCAGAGCCGGGTCATACCTGGTAAATGTGTTCCCGGATGCTTCCCGGGACACTACCCGGGAATGTACCCTTTCACACTGGCCACCCGACCCGGAATGAAGTTGGGCGGGTGGCGTCATCTCTAGGCTTGGCCGGGGCGGTGCTGGGAGGTGTCAGCACCTCCCAGCTGCGCATTTTCACTGCAGTGAATGGGATCTGGGTCACGCTGACCCGGAATACCCGTTCACACTGACTGCATCCCGTGTCGATTCAGGGTTCTACCCAGGTCAGGACCTGGGTAGAAATCCCGGAATGCTGAACACGGGATATTCTTCCAAGACCCTTTCACACTGAGCGAAATCCCGGGTTGATGCGTGTTCATGTGCAAAAACCCGGGATATTTTTGCAAGTGTAAAAGGGGTATGAGTGACTGGTTCTGGTTTTGAATATGATAGAAAGCGTTACCCGGGGATGGTGGCTGTCATCACCAGATGATATGTTATACATCCTCACAGCTAATCAGGGAGATATACAGGTATACATGAACGAATTCATGTGGATTCTACAGGTGTGGTAAATATGTATTAGAGCCTATTGACTGGGGGGCAGAGATGTAACGTGAGTCACATTCGGATGCAACGGGAGTCACGTGACAGAATCGATTTGAAGTATAGTATGGCTACATTGATTTTTTTTGTTTGTGTGTCAATCATAAGTTTAAGGTCTTACAAGTGTATAGTATAACATATCATAACTATAATTAGGAGAGCAGGTGTAAATAAAAATAAAAGTTCCCTCAGTTTTGTTGTAACATGAGTAACGCATGTAAACAATAACATGTAACTAAATAAGAGCGAACACTTTTTCTGCCTCTCAGACACACTCATCTACTTTTATGATTAAATGCTCGCTGTTGCAAGATGAAGGCTATATATATAGCATTAGTAACAATAGATTTTGGGAAGTTACTAATGTTGCTGGCTGCACTATGGGGTTTCTTGGTTGTAAATATTTGCTGTGATATTTATTTTCTCCTCAGTCAGCACAATATTTATCATTAATGAATATTTGCTACTTTTGAAAAAAAAAAATGTCAGGGAGATTTTGAAGGTGACATAAGGTCCATACACACTGGGCAACTTTGAGCTGAAATCAGCTCACTTCTACCGTTTGAGCGGTGATGCGCGCTCCCGCATCCTCGCTGGCCTCCTCCGCTCATCTGCTGGTGTTACCGCCTGTCAGCACATGTCCGCTAAAAAGTGTAAAAAAAACAGCTTATTTTGACCTAATGCTTGTGTCGAACTAATGTCTGTGTCGTCTAGCCCCATGTCATTCATGCTTGTTGACCTAGTGACCGTGTCCCACTATGAGAATCCTTATTTAAAATGCATGTAGCCATAGGAATCATGGGACCAAATGTATTAAGTGGAGAGTGATAAAGTATCAGCCATTCAGCTCCTAACAATCATATCTCATACACACCCTGTTACATGGCAGTCAGGAGCAGATTGTCTTGTGCATTATCACTCGTTATTACTCTCCACTGTATCACTTGTTAAGGCTTAATACATTTGGCCCATTTTGCTGGTTCCATTTCAAAGTAAATATCTCTGAATGACAGCTGCATAATGTGGGCTAGGTGCAATGAGGGAGATTGCGAGACTCTGCAGGGAGTCTGGGAGATTGCTGATTTTTCTGGGAGTCTCCTGCAGAATGCAGGAGGCTAGGCAGCTATGGGGGTGATTCATTAAGAGTCTGCCTCATTCCGATGATGGGTAGCCTCGGCAACAAACGGCATTAGAGGGTTACTGGGCCGTTCATTGTGGGGAGGGAGGGCCAGAGGTGGAAACAGTGCTCACCCATGGGAACGCAGATGGGCCGATGCCTGCTGCGGGTGGGCGGCTGACATCACAGCACACTCGCCGAGGCATTGGCACAGAGCGGGGTGGGTAGGGGGCTGGCAGGGTGCTGTTTCCTGGGCGTGCCCACCAATATGGTGGGCGTGTCCAGAAAAATGCTGCACGTCCCCATGAGAACACAGGCGTGTCAAAGGATATGGACAAATTTGGGGCAGGCCCTGACGTCATGTGAAGTCAGCAGCACACCCCGAATTCGGCAATATCTGAGGCAAATAAAAGTAATTGAATCTTTGATGATGATTTTATGTCAGTATGCCCATGCGTACATCCATTCAAATGCCAACGTGGACATTCACGCGGCACCAGGGAGCGTGCCTTCACTTGCCCGGCATTTACCCGCTCACTCAGCATTGAAGGAACACTGCTTAACGAGCGGGAGTGAATAATGCCCTTATGGGTTATTCTGGTCCACAAGCAACGCTGCAAATTTTTCAGCCTTTTGTGCGGACTAAACGATGCCCTCCAATCATCGAATGATGTGGAAGGTACACCAGGGTTGCCGACTTTCGAAGTCGCCTCTCCGGGAGGGGGGGGGGGGGCCTTGAGTGTGACATCATTAAGCCCCTCCCCCAGGATGGGAAATAACCCGTTTTGCCTATCTCCGTGGAGGGGACGGGGCTATAATGACACGTTTGTGACACATTAGCCCCGCCCCCTCAGCGGAGATCGGCAGATAGGGTTATTTAAACGCTAATGGCGTTTAAGGGCAGGATGGAGGTAGCAGCAATCAGGGGGCTAAGCGGGGGTGCCCAGGATTCTGGGAGGATTGCCCACCTTTCCGGTGGGCTGGGAAGGGGACCCGATTTTCCGGCCATTCCGGGAGGGTAGGCAACCCTGAGGTACACGCATATCTAAGGGACTGTCAGGTCCCTTAGATATGTGTGTACCCTCGACAGGAACAGGGTAGGCAGCTGACGCTCTGCGTTCCCATGGGCGAACCACCCTACAAACCCCTCCCGCCCACTGTCTTGGGTGCGTGCATCCGGCGAACACCCTTTTTGCCATGGCCGCACACAGCGCATGCACATGCGCAGAAATCCATACAAACGAAACCTCGGCCCTCTGTGCATGCGGAGGACTGATTGAACCAGAATAACCTCCTTAGATTGGTAGTGCAAATGACAATAGACTGTAGCAATATATTTTCAGAACGACTAGAGATTTAGAAAACTTCAAATCCTGCCACTAGAGGGCGATGCTTACCTGCTGTTTTTTGTATGGCAGTAAATGGAATCTGTTCCCTTTTACCTACAAACAGAGCAGAACAACAGCCAGAGTAGACAGTTCTCACATCTGCAGCATTACATGCTATACAAGTCTAACAACTCACATGTCAGCCATGTGGGGAAGAGGCCTCTTATGTAATCCCAGAGAAAAGGGGCTGAGTCTTGGGATGGGGTGGGGGGTACTAATGGTGGTGTATGTTTGGTGTTTAGTACCATAGAGGTTTAAACAAGGGTGTGGCATCACCGTGCACGGCTATAGTTGATTGGAGAGGGTATAGAACAGGGGTAATAGAATTACCCCCGGAGATCACATTTACCCAGTTTTGTCTGTTCTTGCAGACCACTGTCTGCTTCCTGGGACTATACGCCCCATGTTATATCATGGCTGATCCTGCCCATAAAAATGATGGCCGAAGGTAGCTCCAGTAGGTAGATACATGATATGTGAGAGAGATCTGCACAATCAGGTGACCAACTACCATACTGGGAGGTAAGGATGCTCTGATCAAACGCACGTTGCCATGGAGATAGCATCGTTAGGATTAATTAGGTCGGGTCCCCAGTGAGTCCGGGTCTCGTTGTTGCTAGGTTACTGGCTCCCAGGAATCTCTCTGTGTTAACTCCTTGCATGTCTCTTAACATGTCTGGTGCTGGGATGCTCTTACCGTATCTCAGTCTGCATTACCACTCAAGCCATTGTGCTGCATGTGAATACAGAAGGTGTCACCATGTGTGACAATTATGATAGGTGAATGATACCCAATCCTTAAATCAGCTCTAAACACGATGTGTGCTAAGGCCAACAGGAATTCTGAGAGGTGGGGGCCAAACAAAAATAGTAGGCCTCTGGCCAGCAGCTCGCTTACCCTGAGGCATTCGACCTTTTGCGGCCATTGTGCTCCCATTATAGACCAGCAGATGTGGATGTGACTCTTGGTTGTCAGTGTAGGGTCAGAGCCGCCATTTCCATTCTGCAGAGGTGGATGTACAGAGAATCCAGTCACCACATCTTGCTAATTAAAGGTATTTGCTATAACACAAGTAGAAGCATGTGTGCGTCCGTGGGCAACCTTGAGACTAGTATTCTTGTAGCAGCCCCATTATGCGTTATTTTTTCTGGCTGTGCCTTTTTCACCCAGTGTATCCTATTTAGTGCTTCCAAGATGGCTGCCTAACCAGTAACCTAATAGAGTGGGATGAATATCACATGAAACCAGTGTCGTAACTATAAAAAATAAGACATACCATCACATGTCGTCGGGTAGTACCTGACTCTCCCCCCCCCCCCCCTCCAGCCACTGTGGGGTCTGTCATGCTTGCCCCCATTAAATATATCTTTATGTCCTTCTCAAAATGGCTGCCTCCCCTTGTAACCATAATAACTGTCTCCTGTAAGGCGGTGGCCATTTTGGGAGAAACATTTTCAAAGGGAGGCAGACATGACAGACCCCAAAGGTAGCGGACATAGGGAGGGGGGAATTCAGTGAGCAGGTACCAGGCAGTGGTAGAAATAGACCCCCAGTGCGCGGTCTGTGGGGGTTATTGCTACGCCACTGTGTGGAACTATTGACCTAACATGGTGCCTCACCTATGTATCAAGCTCATGTTTCCTTTATGTTCTGCAAAACCTAATGTTAGGTACCCATTAGATGATATCTATAATGTTTTTGCCAAAAAGTGGGCAAAAGTGCAACTCACCATCAATAGTGCATAACTATTCAATGGATGACCGTCTGTGTTTTTACATATCGATGGTCATCCATTTTCTTTGATTGATTGACCTGGGGGCCAATCAAAATGCAGGGGCGGGGCTTTATGGGTATCAGGGGCGGAGCTATGCTCCGTGTCCCGGCCCCTTGGGGAAAAAGCAAAAACGAAACTATTCCTTTAATCTTAACATCAATGGTAGGAAACCATCTGGTTCTCCCCCCATCGATGGCAAAACAATTCAACATCGGCCATAAACCATTGTTTATTTCCAATCATCCATGGTCGAAGGCCAACCTTACCCGGCCATTCCAGAAGGGTAGACAAGTATGATTGCAGCTGCTGCGGCCCCTTCATGATACATGGGAGGGAGGGTACTTTATATTTGTATCTACCCCTGAAAACGGATGTATTTTATGTAACTGTAAAGCAGCTTCAGTCTATTGGAGAGAAGTGCTGTATACATGAAGTGTTCATTATCATTGTGCATCAGTTGGGGATTGCATCTGGGGAATCTTCTTTTGCTGTGCATGATTCAGGATTTCCCTGCATGACACACACAGTAATCAGTTACAGCAGCTAAACCAACAAAGAGGATTGTATCATTCAGTCCCTCCTGATTCATTATAATATGCAAATCTGCATAATTACCAGCTATGTGCCCTGGTGACTTCTGAGTGACCGTATATATAGTTGCTGGTCCTTTATTAAAGTGATGTGACAATATCAGATGTGGTTTGGGGTGTCTGGATATGTCTGCATTTAGGGAGAATGGTTCCAGACACTGCTTACAGCAGCCCTCTGGCCTGTTCTTATTGGAAGTGAGATGGTTAATTATTCAAGAGCTAGCATTCTTTGGGGGAGAGGGAGTATTTTGGGTGGGGCGGATGTCAGTGTAAGTGATACCATGGAGGGGGCTGGAGAGGAAACACAGATAGTAACAGACTGAGGTTTGTCCCACAGAGGGGCCTGGTTACCGGCAGCTCTCTGATCTCTCATGTCTGACTCCCCTTCACTCCTTATACACACAATTATAGTAATAATTTCTCCACTTCATCCTGTCCTGTCATCCCTGTCTCCTCTCCCACTGAACCCTTTACATCCCATCTCCTTTCTCCCTATCTTCTCCAACATTCCCTCCCAATCTCTTCTTGTCTCAGTATAGCATTCCTTTTCTTACGAGTCTCCCATTTAGTACAGCCTTCCTCCATGTCTTTTCTCCCCGTAGTCCAACCTCCCTCCATGTCTCTTCTGCCCTCAATAGAATCTTACTTTCCTGACTAGTCTATCATTAGTCCAGCCTTCCTCCATGTCTCTTCTCCGCTTAGTCCAACTTTGCACCATGTTTCTTCTCCCCTCAGTAGGGCCTTCATTTCCTGACTTGTCTCCCCTTAGTCCAGTCTTCTTTGATGTCCGGTGTTCTCGCCTTAATCCAGCTTTCATCCATGTATTTTGTCGCCTTAGTCCAGTGGTCAGGGAACAAGGCTAAATGACCTCAAATGGGGTCAAAATACAATTTCTAGGGGTAATGGATGGTCACTCTGCCGAGGCACAGACGGGCATGCATATGAATCTATATGCATGCCTGGCTGTGTCTCGGCAGTGCGACTGTCCATTACCCCCAGGAATTTCAGTTCATTGCATATAAAATCTATATATACAGATGGAGCGCAGCTTATGCTTGCGGGGACTGGCGATAGAACCGCCAGCCAACAGGCCCGGCCGGCCGTTGGAAGGGGGCATGAGACACATGCGCACTCCGTTCCGACGGAGCTCTCCACTGCTGTCTGCCATCTTCCCGGTCCCCACCACCTCCCCGCACGCCCCCCCCCCCCCCACCCTGCCCATCTCCCTGAAGTGGAGACAGGCAGGGTCACGCCGCCCAGCCGCCGAGTGACTAGGACCCGCGTGCGTGTGAGAAGCTCGCACGTAACAGTCTAATGGAGTCCCTCTCCACCAGCGCTCGCCAGCGGAGACATTCTGCTGAGTGCTGGCAGTGAATGAGAGGGGCTCCATCTGTAGATTATGTATGTATGCCCAGCTGTGAGTGTTACAGTACTGTAGTGTACCCTTTACATCCCATCTCCTTTCTCCCTATCTTCTCCAACATTCCCTCCCAATCTCTTCTTGTCTCAGTAGAGCTTTCTTTCCTGATGAGTCTCCCATTAGTCCAGCCTTCCTCCATGTCTTTTTTCCCCGTAGACCAACCTCCCTCCATGTTTCTTCTGCCCTCACTAGAATCTTATTTCCTGACTAGTCTATCATTAGTCCAGCCTTCCTGCATGCCTCTTCTCACCTCTGTCCAGCCTTCATTACCTGACTAGTCTCACTTAGTAGAGCCTTCATCCATGTCTCTTCTACCCTTAGTCCAGCCTTCTTCCATGTCTCTTCAACCCTTAGTCAAACCTTACTCCATGTCTCTTCTACCCTTAGTCCAGCCTTCTTCCATGTCTCTTCTACCCTTAGTCAAACCTTACTCCATGTCTCTTCTACCCTTAGTCCAGCCTTCTTCCATGTCTCTTCTACCCTTATTCCAGTCTTACTCCATGCCTCTTCTACCCTTATTCCAGTCTTACTCCATGACTCTTCTATCCTTAGTCCAGCCTTACTCCATGTCTCTTCTAATTTTCATTCAACCTTCCTCCCTATCTCTTCTCTCTCATCTACAGTGTCATCTCCTTCCCCTGACCAGATCTATCTTCTCCCATCTTTCCATCCTCCTACACCTGTCTCCCCTTACCCAGGTCTCTTTCTCTTCTTTCAGATACTTCCCAAAATACAAGGGTTGCCACTTGAGACACTTGTGCGACCTTGGTTAAACGGTGAATGGGTTCACGATAATTGTGAACCACACCTTCCATTTCTATCATTGGGGGGCATGTCCCAAGCCCTTCTGTCTCCTGTGATAGATGCTAAGCTCATGGTACAGGGGGACTGCCTCATCACCACCTCAGGACACTGCTGCCTGTGGGTGGGATGGCAACTAACGGCCCAAAACTGGTGATTTCCCGGATATAGCTGCAAATATATTTTGATAAATGGGCCCCTTTATCTCTTATACCATTTGTCCAGCATGTGTCCCATCATCCCTCAGTCTTCTGCCTCATATCCAGCAGGTTCTCCCTCCCTATATCCTCTGTCTCTTGTACAGCCCTTCTGATCGGTCTTCTCACCCACTGTGTAATCTTCCCTCCGTATTTTCCTTCATTGTCTGGCCTTCACTTGTCTCCTCTCCCTTCAGCCCAGCCCTATATCCCTCTCCCACCAGCCCTCTCACCCTGGTCCCCGCATCCAGTTAAACCTCTTGGTATCATTTATTATTTGTGGCTAATTTCCCCCAAAAGCTGTAGTTTTCTATGGGGGATGCGGCCCCATGTACCAATATCCAGAATGTAAAGCATTCCAGATATCGCTCCCGCAGCTACCGCATTTCAGAATAGCTGTAGCCTGTAGCCCATTGTAACCTATTGGCTGCACACCACACTACCGACCAGTCAGCCGGTCAGCCAGGGATCAGCATTGAGCGTGGATGCGCAGACCACCTGGCAGAGCAGATCACAGGGACCGGTCCTGTTGGAGTTCCTGCCCCTGTGTCTGCACCGACATACATATATATTGCCATGTGATCCTGAGCGGTAAGATCCTGCCCAGATCGCACTGTATATGCATCTGTGATAAATGAGATCCCATGTCTCTTTTTTTTGTCCCTGACGAGCAGTCACTGGGCCCATATATAATTCAATATTTACATGTTCTCAGGGGTTAGTCGCAAATATTAAGAATCACCCGGAGGGACCACAGCAGGAATCTACGATTCCTTCTCCGATCCCTCCTGCATCACCGCCGTCCGTATCTCCCATAGGGGATGCAAAGCTGTCCAATGTATCGACATCGGGCAGCAGAGCTTCGTATCCCTGGGCTACCGCCATTCTGAGGTAGAGGTAGCCCATTGTAGCCAATGGGCTACGGATCGCACTGCCGACAGGGAGTTGCGGTCAGCGGGGTCGGTGGGGGAGCCCTGTCCCTGCGAGCGGGGGACAATACATTCAGGTAATAGGATTGCATTTTACAATGTGATCCTGGGTTGTAATATTCCAGCCAGAACGCATCGTAAATGCGATCCTTAATAAATGGGCTCCTCTGTCTCCTCACATTTCTTGTCCAGCCCTCTACTCTGCTGTCACCTCTGCCCCTGATCATCCCTCTCATCTGCTGTCTCCTCTTACTCCTATTCTGCATTACCTCCATCCCTGTCTCCTCTCCCCCCTTTCAATTCCTGACATTGGCTCATCTCCCTCCTACTGCCCCCACTGCCCACCATTTTCTCTGTGTCCTCTCCTCCTATATAGTAGCCTTCTCTCCCTCACACTCTCTAGTCTACAACCTCTCTTGCCCTTGTACATTCCTCTGCCATTGTCTCAACTCACAGCCCCCCCCCCCAGCATTCCCTCCCTCAAAACGTCTCCCCCCCCCCCCCCTATCATTCTTTCCCTCCCCGTCTCCTTTCACCCTGTCCAGCATTCTCTCCCTCTGTCTCCTCTCTACTCTGTCCAGCAATCTCTCCCTCCATCTCCTCTCCCCCCTGGCCAGCATTCCCTCCCTTCACGTCTCCTCTCCCCCCTGTCCAGCATTCTTTCCCTCCCCGTCTCCTCTCCCCCTGTCCAGCAATCTCTTCCTCCCCGTCTCCTCTCTCCCTGTCCAGCAATCCCTCCCTCCCTATCTCCTCTCCCCCTGTCCAGCATTATCTCCCTCTGTCTCCTTTCCCCCCCTTTACAGCATTCCCTCCCTCCTTCACCTCTTCCCCCTGTCCAGAATTCTCTCCCTTCGTCTCCTCTTCCCCCTGTCCAGCATTATTTCCCTCCCTGCCTCCTCATCCCCCTGTCCAGCACTCCCTCCCTCTGTCTCCTCACCCCCCTGTCCATCATTCTTTCCCTCCCCATCTCCTCTCCCCCCTCTCCATCATTCTCTCCCTCAACGTCTACTCTTCCCCCTGTCCGTAATACTTTCCTTCCCTGTTTACTTTCCCCCCTGTCCATCATTCCTTCCCTCCTTGTCTCCTCTCCCCCCTGTCCAGCAATCTCTCCCTCCCTGTCTCCTCTCCCCCTGTCCATCATTCTTTCCCTCCCCATCTCCTCTCCCCCCTGTCCATCATTCCTTCCCTCCTCGTCTCCTCTCCCCCCTGTCCATCATTCCTTCCCTCCTCGTCTCCTCTCCCCCCTGTCTATCATTTTCTCCCTCCCTGTCTCTTCTCCCCCCTGCTCAGCCTTTCCTCCTGCTCCTCTCCTCCACCCCTCTCATTTCCTTCCCCTCTAACTGAGGCCACAACTGTGGAATTCATTGACGTCAGCAGATCTATTCCTGGACAGGGCTTTAGATTCTGTTTATTTATTTCCTGACAGCTTCCATGAACACTGTGACCCCCCCCCCCCCCTTATCCTTCCTCCTCTCCCTGCCCCCCATGTAATTCCCTGTTCCTTCTCTTATCTCAAACAGTCTCTCCTCACTCTTCCAGTTTATCTCAGTAGTTGTGGATTCATGATTAAATAGAAACTATAATTTCCTTCAGAAATGAAGCAGGCTGCAGGACATTATGTGTTCAGTATATACATTCGGCATTCACCTGAGAACAGAAGCAGTGCAGGCAGCATTATTCCGTGTTTGTAGGTCAAGCACAGTCTCACCTATACATTACAGGACATCAGTAAATTAAAATAACAAGATATTTAAAATGAATACTATTAATAGCTAAAAATCTAGCACAACTTTCAGATCTCTTAACTTGGGTCCAACATGACTGGCGGGTGGTGCAACCTGGTAAGGGGGGCAGAGGATTAGGGTTACCCTGCAGGGAAGGAAAGGTAAGGCACTTAGAAGGGGGGATAGGGTTAGGGTGCAGGGTTAGGTTTAGGCACTAGTGGGGAAGGTTAATGTCAGGCTGCAGAGAGGGATGGTTTGGCACTTAAAAGTGGGGTAGAGTTAGGTGGCGGGTGCAGGGTTAGGTTTAGGCACTAGTGGGGGTAGGATTTAGGGTTAGGCTGCGCCGGGAGTATTAGGGTTTGGCACTTAGAAGGGGGTTAGGTAGAGGGGTGCAGGATTAGGTTTAGGCACTAGTGGGGAAGGTTAGGGTCAGGCTGTGGGGGAGGGGGGGGGGGGCAGAGGGTTAGGCTGGTGAAGGGAGGGTCAGCATACTTATCTCCTTCGGGATGCTGACTTTATTCTGACCATCGGTCATCCATATGTATCCTGAGGAAATGTCTGCTGTGGTCTTTCCTCCATACATTTGGGAGATACGTAATATTTGCATCTGAAAATAGTTGTGTGATAAATGAGCCCTTTATTATATCACACCTAACCAGGGTAATAGAAAATTCCCCAATCTCTCTTTAATTAATAGTACGGAGGAAGGCACGGACACAGCAATATCATTTTGTCATTTTTTTCTCAGCAGTTCATTTTATTATATAGATGCTGATTATTACCTTTTCTTTTTACTGATTTATTTTCTTTTTGGGATGTACGCTATTTTTTCTTCTTAGTATTATTGGCTTATTCTTCCTTGTGTGCCTTGTACTGCTATACATGTTTGGTTGTGGATAATGTTGTAATGTTGTTATTGGATGATTATCAGGAGTGTGTATGTTTCATCATGAGGTGTGGTGTGCGATGAGTAAGTATGGGAAATACACAAGTGTTTGCAGACTGTAGCTGTGTGTTATGCCATAACTCTCTGGAAGAGATATCACTGACATGTGGGAGGAGTCAGGACACATGCCAACAGGATGACATCAATTTTTATCAGCAGACAATTGTACTGTATTGATTTTAACAATGGAAAAAGCGTCTGAATGCTCCACATAATGGAAGTGATATGACGTATAGAGACCTTACATCATGCTTAACCATGTTAAATGATGCATAATATGAAATCAGGTAAAGGTAGGTTCGGATCTGATGGTCCTTCAATGTTCCAGCTGATGAGCGTTGTAAAGTACGCATGTTGGCAAAAAACGGCCACGGGTTACCAGAAAATGGCTGTGAATTCGACAATCCATGGATGTCTCCGGCTTATTGTAATCGGAAATGGCAGCATTGAACAGGCGACAGGTGCTATTTCTGCAGGCGGAACTCCCGGCCGGAATTGAATACTGCCCAATGTCTGTGAGCTATACCACACCCAGTTTAAGTAGAGGGGCACATTGCCTCAGCTGCCTGCCCCCCTCTTCCCCCACCCATGGCATGGATATCTGCCACATCCATGTTCTGGTGACTACCGATTACAGAGGAGTTTGCTGGGGCTAGTGGTCTCCCCGCACATTTATGGACACAGTATACAGTTGTAAAATATGAACAGTGTCTGAATACCAAAGTACAGTACAACCCCTTTATATCAGCAGCAAGCTCCCGGGGTCAAAGAGTTGTGGATGAGCAGCTGTCACGTCTATATATAGATCTGCTGCTTAGTCCTCTGAGCTGCTCAAAACATCAAAATGTCTCTACCTCCAGGGCCGCAGAGAATCAGACCATTACCCTGCCACACTAACATCTGCCAACCATATCATTATCACGGCTCCTCTGCGTGCTTCATGTTACGCAACTTCTTCTCCCAAACAGGTTTCATATCTCTCTCCCGATCACCGTGCATCCTCGTTTGCTGCTATATTCCCTTATTGTATTGTATTTCTTCATTTCTGGCAGATCTCCCCCTGTTACCACAGGGAGGTCCAGGGACTCATCAAACATGACAATACCCGATAACCAAGTACAGCACCACTTGTGGGAGGTCCACAATCTAACATGTCAAATATTGGTATAAAACACTCCATAGAAATAAGGGCATCCGCTGTCCCCTAAGTAATGAGTGATGGTAAGTCACTGTGGGGAACACACATGTATCACATGGAGGGATAGGGACCAAAGGTGTCATACAAAATATATAAAAACAGCAAATGGTGTAGAAGAGAGCTATTAATATCACTCTAAAACAATCTGCATCAATTGAATATTTTGTTTTAAATACATTGTTGACTTTTATCTAGAGTCAAAAAGTTTATTATTTATTTATTATTATAGTACATTTAAATGAATAAAAAAAAATTATATCATCTACATATATGTCTAGTGTCTGTGTGTCTTTGAAGCATTGCCATCTGTTGGCAGCGAGTGAAACTACACTTTTTTTTCTCTCTCACACATGCACAAACACAGAGGCAAGTGTTTGTGCATGTTTGTACAAGGTAGCAGACTAGCTTTCGAAACATTTGATTCGAGTAGACTTACTAGTATATATACAGGGTTTGTATAAAAAGTAAGGAGACCTATTTTTTTCTGATCTGACTGTACATCGCAGCGCGCATGCTCCAGGCGCATTCGATGGAGCGGGAAGTGAGCTTCAACGCTCCCTGACCGTCAGTACCCTACACGAATCCGTGTGGTTCATATTGTGGTTTTAGTGGACCCCTGTCCCTAGGCTTAGTTGAAGCTTAAAAATGCAACGTTCTATCGAACATGCCGTTAAATTTGTTATATGAGGGACTCAGTGAGGGACTGTATGTGAGGGACTCAGAAAATTGGCTATGGAGATGCTGGCCATGATCCAGAAAGTGCGTTGCCGCCAATTGGAAGCTGCATCATGACAATGCACCAAATCACACCTGCTTTGTAGTCAACGGCATCGCAACGCTTCCCCAGACCCCCTACAGTCCCGATATGGCCCAGTAGACTATTTCCTGTTTCCCGAGTGAAGACAGCCCACAAAGGACACCGCCATGTAACCGTAGCAGAGTCCAAAGCGGCTTCAACGTGCTGCTTGAATGATGTTCCAGAAAAAGGACTTCCAGGGTTCCTACCAAGCGTGGACAACTCGTTGGTAGAAGTGTGTCTACGCACAAGGGTCTTATTAGACAAGGGCTTTGTAGTTATGTGCTGTTTTTTGTATTGTTAAAGTTTTATTCTTTATTTGTTAAAATTTCAACATAATATACACCTGAAAACCTTTTGGTTCAATTTATTAAAACAATACAGTCTTTAAAAAAAAAAAATGCATTTTCGTTTTTCACAACAATACATAGTAGCTGGGTTTCAGTCACATAGGACTACTTAATATCACCCTTCTGGGTTAGTGTGCTGAATCAGTGTAAGCATAGATTTAAATCCAACGCATTTCGTTTAGACAAGACTTCATCAGGGGTACCTTGTTTTGTTATGGCACACTTGAAATTAACAATTTGCTTAGGAAAAAATAGATTGTAGGATAAGCCGTAAGGGCCCGGGATAATAATTGTACCTCCCTCTGCTGTCTGCACTGAAGTCATGCATTTGATTCCCACCATGGCCCTAACTGTGTGGAGTTTGTATATTCTCCCCGGTACTTGTTTCCTAGCACGGCCACACCGATTTGCATCAGGGTGGTCGTGTCGGAAAAATCGCGTCGATCGCATCGCATGCGACCAAATCGCATGCGATGCGACCGACCCGATTTTTTAATTGAATCAAATGTGAATAGGGTCCCTAGGACCCGATTTTACATTGGATTCAATGTAAAATATTCCCTAGACCCCCAATTTTACACCCTCAACGCCACCCCATGATTGACGCGAACCCGAAGCGTGGCGAGCGCAGCAAGTCCCGTGAGGGGACGCGTATAACTTCACAGGTATACGCGTCCCCTCGCGGGGCTCGCCATACTTTATATTCTTAACTCCACGCCGACGTGGATAGTAGGGGTATGAAAAGGTCGGAGGACGGGCACCGCCACCCCTCGCCACGCTTCGGGTTCGCGTCAATCATGGGGTGACGACGGGGCCATATACAATGTGAAATGGGTCATATTGGCCCATTTCACATTGTTTCCTATGTGAGATGGACCTAATCAAGTCCATCTCATCTTGTGCCATTATAATGGCACAAGACCGACGCGATGCTCCCGATTTCAATGTTGAAAAATATTTTAACATTGAAGCCTATGGCAAAATGGCGGACATCGCGTCGGGGGCAATGTTAATGGCCGCGACCGACGCGATGCCCGCGATTTTGCCTTTGCCGGCAAAATGGACCTGATTTCAAAGGAAATCGGGTCCATCGTGGGCATCGTGTACCTTAACTTTAAGGTACACGATGCCCACGATTGTGGCCGTGCTAGGAAACAAGTACCTTCTCCCCTACTTGCGTGGGTTTC
This sequence comes from Crinia signifera, assembly GCF_055691185.1. NCBI lineage: Eukaryota > Metazoa > Chordata > Amphibia > Anura > Myobatrachidae > Crinia > Crinia signifera. Next base: position 56,654,493 of record NC_139228.1, read on the forward strand.
CTCCCAGAGTCCAAAAATATTCTTATAGGTTATTTAGCTCCCAACAAAATGAACCCTAGAATGTCTGTTTGTGCGTATACATGTGGTAGGGAATATAGATTGTAAGCTCCACTGGGGCAGGGATTGATGTGAATGCTTAAAATATTCTCTGTAAAGCTCTGCGGAATATAAATAATTTGAAATAAAAATAAATAATAATAGTGAGTGCTAACTAACAATTTATGTTTGACACGTAGATATATTCAATAAGTCGTATTTGTCAAATATAAGAATAGTGATGATAGAATGGCACCATAAGAAAACTCAATGAAATAAGATTCTATCGGTGCAAGAAATGTGTTCCAGATGCAGAGAAGATTGGGAGTCTGTGGTGGTTACGTTATCATATGAGCAGGGCGGCTGCTGGAGATCTGGGTGTAGCTTGCGTTACCCAGCAGGAAATAAAAATCTACATAACATACTTTCATTTGTTTTTTTGCAAAATAAACAATGTTCAAGGACCTGGCGGAAGAGGCATCTGGGTTCCTTGGATACTGTTATATATACAACTTTGTTCTTTCTGCGTAGTTCGTATTGTCATTGTATTCCAGGCAGTTGCCTTTTATCGGTTCTGTACCTATATAACACATGAAGATACCAGCATTCTGTCTCCGAGGCATTACATTCCCTGCTAGACAGTGCTTCATCATAAGACGCAAGAGATCAACTTTAAGCCAGCTCCGAGTCTGTTCTGGGTTATTGGGGGTTAAGGTTTGGCTGTCACAGTCCTGGATAATCCCTCATAGTATTCTTGACATGCCTACGCCAACCACCAGCAGGAACACTGGGCTCAGCGCCAGCCAGGAGTCTGGTAAACACAAGGAGGGGGCACAATCTCAGAAACATATACCTCAATATCGACTTCACCTTCCCCAGGCAACAGCCTCAGAAGCTTCCAGCAGTCTGAGAGGGTGGAGGTGAGCTGCCAAAAAACACGTTTCATGTCCGCTCCACAAAAACCGCCCCAGCTTCAAGGGCATGTGCAACATTGTTACATGTAAACCACGCCATCAAGGATGCCGAGTTACAGAATTCATACTATATTTTTAACGATGTTGCCATCTATGTTACCGACGATGTGTCACCAACGATGGCAACATCCTACCTCGTCTGTATAGTGCGACAGGGAATGACACAAGTGAGGGCCATGTGCAGTGTAATGCAGCATGGCCTCCACCCCAGCTACATTGCTGCTGGTAATCTGCAAGTGTGTATGCACTGCCGATGCCGGCTCCCTGACGCTAATGAGGTCTCACTGGGTACACATCGCCTAGTCCGTGCCCAGCATTAGACCATGGTTTCATCATGCAATGATGGATGTATCATGCCCCTTATCGCATACATACTGATTAATGCTGTCATTAATACTCACACTTGGGGCCTAAGCAACAGTTGCTATCTGCTTAGCGAGCAGCTTAATGCCAGCCCCCACCAAATCCGCTCAGTAAAATGCGAGGGGCTGTGTACTAGAACACATCCCATCGCACGCAGCTGGTAGCTGGCGAAATCATTTGGTGGTCTGCAAGCATCTAATGATTTCTCCTGTCTTCACAAACAAATGTCAGTCTGAACAGACTTTTATTGATGAGCGCTAGCACAAAGATGGGGTGGGCGGCTGACTGACATTATCATCCTTCCTCTGCCTCTCTTATCTGTTACCTGTGTTCGCCCTCATCTCTATCATGTACAATACCCTTTAGTCTCCATGACCATTTCTCCCTCATCTCTATCATGTACAATCCCCTTTAGTCTCCATGACCATTTCTCCTTCATCTCTATCATGTACAATCCCCTTTAGTCTCCATGACCATTTCTCCCTCATCTCTATCATGTACAATCCCCTTTTCCCCATGAACCGCTCTTCCTCATCTCTATCATGTACAATCCCCTTTAGTCTCCATGACCATTTCTCCCTCATCTCTATCATGTACAATCCCCTTTAGTCTCCATGACCATTTCTCCCTCATCTCTATCATGTACAATCCCCTTTCTCCATGACCATCTTTCCCTCATTTCTATCATGTACAATCCCCTTTAGTCTCCATGACCCTCTCTCCCTCATCTCTATCATGTACGATCCCCTTTACTCCATGCCCCCCTCTTCCTCATCTCTATCATGTACAAACCCTTTTCTCCATGACCATCTCTCCCTCAACTCTCATGTACTTCCCTGTTTCTCCATGATCATCTCTCCCTCATCTCTATCATGTACAATCCTGTTTCTCCATGACAATGTCTCCCTCATCTCTATCATGTACAATCCCCTTTAGTCTCCATGACATCTCTCCCTCATTTCTATCATGTACAATCCCCTTTAGTCTCCATGACCCTCTCTCCCTCATCTCTATCATGTACGATCCCCTTTACTCCATGCCCCCCTCTTCCTCATCTCTATCATGTACAAACCCCTTTCTCCATGACCATCTCTCCCTCAACTCTCATGTACTTCCCTGTTTCTCCATGATCATCTCTCCCTCATCTCTATCATGTACAATCCTGTTTCTCCATGACAATGTCTCCCTCATCTCTATCATGTACAATCCCCTTTAGTCTCCATGACATCTCTCCCTCATTTCTATCATGTACAATCCCCTTTAGTCTCCATGACCCTCTCTCCCTCATCTCTATCATGTACGATCCCCTTTACTCCATGCCCCCCTCTTCCTCATCTCTATCATGTACAAACCCCTTTCTCCATGACCATCTCTCCCTCAACTCTCATGTACTTCCCTGTTTCTCCATGATCATCTCTCCCTCATCTCTATCATGTACAATCCTGTTTCTCCATGACAATGTCTCCCTCATCTCTATCATGTACAATCCCCTTTAGTCTCCATGACATCTCTCCCTCATTTCTATCATGTACAATCCCCTTTAGTCTCCATGACCATCTCTCCCTCGTCTCTATCAGGTAAAATCCCCATTTCTTCATGACCATCTCTACCTTATCTCTATCATGTACATTACTCTTTTCTCCATGTCATCTCTCCCTCATATCTATCATGTACAATCAATCCCCTTCACTCTCCTTCATTTTGCTTCTCTTTCGCTCAAATTTTCCATCAAAGTCTATCTGCTTTCTCTCCTCCAGATCTATGTATGTTCACCTCTCCCTCATCTCACTCTGCGCCTCTCTCCCGCCTCTCCTTATTCTCCAGCTATCTCATCCACCTCCCTCCTAGGCTTGCAGCCAGCAGTAAGTGGCTAGACAGGAAGGAGATAGAGAATAGGGAGGGGGAGCCAGTATCCAGGATGAATGTAGAAGTTACATCCATCTACCCTTACAACAGTCACTGCAATCTGCAGCCCTGACCATGTGCGCCTCTCCTTGTTGCTGGCTCTCCTCCTCATGTGAATGTGGACACATCCCTGTTGCAGTGCTCAGTATTATTTGCCTTTGGAATGATGTTCAGTTACCGATATATCAGTACAGATATAGTTTCTGGCTATTTTGCTTAACGTGCTGTTAATCGGAGCAAACCAAATAATTCTAAATTACAAGAAATTTGTTATCCTTTTGTAGAGTCCACTGGTAAGTGCATGTGGCCTCTTATATACAAGGTGATATTGGACATTTGTCACCAAATTCACCACAATGACAAATTGTCCTATTAAAATCAGTTGGATCATTATCAGATCTGACAGTAAATACCATTAAAGATTTACCAAACACATCGGTTTGTCCATACATGTCTAATACTACAGACCGAAAACGTGTGGAATGCTGGACAGACACTTGTGGCTCATGGGAATGCTGGACAGACTGACAGAGCACATGGGAATGCGGGACAGACAAACTTAGCTCTTGGGAATGTTGGGCAGACAAACTTAGCTCATGGGAATGCTGGAGAGACTGACAGAGCACATGAGAAAGCTCAAGGGAATGCTGGGAAGACACACTAAGCTTAGGGATATGCTGGACAAACTGGGAGAGCACACACACACACACACACACACACACACAGGAACAGCGGACAAAATTCGTAGGAACATCAGAAAAACAGACAAAGTTGGTGAGACCGCTGGGCAGACACACATATCATGAGACTGCTGGACCAGACCCATACAGCTCATGAGACCACTGGCTGGACACACACATCTCATGAGACAGACACACACACACACACAGCTCATGAGACTGCTGGACAGACACTTAGCTTATGAGACAGCTGGACAGACACAGCTCATGAGACCGCTGGACAGACACCCAGCTCATGAGACCACTCAGCGCTGGACAGAAACACAGCTCATGAGACCGCTGGACAGACACACAGCTCATGCGACCGCTGGACAGAGACACACGTACACCACATGGACAGACTGACAGTTCTGGAGGCTCTTCCTATGTCACTATCTGTGGAACAGCGGTGGACTGCCCTTTATTTGCTAAGCGGTAATGCAGGTGCCCTGCTCTGTGTTTGGCTGCAATGTATGAGATTGGCAGCTGAAACTTTGATGATTCATTATATTATATCTACCCTGGGCATACTCACATCTGGGTTACATGGTAACAGTGGATCTCTAGTGTGGTTTCCTAGGTAACCACTGGTGCAGTCTTCAACTCTGGATGCCGAGAAAGATTAACTCACAAGGGGCAGAGGGGGTTTTCGTTTAGGTGAAGCAACTCCTGGTGACCTGTACTAATTCTTTCTGTCATCTGCACATCCTCAACAAATCCCTACCGCTCCCTACACCCATTACTTGCTGTGCTGCTCCCTTTATTTCCTATACAAATCCCTACTGCTCCCTACACCCACTAATAGCAAGCTGATGTATAAGAGGGGCTTTACCCAGACATACCTGTGCTCATCAGTACTCACTGTTGGCAGGTCAACTGGCACCCAAGTATACTTCCCTGCCCCCCCCCAACCCTAGCCCCCTTCCCCGCAGCCTAATCCTCCCCCCCACTAATGCCTAAGCCTAACTCTTACCACCCTAACCCTAGCCCTCCCTTCCCACAGCCTAATCCCCCCACACAGCCTGACCCTAACCCTCCCCGCTAGTGCCTTAACCTGCACCACACCGCCTAAAGAGAAGCCCCCCTTTTAGGTACCTTTTTCCCTGCAGTCTAACACCCATGCACACACACTCACCACCACCCCCCCCCCCTTCCCCCCCACAGTCTAGCCCCATACCCTACCCTAGTGCCTAAACCATACCAACCTACCTCGGTTACTCACTGTTCAGGATCCAGGTACTATGGACGGCGGCATCCTAAGTGCCGAGATGCTGAACGCATAATCTATACCCAGATAGTCAGGGGATTATATTATTGCGGGGGTTACATTGCTAAATGTATACATTTGTTTTTCTTCAAATTACATTGGGAAATGCATCTTATTAGCAAAACATGGCATCTGCCAGGTGAGTGCATCCTGTTCTAATCCTAACTACTCTGTGCACACACTGCCATAATGGATCTCTGTGCATACTGTAATGTACAGGAATATTAGAGACGCCAAAGTCTGCATCCTATGCTTACACTTCATAGAAAAATTATGCGCTGTAATGCAATGTTTCAAGGGTAATACATCATACAGTATGAGTTACGGTAAAAGGGTTAATATGTGCTCTGCAACTCTAAGACTTTCTTCTCTAGTTTCCATGACAACTCGGCCATTTGCCTTTCATTTCTAAGGATATGTCCGGAATTCAAAGCAAGGAGTTCTCCTTTCTTCAGAATCCACATATACTAAAAACCTCAGGAATATGGTCATCACTAATCTTTTATGTGCACAGTTCCTAACACAGCATGATCTGATCCTGTCCTGATAATAACACCAGCCAGGAGATCTCTGTATATTATATATACACCAGGCCCTGTCTGATCCCGTCCTGATAATAACACCAGTCAGGAGATCTCTGTATATTATATATACACCCGGCGCTGTCTGATCCCGTCCTGATAATAATACCAGTCAGGAGATCTCTGTATATTATATATATACACCCGGCGCTGTCTGATCCCGTCCTGATAATAACACCAGTCAGTAGATCTCTGTATATTATATATACACCCGGCGCTGTCTGATCCCGTCCCGATAATAATACCAGTCAGGGGATCTCTGTATATTATATATATACACCCGGCCCTGTCTAAACCCATCCTGATAATAACACCAGTCAGGGGATCTCTGTATATTATATATATACACCCGGCGCTGTCTGATCCCGTCCTGATAATAACACCAGTCAGGGGGATCTCTGTATATTATATATACACCCGGTGCTGTCTGATCCCATCCTGATAATAACACCAGTCAGTAGATCTCTGTATATTATATATACACCCGGCGCTGTCTGATCCCGTCCCGATAATATTACCAGTCAGGAGATCTCTGTATATTATATATAGACACCCGTCCTGAAAATGGTAGGAAGGCCCTGCTCGCAAGCTTACACTCTAAAGGTTGTTAAATGGAAAGCCAATTACTTTTATTTGCAGTAGATTATACAATAATACAAGGGGTGCACAATAAGTTTCCGGATGCACAAACAGTATTATATTCACAAAGAATGTGGACATAATTTTTTTCCTAAACATTCACCAGAGGAGTCTATACAGAGTTGCTTGTGCTCAAACCACTTGGTGAAGCAGCTGGACCAGTCCAAAGCACGTATGTCTTCTACATGCTGGATAAATATCTCCTCTGCAGCTTCCGGTTACTCAAAAAGAATCCCATGCATCTTGTGCTTGATCTATGGCAGGGGTTTCCGAACCTTTTTCTCTCCCGTACCCCTTGATTAGGCTTTTCATTGAACAGTACCCCCTCCTCTCAATTTGAAGTATAGACAGTACTTACGAGTGGAGAGAAAGTGAGCGTTATGCCTATCCTTATCTTAAGGAGTGACGGACAGGAATCGTGCCCTTCCATGTCTGGCCAATGGTTGTGTATTGTCTCCAGGGTTCCCACTCACACCTGTAGGATTAATGCCGCTGCTTCCTCCACCTGTGTCAGCACAAGGCAGATGATTGCTGATGTCTGAGGGCAGCATGGGAAGCTTGTTAGTCAGGCAAAAGCACAAGGAAACAATGATGATGCAGATGACGCTAAAGACAGAACCGTGACACAACATGGTTCTTCTCCATGGCAATGGGTCTTCTTCTGCCATCAAAATACTTTTTTTCATCTTCCGCCATTACCAATATTATTTTTTAAGTACCCCCAACTGGTATGCAGAGTACCCCCAGGGGTACTAGTACCCCAGGTTGGGAACCACTGATCTATGGGAACAGAAACAAGTCTCAGGTGCCAGGTCTGGACTGTACAGCGGATCACCAAGCCAGAAAATCCACCACTTACCTGGACTGGTGGCCAAGTGCATGGTCATGATGTAGAAGGGCACCATGAGTACGGTTTCCAGGACTTGTGTCAAGCATCGGTTTGTGTAATTTGGTAGCTAGATAATCAGTCTGGGCCCTAAAAACAGCCTGACGATGCTGCTCTTTCTTCAGAACTTCTGTAGCAGAGCACCTTCAAATGGGGTCCACTGGGCCTATTGTTGTCTGGTCTCAAAACTGTAGATCCAGGATTAATTGCCATAGATGACCTCCTAGACGGAGTTTGAGAGACCGCCATCAAACCAAACCAGCACATCTGAGCCTCCTTCTGCTCTCAACTGAAGTGGCACCCAGCACACTGAAACCTCTCTCAGACAGGGCCCCCAAGAGAAATCCTGGGCCCCGGTACAACAACTTCCTGGGGCCCCCACAGACAGAGCTCCTCAGACCTGTTGTTACGCCACTGCTTCCAAGGTGGATACAGGGACAAAAATTTACACCGAAATGCCTATTACACGTCACACACCCATTACATATTATACCACATGCCATAATACTCATTACACGTTATGCCACACACCGTAGTGGGAAGTACACATTATGCCATACACTGTAATATCTATTACATATTTTACCACATGCCGTAATGCCCATTACACATTATTCCAAACACACCGTAATGCTCATCGCATATTAGAGGGTTAAAATGATCATTGTCATGGGATTAACCTGCTCTGCCAGGAGTTACATGCTCTTCCAGGGGTTAACATGCTTGTTGCCATAGAGTTACATGCTCTGCCTTTGGTTGCATGCTTTGCCAGGAGTTACAGTACATGCTCTGTCAGGGGTTACATGCTGACTTCCAGAGTCGGATCTCAGTCCCAGCAGCATACAGGGGGGCAGCAGACACAGAGCAACCAGCAACCCACCTTCCACCTTGGAACACATTGACCTGGATATGGGTGGGGAACTAGGTCTGGGACTGCTGGGCTGCTGCTGCTGCTGGTGGCGGCAGCTGGGATGGGAATGTGGGGAGCGGGGTGGGCTGGATTCTGCGGAGTGGGTGGTACTCCGCGGGAGGTGGCCTCTCTCTGAGCCAGTTCCTCCCAGCACCCAGGGACTACCTACTCTAAGTATCCTCTTTTTGGCTGAGCAACGGTAAACTCCCAAGTCATGTGGCAGGCCCTGGAGTCGGAGAGCAGAACAGCGCTCAGAAGGACCTCTGTGATGCTGATGCCCCCATGTTCGCACTCCCAATGCCGCTGCTGAACAGCTGACTAAGACCCAGTGTACTCGCCACAAATGTTTTTTTTTTTTAACTGTGTGTCCAAACTTGGGCCCCCCTGACAGGCCTAGGCCCGGGTAAACTGTACCTGCTCCCCCCCCCCCCCCACACACACACACCTCTCGGCACCCCTGCTCTCAGACTAAGCTTTTCAAGGAGCATCAAGCGGATGGATCCCGATGAGATACCTACTGTATCTCCTCTAAATTGGGCCACAGTCTCTTTGACGTCCAACTTAACTATGGCCTTCATGGTAGCAATGTTGTCCTTAGTAATGGTGGACACAAGGCAGGCTGTAGCCCCCCTCATGTCCAGCATCACAGTGATCATTTTAAAACAAGAAAATAAATAAATATTTTGTATTTATATAGCATTTATCTCCAATAATAGAGGGTTCATACGATGACATATTCACCGTGTTTACCCGAATGGGCGAATCATTTTCAAGATCAATCTACTGAATTTCAAAGCCCTACATGACCAAGGCCCAAGGTACCTGAAGCAGCTTCTGATTCCATACTGTCCCACCCGATTACTGCAGTCTGTAGATGAAGGACTTTTAGCAGTACCTAGGGTCTCCCGTAATTCATGTGGGGGTCGAGCTTTTAGCCATTCAGCTCCGACTTTATGGAACTCACTTCCCCGCACAGTTCGAGAGACCCCCCCCACTCTAGAATGCTTCAAAAACAGACTCAAGACTTTCCTATTTGCTCAAGCGTTTCCTTCAGTCCCTTAAGTATTGTTTATGAAAAGCTTTTATGTACTTTATTGTTTCTGTACTGTATTACATTAATTATATCTGTTAAGCGCCTTGAGACTTTTTGGAGAAAGAGCACTATATAAATAAAATTATTAAATTATTTTTCTACATTCAATGCAGATTCGATCCCAATGTGCGCTCCTGTGTAGTGTAAATCTAATAGAAAAATAGTCTTGTCAGGCAAGACTATATAGTACAGATCTGTACTACAGTATATAGTTGAATTGAATGCATTTTGTGTACCATTCGATTTGATCCCAATTCGATTCCAATCGAATCGGGATCGCATTGCAAGCAAAATCGCACTGTGTACCCACTACAACACTCTAAGCACAACATAGTGGCCAAAGGCCAAAGGGTAACTGCTTTGAGAAAAATGACGTATGTCATTCTCCATATTAGATAAGATGGAGATGAGAAACACTGGTAATTATAGAAGGCAGGTCATACATTTAAAAGTAGATTCACCAGTGTGACCTGCTCCTACAAATAATTAAATGGATATATAGAAGAAGTAAAGGCTCCCCAGACACCTCCCCGGGAGGGCTCACTTACGATTTGGCACTTGTTTTGGCATTCTATCAAAAGACTGTCTGGCCGCTGATTGGCTGAGTGCGCACTCTCAGCCAATCAGCGGCCGCACGGTCTTTTGATCGTTTTTTTTTTTTTATTCCAGTGCTTGCCCCCTAGCACAGACATCTGCTTTCCCACCACCTGGACCTCCCCGCCCAAACCTGCAAAGAGGTGTATACCAGCTGTGCTTCACCGCCAGCACACACCTACAGAATTAGACCTTATACATGTGTCGCTGATGGGTCCAATCTGATAAATCTTTAGTACAGCAGGTTCAATCTGTAGGGCACGGGACCGCACATCGGGTTGGAAGCCAGAAGGGGATGTCAAACACATGCGATTTGGTCTGATTTATTGTCCCAATCCGTCAGAATCATGTCAAAGTTGCAGTAGTGTATGGGGGCCTTAGAAACATCCTTTATTTATACTTATTTTTTTTGTACCATTAATGTATGTTGATTGATAGGTAAAAGCTGGCACTGCCCCTCAGACAATAATATCCTTTTCACAGATACAGAACTTCCTGTGCAGGGTTGATACAGGAAGAAATTTGGTGGCTAATGCTGACGTGCGGGTATCAAGGGAATTTACTCTCCCCCCTAGAACAAACAGAGGGGCTCTACTTGTTTATCATTTGTTTGGGAGACGGTAACTTTAAAAACGCCGTGGACAGAATCAGCAAGCGTTGACTCTGCGTGTATGCAGCACTTAAACAGTGGATAACACATTAATATCACCCTTGTAAAAGTCTGTGAACAGAGGAATTAAGAAGCCCCCATCCCCCTCCCCCTCCAGGCTGTATTAAAGGAAACTCCTCACTATGGTTGAGCTATCCTGTTACGTCATTGCCTGGATTGCTGTTATGAAGAGGGCGCATTGTTCTTTATGTTGCGTTTTATACAAGGAAAAACAAAAAGAGGGAACAGAGCCACATGACATTCAGAAATTCTGCGCCTTGCGCTCGAGTGTTATGTAATGATCACATTGTAGCAGATGGTTATTGCTAGCGGCAACTGAACTGTCTTCAACTCTGCAGCTAGGCTTATTGCCCACCGCTCCACTTCTGCTAAGCCCCTTCAAGAAAATCTGCGCTGGCTATTATTCCCCTACAGAATCCTCTACACCACGGGTGTCAAACACAAGGCCCGCGGGCCAAATCCGGCCTGACAGACCTCGTCATGTGGCCCGCGCAGCCGCCGCCAGCCTTCACCTTTTATTCTCTTTTTTGAGAGTTTTTTTTTGCACTGCTGGCGGCCATGTTCCTGTGGTCTTTTAAGATGTCTGCGGCCACAGGAACATGGTCGCCGGCCTCCACGGCTACGTGGAGGAGGGCCCGGCAGCTTGTTCCCTCTTATCGAGGCAGTGGCAGACGCTGGGTGGGGACGTCATGACGATGACACCTCCCACCCACGCGTCTGCAGAGAGGAAGGAAGGCAGGCCGAGTCGGGGGGCCGCAGCAGGACAGGCCGCGGCGCAGAGAGTGGAATTGAAATTATTGGAGCCGCAGCAGCAGTAAAGGAGCCTGAGGGATAAAATACAGTAAGTTACATAAAAAACAATATATCTGGTGGTGGTGTCATGGCATTACTTTTATATTAAACAGGGGGAGCAGCCTGTGGTGTCATTATTATTGTACAGGGGGAGCAGCCTGTGGTGTCATGGCATTATGCCATGACACCACAGGCTGCTCCCCCTGTATAATAATAATGCCATGACACCACAGGCTGCTCCCCCTGTATAATATAAAAGTAATGCCATGACTCCACAGGCTGCTCCCTCTGTATAATAATAATGCAATGACACCACAGGCTGCTCCCCCTATATAATAATTTGTGTCATGGCATTACTATTGTTATATTATACAGCGGGAGCAGCCTGTGCTGTCATTGCATTATTATTATACAGCGGGAGCAGCCTGTGGTGTCATTGCATTATTATTATACAGCGGCCCTTTGAGGGTGACCAAACTGCTGATGCGGCCCCCGATGAATTTGAGTTTGACACCCCTGCTCTACACCATACCTGCCTACTTTTGAAAACTAGTTTCAGGGAGATTATAGTTGGTAATAGAATTTTGCACAGCTCCCCATTGAGCGGGCGTCATACTCCTCCCAAAGGGCATGTCTAGTTCCATATATGGAGAGATTGTGAAGGTGGCACCTAGAAGCATGGGTGTGTACCGCTACATCTGAGAGGAATCTTTTAAAATGACTTATATACAAATGTAGATGAGCCCCAAAGCAGTTATTAAGTGATACTATACTTGGCAATGTGCTGGGAAATGGTGCTGATGATTTAATGTAAATGTATCTATCTCTCATTCCTTTTTCACCAAAAAATGGAACAGTGTCATGTGGGCTAGGTGACATGAGGGAGATTGCTAGACTAGTGAAGGAGAGAGGGAGATTGCTGCTATTTAAGGGAGTCTCCTGCAGAATGCAGGAGGGTAGGCAACTATGCTCTACACCCTCACATACATAACTCCACTGCTCCCTCCATCTCCAACCCCATTTCACTACACACTCCCTCCCGCTCTACCCTGCTGTCCAATGACCGCCCCCTCTCATCTACCCTGGTCACTGCATCCCATACGCGCATACAAGAAATTCTTTTTTAGACTCTCCTAGTCCTTGCAAAGCTTCAAACATTCACTGAAAACCCACCTGTTCATTAAAGCGGTACCCTTCCACATGATCTAGTACTGAGGCCGCTCCCTGTACTTGCTTCCTCATGTCCTGCCCATCTCTGCCATGCTAAATTCCTGCCTTACAGCCGCCTTGCCTGCACCTTTTGTCGCCACACGGGAAGTCTGTATATTGTAGTGTATATACGACTAAAGGTGCCCATACACGGTCCATTTAACGGATCCGTTCGGGACCTAAATAGTACACATCGTATCGGATCACATGCCTTGTGCATGCACTGCGATCCGATATGATGTGTAGCTAGTACAAAAAGTATGTATGTTTGAGCCGACATGTGCCGACAGGTGGTATTTCATGCCCTACCATCTACTAGGGCATGGTGGGAGAATAAAATAGTGTGCCCGAAGCATCACGAGCGAAGCGAGGGGATGCGGTGCACTTCAAACTGTGTTGACATAATGCTTGTGCCTACCTAATGTCATGTCGACCTAGACCCATGTCGACCTTGACCCATGTTGACCTTGCTGCATGTCAACCTAGTGGTGTTGACCCAGTTGTGGTCAACCCAATGACCCCAACCAGGGAGAACATACAACAGGCTGCACCACAAAGGACATTTTGAGTACAGAGCATTTGGTGCAAATAGAAAGCAGACGGTTGTCAGCGCCACATAACAGCTTCTGAATGGCTGATTGTGAAATCATTTCTTACGCCAATAGGTGCTTCTTTAGTTCCCTGTACATATATTATGTTTGCATGTTTAAATATGTTTTATTACCTACAAGAAAATAATCATACCTATATTAGCTTTGTAGTGAATATGTTATTTGCATAACAAATGGTTAAAACATAGGTGTGGGGTGTACGTGAGGGATGACTGACATAAACCAGACACATATGCTGCTAGAGTTATATCCAGCAATGTCCAAACACCCCTCGGCCTCTGGGGTTTTTCTTAAATAAATGACATCCAATAGGCTCCCTGCTCAACACTGCAGGCCCGGGGAGGGACACGGGACTCTCCCAAAACAAAACGGGAAGGTCCCACGAAAAACGGGACTGTTGGGCGGTATGCACTGCAACAATTCTGGGGCCTATATGGCTAAAAAATGAGGCACAGATATGGGTCACGCCTCCTGCTGCATCACCAATCCGAGCTGTGTACTAGGATGTAGCTTCGGCTGTCTGCATGGCCCATGTGGTCGCACAAGCAGGCCAGAAAATCTTACATCCCCTGGCAAAGATCCCAAGCTCTTCCTTCCCCAGCAACAGCGGTGGTGCACCAATATTTGGAGAAATTGTTCGTCTGTTCCCACCAGGGGCTGGCTGGCAACTTTTAGCCTGGGGGGTAAGTCCAGAGCACTGGCCCATAAGTAACAGCGCATCTAATTTTAGGTTTTGCGGTTTAAAAATATGTTTAAAAAAAAAAACAATAATAGGACACCACAGGCTGCTCCCCTGTATAATAGCAGGACACCACAGGCTACTCCCCGTCTTATAATAATAATAGGACCACACATGCTGCTCCCCTGTATAATAATAGTACCCCCACAGGCTGCTACTCCTGTATAATAAAAGTACACCACAGGCTGCTCCTCCTGTATAATAATGGGACCCCCACAGGCTGCTCCTCCTGTATAATAATGGGACCCCCACAGGCTGCTCCTCCTGTATAATAATGGGACCCCCACAGGCTGCTACTCCTGTATAATAAAAGTACACCACAGGCTGCTCCCCCTGTATAATAGGACACAACAGGCTGCTCCCCCTGTCTTATAATAATAACAGGACCCCCACAGGCTTCTCCCCCTGTATAATAACAGGACCCCACAGGCTGCTCCCCCTGTATAATAAAAATCCATCACAGGCTGTTCCCCCTTTATAATAGCAGGACACAACAGGCTGCTACCCCTGTATAACATGACCCCACAGGCTGCTCCCCTTGTATAATAATAACGGGACCACCACAGGCTGCTCCCCCAGTATAATAAAAATACATCACAGGCTGCTCCCCCTTTATAATAACATGACCCCACAGGCTGCTCCCCCTGTATTATAATAATAATAATAATAATAACAACAATAACGGGACCCCCACAGGCTGCTCCCCCTGTATATAACGGGACCCCACAGGCTGCTCCCCCTGTATAAAAATAACGGGACCCCCACAGGCTGCTCCCCCTGTATAATAACAGGACCCCCACAGGCTGCTCCCCCTGTATAATAACAGGACCCCCACAGGCTGCTCCCCCTGTATAAAAATAACGGGACCCCCACAGGCTGCTCCCCCTGTTTAATAACAGGACCCCCACAGGCTGCTCCCCCTGTATATAACGGGACCCCCACAGGCTGCTCCCCCCTGTGTAATAATAACAGGACCCCCACAGGCTGCTCCCCCTGTATATAACAGGACCCCCACAGGCTGCTCCCCCTGTATAATAAAAAAAATACATCACAGGCTGCTCCCCCTTTATAATAACAGGACACAACAGGCTGCTCCCCCTATATATAACCGGAAACCCCTGTATATACCGGGACCCCCACAGGCTGCTCCCCCTGTATAAAAATAACGGGACCCCCACAGGCTACTCCCCCTGTATAATAACAGGACCCCCACAGGCTGCTCCCCCTGTATATAACGGGACCCCCACAGGCTGCTCCCCCCTGTGTAATAATAACAGGTCCCCTACAGGCTGCTCCCCCTTTATAATAAAAATACATCACAGGCTGCTCCCCCTTTATAATAACAGGACACAACAGGCTGTTTCCCCTGTATAACATGACCCCACAGGCTGCTCCCCCTGTATACTATTAATAATAATAACGGGACCCCCACAGGCTGCTCCCCTTGTATAATAATAATGGGACCCCCAAAGGCTGCTCCCCCTTAGAATAATAACTGGACCCCCACAGGCTGCTCCCCCTTATAATATTAACTCGACCCCCACAGGCTGCTCCCCCTTAGAATAATAACTGGACCCCCACAGGCCGCTCCCCCCTGTATAATAACTGGACCCCCACAGGCTGCTCCCCCTGTATAATAACTGAACCTTACAGGCTACTCAGCCTGTACAGTCCCACTCCCTCTTACCTTGATGCCAGACAGTGAGGCAGGCTGCAGCATAGGAAACTAGGTGGAACGCACAGGCAGGAAGTAGGTGCAACACACAGAGTCTCTGTAGTGGCCCCCTGCACTAGACATGTCCTCAGTGCATATGGTCGGCGGCCATGTTTTTGGAGACCAGTCGGAAACTGGTCAGCCTGGCTGCAGCAGCAGCCTCAGAACAATGGCGGCCCGCACATAAAACGATTCAGCGGCCCAGGGGACACATGGCACCCTGCCCCCCGGCCCAGCCCGCCCCTGGTTCCCACCCACAAATGCATCAGACATTCAATGACTGAGAGACTGACTTGGTAGGACCTGCTCGTGCTTATGCAGATCTGGTCAAGCACATGCGCAATCCAGAGGAGGATTTTCCCTTAAAGAAATCTTGACTGTCCAAAACATTCCCAGACACACAAAATGGTTTCATCCACTGTATGCAACCAGTTTACTTTAAATGTGATGCAGGTATTAGGCCAGGCTTGCCTACTTTTAAAGTCTCCTTTAAAAGTAGTGCTGCTGATAGGAGACTATCAGCAGCACTTCGGGCGGCCGGGCCTTATGTAGATGTCATCCAGCACATCCGGGCTAAATTACATGATTTGAATATTTAGCTCCGCCCCTCCCCAGAAAGCCGGGGAATTGATGCTGCCACGGTGGAGCTGCGAGGTGGGGGTGTTCGCCGTTATCAGGGAGGGTTGCCCACCTTTCTGGGGGGACCTTAATTTCATGAGCCTCCCGCCATTCCAGGAGGGTAGCAACCCTGTATTAAGCCTATTTCAGACCTAGATCCTGATTTAGATTTATATGCAATGCCAATGTTCACACAGCGCCGATGCCGCCTGCAATCAGCACCAAATATATAGTGCTCTGGATTGTTGGAGGGACGAGTGCCCCAAACTCATATCTTGCTTAGAGCACCCAGAGGTCTTACACACTCAATCCGGCTGATATATATATATATATATATATATATATATATATATATATATATATATATATATATATATATATTGTACTGATTCTTATATATATATATATATATATATATATTGTACTGATTCTTTCTAGTCATTACACATAACTCTTGAAGGCACAGACTTCCATCATGCTCCCGACCAAACACATGTACGCTCATATTTACCCAGATCACGCCCTAATCCACTAAACCAAAGCCTGTGATTATCGTCTACGCACTGATTGTCGACAAGCTGCTGTATTCCCTAGCTTACACAAATAAAAACATGTCACGCCGCCAGCTTTAGCCACAAAGCGACAAGTCCTTGCTCCGGGAATTGTGGGTAAGAACGAAGCACATGGACAGACATGACCGCCTTCATCTATGTCACGCGTTAAGTGTGCCACAGTCATTATAACATACAGCGTTTTACATGCTGTGCTGCCATGAGGCAGAAAAATACAGATTTTATTTTGCAGGGTGCTTGCTGGAGGGGGCTGAAGTTCAGTAGAGATTTTATCTATTTTTGGAGGAGGAGTGCGTGACACAGAGAAACTGGCTGGGGGAGGGTCTCCGAGATGTTATCTCTTATGCTGGAGATTATCCAGGATTGTCAGTGTGCCTGTTCCAGGAAGGGGGAGGCTAAAAACAGTCAGGAATTTAGAAGGTCACAGATTGTGTCCTCACAGAGAGCTCAGAGGGGAGGGGGGAGAGGCAGACACAGGAAAAAAAAATATTAAAGGGATAGTGCTTGTTGCCGGGTGGAGTGATGTCACCACGGTGCTGCAGCTTCTGATTGGCTACCACACCTATTTCAGTCTCAGATATACACCCAAGTCTCATAGCTGAGGTAGTGGGGGAGGAGGCAGATCAGCAGACACTGCAGAGCACTTAATTCACATGCACAATGCATGGCCTTTCCTGTAGTGAAGGCCTGACCATCCTCCTGTGTTGTGCAATTGCGCAACTTACAATTGCTGCTGTATTAAGGCGGTTATACCTGTGACATGTGATGTTCCCCCGACGTCAGCAGTACATGGTTCATTATGGGGATTTTCATGCTGCATTTGGGTTTTGTAATCTGTACGCCTCTGCTAATCACATAGGTAGGGAAAAGAACATGTGACCACGTGTGGTTCATACTGCCAAGCGACGTGCAGCGAGTAAGAGTAATGATCCTTAAGTGGTGCAAATTCAGACAATACTCTTATGCAATTCAGTCCTTAATCTACGTCCTCCAGAACTGAACAGGCTTCATCTGAAGCTAGAAGACTTCCAGCACTGAAAGAGTTAACATGCTGATTGTCACATGATCTCTTCCATTAAATGGTGACTTTAAATCTTGTCAGCTGTTCCCAGTAAGCTAAATATAACATACAACACCTCTCTCGCTCTCTCTCTCTCTCTCAATCACCAGAGATTGCCCCTATCAGACTCCTCTTCTGTCACTTTGCTGTGTGCTTGGTATATAGCACAATCCGCAAGACAGAGCATTCATAAAGACAATTCTTTGACCTTGTATACCCATAATACATCTATTACACCCTATACAGACATAGGACACTACACCCCAACATGTCCTGACCGCTGGCCATAATACATCTATTACATCCTATACAGACATAGGACACTACACCCCCAACATGCCTTGACCGCTGGCCATAATACATCTATTACATCCTATACAGACATAGGACACTACACCCCCAACATGCCTTGACCGCTGGCCATAATACATCTATTACACCCTATACAGACATAGGACACTACACCCCCAACATGTCCTGACCGCTGGCCATAATACATCTATTACATCCTATACAGACATAGGACACTACACCCCCAACATGTCCTGACCGCTGGCCATAACACATCTATTACATCCTATACAGACATAGGACACTACACCCAAACATGTCCTGACCGCTGGCCATAATACATCTATTACACCCTATACAGACATAGGACACTACACCCCCAACATGTCCTGACCGCCGGCCATAATACATCTATTACATCCTATACAGACATAGGACACTACACCCCCAACATGTCCTGACCGCCGGCCATAACACATCTATTACATCCTATACAGACATAGGACACTACACCCCCAACATGATCTGACCGCCGGCCATAATACATCTATTACACCCTATACAGACATAGGACACTACACCCCCAACATGATCTGACCGCCGGCCATAATACATCTATTACACCCTATACAGACATAGGACACTACACCCCCAACATGATCTGACCGCCGGCCATAATACATCTATTACACCCTATACAGACATAGGACACTACACCCCCAACATGTCCTGACCGCTGGCCATAATACATCTATTACACCCTATACAGACATATGACACTACACCAGGGCCGGTGCAAGGCACCGGAGCGCCCCAGGCGAGTCGGGGTGGGGGCGCCCCGGTGCCGGGGGGGGTACCTGTCCTGCGGCGCTGTGTATTTCAATCTGGCGGCGGAGGCAGCGGGGGTCCCTGCAGTCCATTAGAAATCACGAGCGCTATCCGCTGGGCTATGCGGAAGCGCTTCTAGTGTGAAAACACTGGCAGCACGCTGATTGGCTGAGATCAGCGTGCGCCGTGCTGCCAGAGTTTTCACACTAGAAGCGCTTCCGCATAGCCCGGCGGATAGCGCTCGTGATTTCTAATGGACTGCAGGGACCCCCGCTGCCTCCGCCGCCAGATTGAAATACACAGCGCCGCAGGACAGGTACCCGGACGGCACAAAATGCCGCCCTCCAGTGGCCGGCGCCCTAGGCAAATGCCTAGATTTGCCTAGTGGTGGCGCCGGCCCTGCACTACACCCCCAACATGATCTGACCGCCGGCCATAACACATCCTATACAGACATAGGACACTACACCCCCAACATGTCCTGACCGCTGGCCATAATACATCTATTACACCCTATACAGACACAGGACATTACATCCCCTACATGACAAACTACTTGACATCACAAAAATACAAATGAACATTTATTTAAAATCCAATGCTGCAGAATTGTCTACTGCTTTACAAATAAAGTAACAGCATTTGTGACTAGTACCAGCCTTTATCTGCAAGGGAAATGCTGTTATATACATTGCACAGGGCTGTAACTGCATGGATATTGCCAGGGAGACATTAAACTCTGCATTTTGCTTGCTGAACATAGTGTACGGGTTACTGGGTCACACAGCCACATGGGAAGAGGGGGGAGGAGCACAGCCTGGGGTCACCTCTTCTGGGTTATGATGGTTAGAGGAATTTGTAGTTCTGCAGAACCCCTCCGCCAGTCACACCTTGGTAATTGCATGAGACCCTCCCCAAACTTAACCAGTTAATCAACTCACTAGAGGACAACCAGCCACACCCCCTGTACTCTGGCACTACTTACTTCTGTGAAGAGCTACTTAACTGTAAATATTCAAAGTGTCAGGTCTTACAGGTTCTACCCTGAATATAGCCTTAATTTTTTTGTTGCTGACCAACTTTCCAACAATATAATTCTTGTTTTATTGCAAGTTGGAAGCTATTCCAACTGTCTGTCCTTATTCTCTGGTCTTAATATGCTAATACAGGTACACCACCGATAATCCGATACCCTTGGTTCTGACACTGTGCCGAATAATCGAAAAACCTGCCCACTGATCACCCCACCCCAGCACACCCACAAGGAAGGGCAACTCTCCCCACTCCCACACTGAACCCTCCCGCTGGACTTCTCACCCTCACCCCCCCCCCCCCCCCTCGTTTTCACCAATACCTATCCTTTGCCCGGCACAGCCTAACCTTGTGACCTTGTATATTCTAACTTCTGCTGTCCCTCCACTCTACTTACCCCAATTGGTCCATTCTTTTACGGTCTGTAGCTTACAGAACAGAGGCGGGTGTTTCGTACCTACCTGTACCTAGCAGAGTCATCAGTAATGCAATAGGCAGCATTATAGATTGGAAAAACAAGGCTCCAGTTGCTTCTTTTTGGACTTTTTGTGCAGCTTAGAGATCTTCTAAAGAAAATGGTTATTGCTCTAGAGCAGCGGTTCTCAAACTGTGGGTCCTGACCTTCTCAGCATGGGGCCACGACTCCATGTTGCTGACCATCAGGCTGATGACTTTTCATCTAAAGGTGCATACACACGGGCTATAATTGCTGGCAATATGGTCGCTGAGCGATTGGAATGTGCACCGGCGATAAATCGCCAGGTGCGCGCTTCCATTTTTAGCCCCCCTATGATCGCTGGTCGCAGGAGCAAGCTGATTCCCTCTGCGGCTCCCCCAGTAGAGGTTCCCTTTCATCAGCAACCATCTCTGGTCGCTGATGAAAAGGAGACACTGAGCAATATATCGCCCCTGTGTGTACACAGCTTTAGACAATGATTCAAGGAGTTTGAAAAATCTGTTGAATGGTCTGTTATTTTAGATTCCTCCCATCATGTTGTGCCTCCACAATGCTGCCATTTATGTGCTGTCTGATGACTACACGTGACGTGATGACCTTCTACAGTAACTTACTGAGGTCCCAGAGCAAAATAGTTTGAGGACCCCTTCTCTAGAGCCCCCATCACAAGGTGGAAGTCTGCTTCCTTCAATCTCCCAATTCTCCATTATAAACCATTGTTTTGTGTTATATGGGGCTCCTAAAGACGAATCTCATGATCAACCAGTGCAAAGGTCAAATGTTGTCTAATTATTAGAGGAAACCATAATGCCTCATGCAGTGTTGGAAGTAAATTGGGCTCATGTGTACCAAAACTAGAATGTCCCCTTACATCCCGGCGTTCATTATACCCTCTAGAGCACAGGTTATTATTATCCTTTAAATGGCGCCACAAGGGTTCTGCAGCGCCCAGTTACAGAGTACACATAATCAAACAGGGAAAAAAACTGTAACTTACAGTTGAAGACAATACAGGACAAATACAGGGTAAATGATTATAGGTGTATCAGCCGATTGCTGCAACATAAGTATCCAGGTGGCAGCAAACAGCGTGCTTTGGTGCAGTCGAAGACTGCTGAAGTAAGAAAGGATAAGCACATGAGGTAAGAGGTCCCTGCTCGTGAGAGTTTACATTCTTCTCAAACTCGGTGCTTAGGACCCCACACAGTGCAAGTCTTCCAGCTCTCGTCACAGATCCACAAGTGAAATAATTAGCTATACCTGTGGATCTTTTAAAATGTGGTCAGGGAGTAATGAGTGCACCTGCCGGATGACCTGGAAAGCATAAACTGTGGGGGGTTCTGAGGACCGAGTTTAAGAACCCCTGCTCTAGACTGTAAGCTACATGGAGCAGGGTCCTCTTCCCTCCTGTTCTCGCAGTCCTCTCCTCTCGGGTGCCGGATGGCTCACTGACAGTCAGGATCCCGACGGTCAGTATACTGACATTGGAATCCCGACTGTTCAACTGACCAACAGTCGCAATTCCAACCAACAGGTGCTATTCGCCCACATGGGTGTCCACGACCCCCATAGAGGGAGAATAGAAACTGTGGTGAGCAAATCGAGCCCACAAGGAATATCATGGCATGAATTCTGTCGGTATACTAACCATCAGGATCCTGACGGTTAGCGAGTCATACCGCACCCCACCTCTTGCACTTCAATTACAGCTCTCTTACGCAGCGACCATCTATACCCGCATCTCTTCTCACTTGTAATCATTCATCTCCAACACCGACAACCCTCCCCTGGTAGCCGATGATTCCCTACATCTCGGCTGTATTGTGTTCTGAGAATTGTGCAACTGTTTACCTGTGCTCTGCTGTAGTTTTTCAGGTAAGGTAATGTCAAGCTCTGTGTACCCTGTATTGTTCTTATGTGTGCCCTATGTACGGCGTCTTATAATAAAGTATCATAATAACAATAATAATCCCAACTACTGACCGTTACCAGAATCCTGACACTTATTCTTATATGACCCCTGTCTGGATGTTAGCGTCTGTATTATAACAGATGGTAATCCATACAGTATGTATCCCCCTACAACCCAGTTATGCCTCTCTTGATTTAAGTATAGATGTGTTCAGAATTCATTCAGCTCTTCAGTACCCTGTAGTTGAGTGCTCTAGTATTCACAGTACGCAGTGAGAACACATGCAAGGCAGGCCCTGCAAACAAGCAGCTGTTCATTAGCAATTGCCGGATGCAGTTTCCCATATCATCATCTCCTTCATGCCTGAAATTGTTGCTCAATTCAATCTTTCCAGTGGTATACCCATTAGGGATGGCCATCTTTGCAATTGCCATCGATGTCAATAGTGCAACTAGCCATCGACCGTGTTAAACTATGCAATGCAGGACCATCATTGTTTTTACCTCTCAATGGTCATCCATTTTTTCGACTGATTGGACAGTGGGCCAATCAAAACATAGGGGCGGGGCTACACAGGTGTCTGCTGCAGAGCTATGCTCCGTGTCCCAGAAATTAAAAACAAAAAAAACATAAAACTAGATTTTTCTGTGCCATCGATGTAGGGAAACCATCTGGTTCTCCCCCATGGATGGCAAAAGTATACAACATCGATCAAAAAAATATTTTGAATCATCGATGGTCAATGGCCATCCCTAATACCCATACACATTCAGAACAGATACACAAATGTATGCCAATACATTTACATTATATCCTGTGTATTACAGATCGTAAATAGGGTACTTATGTATTATCTGGGCTCCCATGTTAAATGCACCCCATTTTTTCATACCCCTACTATCAAACTACGCATGGAGTTGATTTTATATAGTGTGGCGAGCGCAGCGAGCCCGAAGCGTGGTGAGCCCCGCGAGGGGACGCGGTCTCATAAGAAAAACGGGAGCCCAGATATTACATAAGTACCGTAAATAGTTAAGCCCAGGTATTTATGAGAACAGTGCACCCCCTACCTTTGCATTTTTAATAAAGAACTCATCGTTAACCTCGCTTGCAAACTAACATTTCTCCTACTGCAGCAGATGCGCGAATGGGGAGTTGGCAGCAGGTAAGGCGCTAGCAGTGAAATATTCCTATTGGCTAGTGGGTACTGGCAGCCAGCTACTGATGATGGCGGCAGGTTGTTCCAGTCCTGCTCATCTGGGTGGATCCAGTTCTAGGAATCCCGAAAACATGCTGAGATCTTGCTGCTAATATGAAGATGCATATATCAGGCTAGTCCTTAGGAGCTCCCTCCTCTCCTCCCTTTAACTGTTCCAACTGTAGCGTAGACAGATCAGTGTTGCATAAATCATGTTGCTGGCATGCGGAAGTAGTTATATTCCAGAATAGGTTCCTCTAATTGCACAATACCTTATCTCAGGCTAGGTGCACAGGTTTGCTCCTCCACCCATGCCACCCCCTATTTAAAAATCCCTCAGGTTTCTGCACTGCCAATGTGGGTGTTGTCTACCTGTAACAGAACAGTGCACTCCCCCCACCGCAGACACACAGCCAGTGACACACGCAGTAAAAATGAAAGACACAATTTCATCATACAAAGGCACATTTCACTTTTTTCTTCCTGTTATGATTACGATACATGAAATGTGCTCAGTGAGCGTGGACAGACCCAGTGCCCGCTGTAATGCTCGCCCACACTTCTGCTTTCTCAGAGTTAGCCGTTACCCGTCAGCTTTAATTCAACAATTGCTATAGGCTGCTTCTAGTCCCACCCACTTGTAGTAGACTTGTGAAACGCGTGTAACACAATGGAAACTGTATACAGTGGAGCATACATGGGATATGGCTACAATTGCTGCTTAGCCGCTTCTAACAGCGCAGTCTGGAAACATTACCTGATCGGTAATACATACTATGTATGTACATATAATGATTGGGGGTGTCCTAATATTGGGGGCTTGGATGCGGATGTGAACGGATTGGAAGCTTGCAGCAGGGCCCTCCTACCTCCAAGTCTGTCTGTTGTTACCTAGTTTGCTTCATCACTGTCTACTATTGTAAAGCGCAAAACAGAATCTGTTGCGCTGTATAAGAAACTGTAAATACAGAAATAAGTCAGGCAAATCTCCCTACTCCCATTTTGTCTGCATGGAAACAGATGCGTTGTTTAAAGAGGTCTGAAAACATGTGCTGCTTTGTGCGTGGTCCACTGTCCCACGAATGCGAGTTACCCAAATGCAAGTGTCAGGTTACTACACACCCAGGTTACTGCTGCATCGCCTGTAGTTATGTGCACGCTGCTCCGGGGAACGCGCAGTGTGAAAATATACAATCCGCCATCATAACGCAACTCTGTAATGTTCATTACACCCTAAACACCCCTCGCCCCCCCCCCCCTTTTGCCATAGAACACTCCAAAGCTCTCATATTACACCACAGGCTACTCAGTACACCCCAAATCCCCCCATATTACAACACAGGCTGCTCATTACACCCCATGTCTCCCATATTACAACACAGGCTGCTCATTACACCCCATGTCTCCCATATTACACCACAGGCTGCTCATTACAACCCATATTACACCCCATGTCTCCCATATTACACCACAGGCTGCTCATTACACCCCAAATTACACCACAGGCTGCTCATTGCACCCCATATTACACCACAGGCTGCTCATTGCACCCCATATTACACCACAGGCTGCTCATTACATGCTGTATCCCCCCATATTACACTCCAGGCTGCTCATCACACCCCATATTACACCCCAGGCTGCTCATCACACCCCATTTATCGCATATTACACCACAGTCTGCTCATTAAAACTTTACCATGTTTTGCATCAGACTGCTTATTACATCCCTGTAGCACCCTTCATATTACAGCCCTGTCTGCTGATTACACCACAAGCTGCTCATTATACCATGTGCCCCCATATTGCAGCACACAGCTGTAGCACTCCTCATATTACAGCCCGAGACTGCTGATAATACCACATACTATAGGGGTAATGGTTAGAATTACTGCCTCACAGCACTGAGGTCACAGATTTGATTCAGATCACAATCCTAACTGTGTGGAGTTTGTAGATTTTCCCCGTGGTTATTTTGTATTTTTTACAATTCAAAGATACACTAGTACTGTAGGTTAATTGGCTCACAACAAAAATAGTGTGTAAGTGTGCATGTAAGTGTGTACATGGGCAGACCAGATGGGCCAAGTGGTTACCAGACATCACAATCTAGGTTACTGTGCTACCATATTACAGCAGACTGCTCAGTACAGGGTGTTCTACCCCATATTACAGCACACACCCTATAGCACGCTCATATTACTGATTAAACCCGGAATCCGCCGTATTACACCCTGCAGCCCCATATTACAGCACACACAGAGCTGATTACACCCTACAGTACCCCTCATATTACTGATTACACCCTGTATCCTCCATATTACAGCACACACATCTGATTACAGCTGGTATCCTCATATTACATCCTGCAGCCCCCATATTACAGATGATTACACCCTATAGCACCCTTAATATTAAATACAGTATCCTCCATATTATACCCTGCAGCCACATTACAGCCCAGACTGTTGGTTACACCATTTCACCCCTCATATTACATCACACAATACTGATTTCACCCTGTATCTCTCTTCTTACATCGTAAACTGCTGATTACCAACAGTATCCCCCAGATTACATCTCACCGTGTACCCTGTATCCCCAAATCACAGCACACAGTGCTGACTACTCCCCATATTACCTATATCATGTTACAGCAGAGACAGAGATTGTTCATAACCCTACATATATCTGCGTAGACTGCTCATTACAGTGGTAACCCCAATATTACAGCGGATGTAGCTTATTACCCCATTTCATACAAGGCATTGTCCAGTACACCTCCACACCTGCCCCTCCCCCATCCAGCACTGCAGCTGAGAGCACACACCACCTTAGCCGCATTCCAAGCAACAGCCAGCAGCTGCACCCCCCCCCCCCCCAAACACACACAAGTCCTTACAGCATTGGCTACAGACCAGGACACCCCAAACTGATCAGTGCACAGCCATTTCTAAACCTGTCGCCACCATTCACATCACTAACACCCTTCATGACCTTCATTCCCCAATTAATTTCCAAGGTGACCATTTCTGACATTAAATGCCTGGTGAAAGCTTGTTTACCCTCCTCCACCAATGACTCAACAGGATTACCTGCATGCACTGTATACAAACATTACACTAATATATATATATATGCGCGCCGAAGGCTGGGGAGACACGGATGCTAGCAGCATAGGAAAGGGTTACACTCAGCTGGTGGGGGATGGGGGAACCTAATAAGAGACCCAGAAAATGCTTGATCAGCGTCTGCTGCAAGAATTCAGCCTCCGTTATTACTACAGCAACCCCACCACAGTGTACACGGGAATGTACCGGAGCCACACGTGTGCTGGGAGAACACGAACAGCCAGGGAGGGGTCACACTGCGGACACAAATGTGCACAACATACAACACGCACGCCTATGACACATTCAAGGTCCACACAGGAAACGCGACCGACGCCAGCAAAGTCTTCTGCATTTGCTGCAGATGCGAATACAATGCTAAAATGTATCAGGTGGAATAGAATTGTCTATGTATCATTTCTGTGTAATCAAAATCATAAAACAGGAACTTTCCAAAGGCAGTAATATGAATCAGATTTATTACAATGTAATCAGCTGGAAGGCACATAACAGTGGTCTGTTTACTACAGAAATGTATTCTGGACAAAAACAAAAAAAAATTCCCACCCTAAATGTACAGATAGCAATTTGCTCTACTGCTTAAAAGCATCCGTGCAAAAAGAATATATATATATACTTATATACGTATATGTTTGTGTGTGTGCATACATATACATATACACACACACACATACAAACACGTAACCCTTTACTGGCCAAGAGACAGCATTTACTGCCGGCGCTTGCCCGGTTAAACCAATTAAAATTGCATTGTGTAGACCTGCAGCAACCTGCAAACGGATAATTACACTGGATTATACACCCTCCCCGTAGTATCAGTGGGAAAAAAAAAAACACCTCATCATAATGGGGAGCGGGGAAGAAATAACATTGTGTGATGTGTCAGGTCACACCCACCTCAAAGGAAAAACGGGGATAGGTTTTGTTTTAAAGATTTAATAGATTCACCGTCCACCCCTGGGACCGGAGGAGTGCGCACATCACAAAACACGCCAGCGGTATCATCGCTAAGTGCTAGGACCAACACAGAGTGGACACACTTGCCACAGAAGCTGGAAAAATGGAGGGAGGGTGGGGAGTAAAAATGGGGAAAAGAGGAGGGGGGGGGGGGGGGGAATAGGACAGATAATATCCCACAACACCCAAATATGATTTGTGTCACCCTTCAAATGAAGTTTACATAACAAGTGTCTCAAACTCCTGAAACACCACAAAAATAAGATCTGTACATAAGACTAAGTTTTTATGAACATCCAGCCCAACAGTCAAGCTCAGGGTCTGCAAACGCTTTATACAGCCTCCGTCCTCCGATCCCGGGATGTATATGCGCCGGGTCTCCCAAGTCTTGTCCACATTTTTTTTTTTTTTTGTGTTATTTTATTTCATCATAATAAAACTCCGGCACATTTTTCCTCAAAAAAGATTTATAGTACAAGCTGTTCGATTTCACGGTTGCAAATCCCAAATGGCCCCCAAACCTGGTGACTGATTAGTCACATCTGGGAAAATCACCGCCTCGTTTATGTTCACAGGCCGACCCAGGGGAGTGGGATAAACCGAATTAGATATACGATGTCCAGTTTCCTCGTCACCACATCCTGGAGCCTGTCCTTGGTCTGCAGGTTATAGATGAGGTGCTGTACATACAAGTCAAATCCACTCCAATTATGGGTCTCTCTCCTTTTTCACCTTTACATCCCCTGCAAGGATTGTGGCAATTTCCCCCTGCATGAAAGCCCAAGGAACATTGGATCCGACCAGGGGGCACTTCTCTCCACTTGGGCAGTAAACCTCACCCGTTGCTCCCTGGGCTTTGATGCTTTCCCGGGAGCAGGGAAAACAGAACTTGTGGCTGGGTACAGATGGGCACTGTACAAAGTGTGTGTCCTCCAGACGCTCATGGCAAATGGTGCAGCAAAGAGGACCACTGTTGGCCATGGGCGAGTCAGGAATGTTCTGGGGGTGCACTTGGTCCATTCCCGGATGAGGTGCCCCCCCAGCAGGTGCCACTTGAAGGCTGAGTTCCGCTGAGCCCCCACCATTGCGAGAATTCAGGCGCCTCGATGCCGGCGACACCGGGCTGCTGCTGTTTCTGCGAGCAGATGAGGTGGTGGAGTGCACCGGAGGTACCCCACCTGCTTGTCCATCCTTGGGGGAATGAGCGGTGCCCAAAGTGTCTGTAACTGACTGCAGTGCTGCCATTGGTGAGGGGCCACTTGGTGGGGCACTCTCAGGTGGTGTGGTTCGTTGAAGGTGCCCAGGGCCAAGTGGCGGCGGTGGAGGTGGTGGAGCAGGGCCGCCATAAGATGCTGCCGAAGAGGAAGAGGACGGAGTCCCTCCAGCAGCTAAGCTCAACTGTTTTATACCGTCTGGTTGCCCAGTGATCCACATCTGTCCCTCGGCAGAATCTGGTTCAGGTGAGGCCTTGCGTTTCCTCGCTGCACCCCTACTCTGACTGCTTCCACCAGCGGAAGAGGAAGCAGCCGCAGCAGCTGCCGCAAGGGCCCGAGGAAGGTTCACCAGAGCACTCGGCAGCATGGGACAGCCAGGGTCAAGGTAGGGCTGTGGTAGCATGTCCGCTCCAACCATTTCTTTAAAGAAGCGTACGGACTCGGGTAGCAAGTCTCCAAGCAAACGCCAATCTCCAGAGCCATGCTTCCTTTCATATTCCAGGTACTTAAAGCCAGATGATAGGCCACGGCCAAAGTCCTTCATGCAGTCCTGGTACATCTGCTTGGCTACACCAGAAGCTGAACTGAACACATTAAGTGAGCCGCTAGGATACTCCACAAACAGTTTTAGTTCATAGTCCAGCAAGCCTGGCTTGGATGTAGCGTCAAAGGCAAAAACTCGTCCCAGCAAAGCGTGGTCTTTTTTGAAACGAACATCAAAAGGTGTACATGCGGAAAGGGTGAGCAAAGCATCCCGCACAGTCTTGGGCTTCCCTGCCCACTCCTCTGCCCGGCTGCGTAGGCTCTCTGTAAGTTCGGACAAAGCCTCGCTATTCCGCTGCTTTTCCTTTAACTCCCGCTCTTGGTCAGTGCTGGACACAGAACCTGGACGCTTGGGGTCACCAGAAGAGGTTGCTGTAGGTGGTTGGGGGACACTGAGACCACTAGAGCCAGCAGGACCTCTTCCAAGTACATGTTGGGCACCAGATGAAGAGGCTGTTGGTGGGCCATTAAGCAAGGTCTGAGGGAGCAGATTTGGGGGAACACTCAGCTGCCCAGGTGCCAACTGTGGGATTAACCCATGTCCTGTGCGACCCCGGGAATTTGGGCTCTGTCGATTCAGTTCTGGGGGCCCATCCTCGCCTTGTTTGGGAAAACCGTTAAGGCCATTGGGAAGCCGAGCGGCGGCTAACGTGTACTCAAAGCGGCCACGGTCCGTGGCCAGTCCGTACCTCTCCAAACCGGACGCCGCCGCCTTCGAGGCTCCATCCAAGTGGTTGAGCTGCGCTGTGTCCTTGGCAGTCAGGGCCGCCTGCACGGCTGGGTGCTGTTTAGCCGCCCCACCAGAACCGGGCCCCTGTGGCCCCGGAGAGCGTCCATCCTGGAAGCCATGGCTACGTTTCAGCTGACGCGCTGTGTCGATCACAAACTCTATCCGGTCTGCACCCTCATAGTTGACACAGCCACGGCAGACTGGCTCAGTGAAGTCCCAGATCATGGCCCATGGCATGCGTGGCAGGTCACACAGGTAGCAGGACTGCCGGCGTGACGAGGACACCTGTGCCGCCGACATGCTGCACAGGCGGGGGCCCCCGCGGGGAGTGTGTCTCCAGGAGCCGTGTGCAGAACGCTGGAGCTGCTCCGGGACTGGCGGCTGTCTGTCGTCCGCTCCGTGCGTTGCTTCTCTCCTCTCTCTCAGCTTCTCTGCAAGCCGCAGCCCGCCTGGAGCGCGCAATGCCGGGACCGCGCAGGGCTGGGATTCCGCGCATGCGTACGTGCGCGCTGCCGCCGGCCTCCGTGATGACGCCTCGCCCCCACCAGCCGAGGAATGCCACCTGGCCGTGACGTCACCGCCGCTCACAAACATGTTGTTGCGTCGCTGGAATTAGCACGCGCATGCGCCATACCCGCCCCGTCTGCGGGCCCCGGGTGGACACGTGTGCCGTGCCAGGAGCACGTGATTCCCCGCAGCAGCAATAGCACGTGGTGTGTGACTGACATGAGGCAGACGTGTGTGTTGTTACACAAGAAGGGAGGGGGTTGGGGCGACACTATAAGTCCCAGCATAATCATATCAGATCTGTCAGTGAATACATACAGCATTGCTTCCTGTGCAGGTCAAAACATGCTCACTGCAGGGAAAGCTCAGCTCTACCCAGCATTATATTACATCAGATCCGCCTAGAGTATTTTGGGCTGGCACCAATTATTGCTCTGCAAGAATGCTGGTCCTCACCCTTTTATTAACTATGTGCCTGATTCAGAGTTGCAGTCGTTATTTTCTAGGCTGTGGAATTGCTGTCCATCACAAAATAAACCTGCAGCCCAGATCAGAATCACTGCAAGCTCATTCACAACTGTGTACACATACACAGCTCATAGGCAATAATGAGTAAGTAACATCGCCTGTCAGGATACAGTATGGATGGTGTAATGTATAGCTTTACTGGCTCACAGCACTGAGTTCATAGGTTCGATTCCCACCATGGCCCTAACTGTGTGGAGTTTGTATATTCTCCCACGTACTTGCGTGGGTTAACTCCGGGTACTCCAGTTTCCTCCCACAAACCGAAAATATACTGGTAGGTTAAGTGGCTCCTAACAAATTAACCCTAGTATGGATGTGTGTGTGCGTGTACATGTGGTAGGGAATATAGATTGTAAGCTCCACTGAAGCATTATGTGAATGTTCAAATATTCTCTGTAAAGCGCTGTGGAATATGTGTGCGCGCTATATAACAAACTGTTAATGAATAAATAAATAAATACAGTGTAATGGTTAGCATGACTGACTCACAGCACTGAGGTCATGGGTGTGATTCCCACCATGGCCCTAACAGTGCAGAGTTGGTATAGTCTCCCCGTGCTTACGGGATACGGTCATTGGCATGATGGTCGACAGGGTCATTAGTTTGACATGTGTTAGAGCGACATGGGGTTTTTCAAAAAAATTTAAGCCAACATGTAGTGTGCCGAGCGTAGCATTGACTGGCATCATTACTTGTATCATGGGATAATGGAGGCTGGCACCACTAGTGTATTGGGTGAGGGGAGGCTGGCACCACTAGTGTGCTGGCAGAGGGGAGGCCAGCACCACTAGCGTCCTGAGGGAATGGAGGCTGGCACCGCTAGTGTGCTGGGAGAGGGAATGCCGGCACCACTAGTGTGCTGGGAGAGAGAAGGCTCGCACCACTAGTGTGCTGGCAGAGGGGAGGCCGACATCACTAGCGTCCTGGGAGAATGGAGGCTGGCACCACTAGTGTTCTGGGATAGGGGAGGCTGGCACCGCTAGTGTGCTGGGAGAGGGGAGGCCGGCACCACTAGTGTGCTGGTAGAGAGGAGGCCAGCACCACTAGTGTGCTGGGAGAGGGGAGGCCGGCACCACCAGTGTGCTGGGAGAGGGGAGGCCGTCACCACCAGTGTGCTGGAAGAGGGGAGGCCGACACCACTAGTGTGCTGGGAGAGGGGAGGCCAGCACCACCACTGTGCTGGGAGAGGGGAGGCCCGCACCACCAGTGTGTTGGGAGAGGGGAGGCCCGCACCACCAGTGTGTTGGGAGAGGGGAGGCCGGCACCACCACTGTGCTGGAAGAGGGGAGGCCCACACCACCAGTGTGTTGGGAGAGGGGAGGCCCGCACCACTTTGTAAAAAAAAAAATAATGGGTGGTTCTGTGCCATCTGCTCTCACTTTCGATGGTAACAGTCTGCATAGAACAGTGATGGCTAACATTGACACTCCAGCTGTTGTTGAACTACAAATCCCAGCATGCCCTGCATCAGTTTCAGCATGGCCAAATAGTAAAACTGTAGCAGGGCATGCTGGGATGTATAGTTCAACAACAGGTGGAGTGTCAAAGTTAGCCATCACTGGCATAGAACATCAATGGCTTTAAAAATTGATGTTTAGTGGCTATCCCTAGGAGAGGGTGGCACCACTAGTATGCTGTGAATGTTGAAACTGGCCCTATTAGTATTCTGGAAAGAGAGAGGCTGGCTCCATTAGTATTTTGGGAGTGGTGAGACTGTCACCAATAATAATGCTGGGAGGAGAGAAGCTGGTTCCAGTAGTATGCTGGAAGGGAGTGGCTGGCACCACTACTATGCTAGAAAAGGATAGGCTGTCACCACTGGTATACTGGGAGAGTAGTGGTTGGTTTCACTAGTTTGCTAGGGTAGAGAGGTGGCACCACTATTATGCTTGTAGAGGAGGCTGGCACCACTAGTATGCTAAAAGTGGAGAGGCTGGCACTAATAATATGCTGGCACCTCTATGCTGGAGAGGCTTGTATCACTAATGCTAAAATAGGAGAGGCTGGCAACATAGTATCCATGAATAGGGAGACTAGCGCTGCCACTTTGTTGGAAACAGGCTGAGACATTTGATATTGTAGGGGACAGGCCAGCAGCGGAGAGGTTGGTACAGCATCTACCCTGGTAGAGGTGAGGCTATTATTATTATTGCTGTAATAGGAGAGGCTGCTAGCCTCTGTACAGCTGTTATGCTAAAAGAGGTGAGACTGGCACTGCCAGTATACTGTGAGTGGTGATGCCAGCGTTGCTGCATTCTGGGAGAGGAAAAGCTCACAAACTGCTACCATTGAGATCAAAGGCTGGTACTGCCACTGTGCATTGAACAGAGAGGCTGACGGTTTTTGCTTTCCGAGTAGAGAAACTGGCACTGTCACGCGGGGAGGGGCATTGGCAGCGACTGCAGTTGTACATGTTTGGTGATGTAGTCACAGTGTGTATATTGGTGCATGTTTCCCCCGGATGATAGGGTAGCTCACACAGGACATTATACAGCTGCTACTGTTCATTTAATTTTCCCTATGTGCAATTATTAGTAAGATGCCAGGAATCGGGGTTCTTGGAATCCGGAGTGTGTACGCTTAAGCTAGATAAATAGACACAATTCTATTCACACTGTTTTGCTGTTGCTTGGGCAAACATCCAGCAAAGGATTCTGGGTAGCTCTCATTCTGGCGCTCAGCCATATCCCTCCCAATGGATGCCTTTCTGTGTTGCCATGGAGACCTGGAGAAGAGCGCAGTATGACTCCTCCCCGGGAAACACACTTAACTCCTTGCAACACCATGCATTAATCTGCAGATAGTGCTACAGACTAGCTGTTACATGCTTGTAATATACAGGCCTATAAATCTAGTAACCAGCCAGGTTACCCCAAAGTGACCCTCAGCTAGTCATTCCCATCTGACCCACATTTAGCCAGTAGTCATCACAAGATGACCCACAGCTCAGTAATCCTAAACTGGTAACATATTAATGGGCTGAATTATTGGGTGACATCACTGAATCGTTGAATTGTGATACACGCGGTAGAACGGCGAAACACATATTGAAGGTGTTTTGTATTAAAACAACACATAACAGATGAGATAGGCGATATTGCACTTGAGAGACGGCAAAAGGCAGTCTGGAAAGAAATCAGGTGCCGCACTGCAGAATCCGTTATATATCAGGGAGGCTGAGATCGAGGGATAAGGAGAGTGCAGCGATGGTGATGGGAGGCTGAGACTGTCATGGGGGCTGGGGAGAGTGCAGTAAAGGTGATGGGAGATTGAGATTATCATGAGGCACTGGGGAGAGTGCTACAATAGTGATGGGAGCCTGAGACTATGATGGGGGGCTTAACAGAGTGCATCAATGGTGATAGGAGACTGAGACTATCATGGGGTTCTAGGGAGAGAGTAGTAAGGGTGATGGGAGGCTGAGACTATCATGGGGGCCTGGAGAGAGTGCAGTAAGGGTGATGGGAGACTGAGACTATCATGGGGGCCTGGAGAGAGTGCAGTAAGGGTGATGGACTTGTCACGGCTCGAGTCTCTGGTGTTTCCGTCTGTGGCAGCAGTGGGCCAGTAGTGGGTGCTGGGAACTGGAACACGAGAGGCTTTAGGCAAGAACAGTTCAGAGAAGTAACACTGACACTGCGGGCACGCTCGGTGGGGGTAGTTGATGAGACTCTGGTCAGAGGCGCGGAGTCTAACACCACCGAGGGTTTTCACCAGGGACCCCTGGGACGGCTTGGGAACAGACACTGGGAATAAAGGCACTGCGGAGTTGACACCGGTGTCGACTTGGGAGTTGCAGATGGTATGGCCCTTTAAGGGCAGTAGCAATCTTTGCTGAGGGATGCTGTAGTGCTCTATCCTCTTCATTTGTGAGCTGGAGGGTAGACAGTGAGGAAGGTAACCCAGCAGGTGAAGAGAGCCAGGGAGCTTTAATATCAGCAGCAGCTTGCACAGGGTTTTGCACAGGGACTCTGAACAGGATCCTGGAGCCTTGGACCTCTGAGGACTGGATCAGGCAAGTTGTTCAAGGCAGGGGTAATGGGACAGAGGCCTCAGCTATATCCCCCCTACTGGCCTGTGAGCAGCAATTGATTCCAGGAAGTAACTGTGCACACCTTTGGTCACATGGGTCAGAGCATCAAGGTCACAGGGAAAGCATTTGAGTCATGTGATTGCAGGTGTCATGACGGCGCCAGCGTGGGAATCTGGCAAGAGTTCAGGGTAATGCCACTCAGATCGTGCCATGGAGACTACCGGGGACGGCACAGGACAGGGGCCTGCGCCGCAAGACACATTAGCGAGTCGGTATGGAACACGGATGCGTGCGCAGATGCGAACGTGCACCGCGGTTTCTGACAAGAGTGTAGTGAGGAGGATGGGAGACTGAGAGCTACATGGAGGGATGAGGAGAGTGCAGTGAAGAGGACAGGAGACTGAGAGCTACATGGAGGGATGAGGAGAGTGCAGTGAGGAGGATGGGAGACTGAGAGCTACATGGAGGGATGAGGAGAGTGCAGTCAGGAGGATGGGAGACTGAGAGCTACATGGAGGGATGAGGAGAGTGCAGTGAGGAGGAAGGGAGACTGAGAGCTACATGGAGGGATGAGGAGAGTGCAGTGAGGAGGATCGGAGACTGAGAGCTACATGGAGGGATGAGGAGAGTGCAGTGAGGAGGATGGGAGACTGAGAGCTACATGGAGCGATGGGGAGAGTGTAGTGAGGAGAATGGGGGACTGAGAGCTACATTGAGGAATGGGGAGATTGCAGTGAGGACAATGCAGACAGAGCTGCATAGATGGATGAGAAGAGTACCGTGAGGAGGATGATAGACTGGGGTACATGGAGGAATGGGGAGATTGCAGTTAGGAGGATGTTAGACTGAGAGCTACATGGAGGGATGAGGAGAGTGCATTGAGAAGGATGGGAGACTGAGCTACATAGAGGAATGAGGAGAGTGCAGTGAGGAGGGTGGGATACTGAGAGCTACATGGAGGGATGGGGAGAGTGCAGTGAGGAGGATGGGGGACTGAGAGCTACATGGAGGAATGGGAGATTTCAGGGAGGAAGAAGGGAGACTGAGAGCTACATAGAGGAAGGAGGAGAGTGCAGTGAGGAGGATGAGAGACTGAGAGCTACATGGAGCGATGGGGAGAGTGCAGTGAGGAGGACGGGAGACTGAGCGCTACATGGAATGGGAAGAGTGCAGCGAGGAGGACAGGAGACTGAGAGCTACATGGAGGAATGAGGAGAGTGCAGTGAGGAGGATGGGAGACTGAGAGCTACATGGAGGAATTGGGGGAGTGCACTGTGGAGGATGGGAGACTCAGAGCTACATGGAGGAATAAGGAGAGTGCTGCGTGGAGGATGGGGGACTGAGAGCTACATGGAGGAATGAGGAGAGTGCAGTGAGGAGGATGGGAGATTGAGAGCTACATAGAGGGATGAGGAGAGTGCTGTAAGGAGGACAAGAGACTGAGCTACATGGAAGGATAAGGAGAGTGCAGTGAGGACTGGAGACTGAGAGCTACATGGAGGGATGAGGAGAGTGCAGTGAGGAGGATGGGAGATTGAGGAGGACATGGTGGAATGAGTAGAGTGCAGTGAGGACGGGAGACGGAGAGCTACATGGAGGGATGGGGAGAGTGCAGTGAGGAGGATGGGAGACTGAGAGCTACATGGAGGTATGGGGAGAGTGCAGTGAGGAGGATGGGAGACTTGGAGCTACATGGAGGAATGGGGAGAGTGCAGTAAGAAGGATGGGAGACTGAGAGCTACATGGAGGGATGAGGAGAGTGCAGTGAGGAGGATGGGAGACTGAGAGCTACATGGAGGAATGAGGAGAGTGCAGTGAGGAGGATGGGAGATTGAGAGCTCCATGGAGGGATGAGGAGTGCGCAGTGAAGAGGACAGGAGACTGAGAGCTACATGGAGGGATGAGGAGAGTGCAGTGAGGAGGATGGGAAACAGAGCTACACGGAGGAATGAGGAGAGTGCATTGAGGAAGATGGAAGTATGAGAGCTACATGGAGGAATGAGGAGAGTGCAGTGAGGAGGATGGGAGACTGAGAGCTACATAGAGGGATGAGGAGAGTGAAGCGAGGAGAATGGGGGACTGAGAGCTACATTGAGGAATGGGGAGATTGCAGTGAGGAGGATGGAGACAGAGCTACATAGAGGGACGAGAAGAGTACAGTGAGGAGGATGGTAGACTGAGGTACATAAAGGAATAGGGAGATTGCAGTGAGGAGGATGTTAGACTGAGAGCTACATAGAGGAATAAGGAGAGTACAGTGAGGAGGATGGGAGACTGAGAGCTACATAGAGGGATAAGGAGAGTGCAGTCAGAAGGATGGGGGACTGAGAGCTACATGGAGGAATGGGGCGATTGCAGTGAGGAAGATGGGAGGACAGGAGTGCAGAGTGCAGCGAGGAGGACAGGAGACTGAGAGCTACATGGAGAAATCAGAAGAGTGCAGTGATGAGGATGGGATACTGAGAGCTACATGGAGGGATGGGGAGAGTGCAGTGAGGAGGACGGGAGATTGAGCGCTTCATTGAATGGGAAGAGTGCAGTGAGGAGGACAGGAGACTGAGAGCTACATGGAGGAATGAGGAGAGTGCAGTGAGGAGGATGGGAGACTGAGAGCTACATGGAGGAATTGGGAGAGTGCAGTAAGGAGGATGGAAGACAGAGCTACATGGAGGAATATGGAGAGTGCTGTGACGAGGATGGGGGACTGAGAGCTACATGGAGGAATGAGGAGAGTGCAGTGAGGAGGATAGGAGACTGAAAGCTACATAGAGGGATGAGGAGAGTACTGTGAGGAGGACAGGAGACTGAACTACATGGAAGGATAAGGAGGAGAGTGCAGTGAGGACGGGAAACTGAGAGCTACATGGAGGTATGGGGAGAGTGCAGTGAGGAGGATGGGAGACTGGGAGCTACATGGATGAATGGGGAGAGTTCAGTAAGAAGGATGGGAGACTGAGAGCTACATGGAGGGATGAGGAGAGTGTAGTGAGGAGGATGGGAGATTGAGGAGTACATGGAGGAATGAGGAGAGTGCAGTGAGGACGGGAGACTTAAGAGCTACATGGAGGGATGAGGAGAGTGCAGTGAGGAGGTTTGAAGACTGAGAGCTACATGGAGGTATGAGGACAGTGCAGTCAGGTGGATGGGAGACTGAGAGCTACATGGAGGGATGAGGAGAGTGCAGTGAGGAGGATGGGAGACTGAGGAGGACAGGGAGGAATGAGGAGATTGCAGTGAGGAGGATGGGAGACTAAGAGCTTCATGGAGGAATGAGGAGAGTGCAGTAAGGAGGATGGGGGAGTGAGAGCTACATGGAGTGATAAGGAGAGTGCAGTGAGGCAGATGGGAGACAGAGCTTCATGGCGGGATGAGGAGAGTGCAGTTAGATGGATGGGGGACTAAGAGCTACATGGAGGGATGAGTGGAGTCCAGTGAGAAGGATGGGGGGGACTGAGAGCTACATGCCAGAATGAGGAGAGTGCAGTGAGTAGGATGGGGGTCTGAGAGCTACATGGATGGATGAGGAGAGTGCAGTGAGTAGGATGGGGGACTGAGAGCTACATAGAAGGATGAGGAGAGTGCAGTGAGAAGGATGGGGGACTGAGAGCTACATAGAAGGATGAGGAGAGTGCAGTTAGAAGGATGGGGGACTGAGAGCTACATGGAAGGATGAGGGGAGTGCAGTGAAAAGGATGGGGGACTGAGCTATTTGGAGGGATGAGGGGAGTGCAGTGAGGAGGATGGGGGACTGAGAGCTACATGCAGGAATTTGGAGAGTGCAGTGAGGGTGGTTCTGATGTTGCCTGCCACCACTGGCCAGCCCCATGAAAGCAAACTTGTAGAGCGTCTTGTTTTGGAGGGGGCAGCAGTCAATTTATTTAAATTAATTCAGATATACTAGGGCGGCTGAATCCCGGGAATCCTGGGATTGAGAATTTTTCAATCTTGATTCCTGGGATTAAAAAAAATTCTCTGGGATTGGCCACCCTACACCCAAGTATCCCCTCCCCCATCAACAGGATACTGCCGCCTGGGTGAGTTTGCAGGCCTGTGTCCAATTAGCCGGACTGTTCCGCTATAATGGGGACAGTTGGGTGGTATGCCTTTGGGCATCCTTCTCATAGAAACCTTGTGCACTCTGGTGCTGGCTGTTTGTGTTACACCAGCCTGCCGTTCTCTCAGCTTTCACATACTTGGCAGAAGTTCCCAAGCTCGTGACACGTCTGGCCCCAAATGAACCAGTCCGGCTCTGGGTGCAGCCCCATCTTCTGGCTGTCTCTACAGGCGTACAAGAGCAATTATTTGTCAACCCGATGGGAGCCAGGATGGTTTGGCGCAGCGTCGCACTGTGATTGTTTTCCTGGAACTAATTGTTGGAGAAGTGTCTACGAGACGTCCTATTAGGCTGCAGCATATACCAGTAAACACCGTCAGTCAGTAAACAACATCAGGCCCTTCTGCCGACGGCTGTGGACGCTGTGTTCTATTACCAGTTTCAGCAAAGCGATGAACCTCATCGACAGAGTAAAACAATAATAATCTCCATACCACAAGCGTAAACCCTTCTATAAAGGCAATCATATTACGCAATTTCCTACAGATGAATACTAGTGAATACTGCTATTTAGTAAAGCTTCTAAAAATGAAAAGAGGTTGCCCATAGCAACCAATCGGATTCTGTCTCTCCTTTCTCTATTGCATCCTAGAAAATGATGGAATCTGGTTGGTTACTATGGGCAACATCAAAACTGTTTGGGCCTGACGCTGCTTACCGAACGCTGAAACACTGCCCTATTGAACGCCCACGCTGCCGCCAAATCCCCTCGCATGCGTCCGCTAACAGGAGAAAGGATTCAATGGTCGCTGTCCATCCAATAATTTCTCCTGCCTTCGGAAATAATCATCTCCTAGGGGAGAAGCTGGAAAAGTTCACATGAGACTAAGGCCCTTATTCTGGTTCACTTGCAAATTCCTTCTCAAATGGTCAAAACCATTGTGCACTGCAGTGGGGAGGGGGGACAGATGTAACATGTGCAGAGAGAATTAGATTTGGGTGAGTTATTTTGTTTCTGTGCAGGGTAAATACAGACTGCTTTATTTTTACACTGCAATATAGATCTCACTTTGAAGTAAAGGGTATGGATCATTGGGTAGACAGCATGTTGGTAGACAGGCATTAGGTTGACACCATTTGGTCGATATGCATTAAGGTCGACTTGCATTAGGGTCGACATGCAAGAAGGTCGAATTGACTGTAGGTCAACATGGGTTAGATCGACAGGGTCATTAGGTCGACACAAGCATTAGGTAGACATGGGGTTTTTCGCAATTTTTTTGTCCCGAATTTCGACACAGACGACATGGACACTGAAACGTAGCACCGTGTCCCCTCGCATGGCTCTCTGTGCCACCATACCCTAGTGGATGGTAGGGCATGAAATACCGCCTGTCGGCATATGTCGGCTTAAAAAAAGTGAAAAAAACCCACGTCGACCTAACGACCCTGTTGACCTAACCCATGTCGATGTTCCTGCATGTCGACCTTAACGAATGTCGACCGTAATACATGTCGATAATTGTCGTCCCAATGCTTGTAGACCTAGTGACCGTAACCCAAAGTAAAACCCCACCCGAATCGAATTCTCTCTGCACGTTACATCTGCACCCCCTGCAGTGCAGTGGTTTTGTCCATTTGAGAAGGAATTTGCCTTTGCGAGTGAACCAGAATAAGGACCTAGAAGCGATAGAAATGAGACTGGGGATATAAAGCGGGCACGTTCCGAGGTATTTTCCAGGGTGGGTGGCGGGGCGTTCAGAATCAGCATTCCTCTGCACTTTAAAAAGTGCTTTATTTTTAGACGTCCCTGTAGGAGGTGGAGATAGTGTTCTGGATTCACGCCTTCCAGATGCACTTAATATGTGAAAGGGCATGTCCAGGCGTATTACAGTGTAGATGGGAAACTTATGTAATAACGACACAATGTTCCTTAAGTTCCGTGATTCATTTAAGAAATTACTGAAGCAACACAGAGAGTATTGTAGGAGAAAAATAGAGAAGTTGTCATTTTTTAAAGGGGGGGGGGGGTTTGTAGGGTTTTTTATAAGTTGGTTACAGAGTCAATGGGGGGGGGGTTTAACAAAGTGTGGTCCAGGGCAGCAGTGTTGACTCGAGAGTCTGGAGAAATAAAGGGATTTTTGTAAGAACTTACCGTTCGAATCCCTTTCTCTGATATGGTCCTGGTGACACAGCTCAACACTGGGATGTAGGAGGGTCCGAAGGAGCCAGGCACCTATCCTAAAGCTTTAGAGGGTAGGCTCCTCCCCTACTGCATCCCTGGACTCTTCAGTTCAACTTTCAAAGCCACTGGAATACATTAACTCAGTACAAACACCTGCACATTATCTGCACATTTTATAACAGAAACTGTTAACTTTTAACCATTTTAACATGAACATCATGAAATTCTGGCATACTTACTGAGCGTAAGGGAGGGATCGCTGTGTCACCAGGACCATATCAGAGAAAGGGATTCGAACGGTAAGTTCTTACAAAAATCCCTTTTTCTCTTTCAATGGTCCTGGTGACACAGCTCAACACTGGGACGTTCCAGAGCCGGTCCTTTGGGAGGGTACGCTCAGGTCTGCAGCTCTCAGCACTGCTCGCCCGAATGATGCGTCCTCCGACGCGAACTCATGGAATCTATAGAATTTGGCAAATGTGTGAACAGATGACCAAGTGGCAGCTCTGCAAACCTGCTCTGCTGTGGCCCCATGTCGAACCGCCCAAGAGGTGGCAACTGACCTGGTGGTATGCGCATTTATTTTGGCCGGTACTGGTCTACCCACTTTGGTGTAAGCAAAGGCTATCATAGACCGCAACCACCTAGCAATAGTCTGCTTAGATGCAGGCCAACCAATTTTGTGTACGTCATACAATACCAACAATGTGTCAGTCTTCCTGACACTCTTCACTCTGTCCACATATATGCGTAAGGCACGCACAACATCCAAAGTTCTCAATTTGTCCCTTTTCTTAGAACCCTCTGGGGGTTGAAACACAGGTAGAACAATCTCCTGATTTAAATGGAAGGTAGATACCACCTTCGGTAAAAACTGAGGCACTGTTCTTAAAACAGCCCTGTCATCATGAAAAATTAAGAAGGGAGATTTACATGATAAAGCTCCCAACTCTGAAACTCTTTTAGCAGATGCTACTGCTAACAAAAATACTAGCTTCCACGTAAGAAACTTAAAGTCAGCCGACCTTAAAGGTTCAAAAGGTGCCTTTTGAAGGCATTCCAAAACCAGTGATAGATCCCAAGGAGCTACTGGTTGCTTGTATGGAGGCTTCAACCTGGATACTCCTTGTAAAAAAGTTTGAATTTCCGGCAAAATGGCTATCTTTTTCTGGAAATAGATGGACAAGGCCGAGATCTGCACCTTCAGTGACTGAAGGCTTAGGCCCGATGAAAAACCATCTTGTAAGAATTCCATCATTCTTGATAGCTTAAAATGAGATGTATGAGCCTTTCTTCTCTCACACCATCGAATGTAAGTCTTCCAGACTCTATAATAATTTGCCGAAGATACAGCTTTTCTGGCCTTTATCATCGTCTGTACTACTGCGTCAGAAAACCCTTTTCTTTTTAAAATGATGGTTTCAATAGCCAGGCCGTCAAAATCAATCGATCTGAATCCAGGTGATTGAATGGG
Source organism: Crinia signifera (assembly GCF_055691185.1). Lineage (NCBI taxonomy): Eukaryota > Metazoa > Chordata > Amphibia > Anura > Myobatrachidae > Crinia > Crinia signifera. The sequence continues at coordinate 56,697,520 of NC_139228.1, forward strand.
CCTTGTCTTAGAAGGTCTGGTCTCAGAGGTAGACGCCATGAGTCCACAGACAACCTCTGAAGCCTCGAGTACCAGGATCTCCTTGGCCAATCTGGGGCCACTAAGATCACTGGAACCTTCTGCCCTTGTATTTTCTTTAGAAGTCTCGGTAACATTGGTACAGGTGGGAATGCATAAAGGAGATCTCCCTGCCAGTGAATAGTCATGGCATCCACTGCCTCCGCTAGTGGATCCCTTGTTCTGGCATAGAACCTGGGCACTTGACGGTTGATCCTGGATGCCATCAGGTCCACATCCGGAGTTCCCCACCTCGAAGTGATTTGGTGAAACACCTGAGGGTGTAAGCTCCATTCCCCTTCCTTGAGCTCCTCCCTGCTCAGGAAGTCGGCTTCTATATTCTCTATCCCCGGGATGAATATAGCCGATACAGCTGGAACATTCTGTTCCGCCCATAGGAAGATTCTGGACACCTCCCACATGGCCAATCTGCTGCGTGTACCTCCCTGGTGATTCAGATACGCCACAGCTGTGGCATTGTCGGTCTGAATCCTCAAAGGGAGGTTCTGTAACCTGTCTCCCGCCAAGGAAATCACTTTCCAGACAGCTCTCAGCTCCAAGATGTTGATTGGTAACGCTGATTCCTCTGCCGTCCACAGGCCCTGAAGCCTGAGATCCAGGACTACTGCCCCCCAGCCCCTGAGACTGGCGTCGGTAGTTACTATCAACCAGTCCCAGGTCTGTAATGACCGACCCCACTGAAGTGAATCTATTTCTGTCCACCACTTCAAGGATTCTCGGGTGTCCGAAGACAGCACTATCATCTCGGATTTCATGGTCAAAGTGTTTCCTGACCAGGCTGACAAGATGTTCCATTGGAACCTCCGAAAGTGGAACCTGGCAAATTGAAGCGTCTCGAATGACGCCACCATCTTCCCCAGAAGCTTGAGGCACCTCCATACTGAAATGCTCTGAGCCCTGAGAATCTCCTGGACTAGGGTGACCAGATCCCTGGCCTTTACCTCCGTGAGGAATACCCGATGAAGATGGGTGTCTAGTATGACTCCCAGGAATTGGAGCCTTTGCGACGGTACCAACTGAGATTTTTGCAAATTTAAAATCCAGCCGTGAGCCTGCAAAAAACTGATGGCCTCTGCCAAATGACTCTGCAGCAAGACTGCTGACTCTGCTTTGAACAGGAGATCGTCCAAATAGGGTATGACTGTGATTCCCCTGAGCCTCAGCACCGCCGCCATTACTGACATTATCTTTGTGAATACCCTTGGCGCGGTTGCTAGCCCAAAGGGTAACGCCCGGAATTGTAAATGCAGGTCTCCTATGGCAAACCTCAATAAGGTCTGATGCTCCGGGTGTATAGGAACGTGCAAATATGCGTCCTGGACATCCATGGACGCCAAAAATTCTCCCTGGTCCAGACTCAGGAGTACTGACCGTAGGGACTCCATTTTGAAATGGTCTACCCATAAATGAACATTTAGGGATTTCAAATTTAGTATTGGTCTGAAAGACCCGTCTGGTTTGGGCACCAGGAACAGCGTGGAGTAAAAGCCTTTCTTCCACTCTGCCCTGGGGACTGGTGTAACCACCCCTTTCTCCAAAAGGGAGTGAGCTGCTCTCACAAGAGCTGTACGAAGCCGTGCCTCCTTTGGTAAGGATGTGGGGATGAACCTCTTCGGAGGCGGCCCTCTGTAAGGGATTTTGTAACCCTGTGTTATAATATCTAACACCCAGGCATCCTGGCCTAAAGCAGTCCAAGCGTCCCTGAAGAGTGTGAGACGCCCCCCCACTTTTGTCACTGTCGGGCAAAGCCCCTGACAGTCATGCAGAGGGTTTATCCTCTCCCTTTGTGGCTGGCTTCTTGTGAAAAGAGCCAAATTTTGACTTCTGTGTCTTGCCTCTAGAGGACTGAAACCTTCCCCTGAAAGACTGTCCTCGAAAGGACGCACCACCTCTAGGGGAGGGCCGAAAGGACGGCTTAAAAGCAGAAAATCTTGACATCTGCTTTGCTGAGGAGGCCGGCAGGAATGTACTTTTGCCGCCCGTGGTTCGCTTAGGCATCTGAAGCCTCTTATCAGGAGTTTTCCAAGCTCCTTCTAATAATTCCTGTAACCCCTCATCTGAAGGAAAAGTAACAGCCTCCTTCCGCTGTCGCTTAAAAACACCCTTAACAGGAGTCTTATCCTCCACAGTCAGCTTTAAAGCCTGCTTCACAGCTACAATGAGATCCTCTATACCAGCAGCAGAGTTCTCTTCCAAATCATCACCCTGATCCCAGGGGATGTCATTATACTCTCCTTCCTCTTCATCTACCACAGTAGTTAAAGCATAAGACCTTCTAGGGGTCCCTGCCACATCATCCATTTTGTCCAGCATTTCACTGAACCTGTTAATCCCTTTTGCAGTATCCTGCATCACCTGAATCAGTGCAGGATCTGCCTGGGTAAGAGGCAAGGAGCCAGACGACTGCTGAGATGATGGCATAGGTCTCTGTGATTCTACCAGCCCATCACTCTGCCTGTCCAAAAGCTGCACCAAAGCGTTTACTGACCTGCCTAGGGCCCTGGCCCACGCAGGTTCCATATGCTCTGCCCTATGGGGATCGCTGCCCATGGGTCTCACATCAGCGCAAGTAATACATAAGCCCCCCTTGGCCATCTGCTCAGGGACAAACTTTTGTGTGCAAACATTGCACGCGCTCAGTGCATTGAGGGCTCCCTCCCCCAAAACCACAGCCTGATGCTCAGACATGATGCAAGTGATAATTGTATATCTAACAGTATACACAGTGCAAACAATTGTACAAGCGCTTATACAAAGTCAATGCACCCAGTCACTTAGCTGTCTGTAGGTTTCTCTGCGGGGAAGCGATGCCCAGGAAATCCAAGTCACTCTGCCAGGATCAATTCGCCAGCTCAGCTCCGCTGCAAGCGTTCTGAAAGGCGCCAAAGTCAGAGTGAAGGAAGAGACCAAAGTCCCTGCTGCTGCGGGGTCCGTGACCTTTTGGCGCCAACCACCCCCAGCTAGCCGCTCCTTAGGTAGGATTTCCTTGTTCCAGTGTCTCCCCCTCAAATGGGGACCACTTGGAACATGCCTGTCACAGCGCTGCTGTCCTCTCAGTCAGGAGCTCAGCGTGTAAGCTCCGCATAAAATGGCCGCCGCCATCACGGAGCGCCTGTCCCCCATGATCCCCACCTAACTGTGGAGCCGGTTTCAGGCAGCTCCGGAGCCCAGGCAGCCTCTTAATAGAGGCTATGAGCGCAGCACAGGGAGACCAGACAGCGTCTACCCTGTGCACAGATAGCTGACAGGACGCGCTTCTGTCAGCTCCTGCTGCGCTAGCAGTGTGAGGATTCACTATGAAAATCCTCACACTGTGCCTACCTAGCTAGGGTAATAGTTAATAAAATAATAAAAATCCCCTAACTACTCTAATTCTTCGGCTGCTCCTGCAGCCCTTTAGAATAGCACCCACTCCAGTGGGCACCTAACACGAACTGAAGAGTCCAGGGATGCAGTAGGGGAGGAGCCTACCCTCTAAAGCTTTAGGATAGGTGCCTGGCTCCTTCGGACCCTCCTACATCCCAGTGTTGAGCTGTGTCACCAGGACCATTGAAAGAGAAAAGTAATTAAGTATGAGACCAGGGTGTGTGGTGTGGGTTCAGTACTGTGGGGGTGATTCCGGATGGTTTGCCAAAGTAAACTTCTTTAATAGAAAAAAAAAACATGCTGCACTGCAGGTGGGGCAGATGTCACATGTGCAGAGAGAGTTAGATTTAGGTGAGTTATATCGTTTCTGTGCCGGGTAACTACTGGCTGCTTTATTTTGACACTGCAATTTAGATTTTGGTTTTAACACACCCCATCCAAAATTCCAAATGTAACGCTCTGTGCACATGTTACATCTGCCTCACCTGCAGTGCAGCATGGTTTTGCCCATTGCATAGAGATTTTGCTTTTGCGAGCCAACCTGAATTAGGCCCTGTGTGTCAGACTCGTGCCGCGTATGTTCTGTATACAGCTGCGTACAATTTTGGATGCAGTATGACATCGGACTGTCTGAGATTGACAGTCTGATACTGTTTAGGCTTGTTTGAAGCACAGGGGTATCTCTGCCATCGTTACGGAGGGACTGGGACTAGATTTCTGTCTTAGGATGCAGATTTCCTCGTCTCCTTGTAGCAGATGCGGCAGCCGGCTGGCACATCTCCTCCATGGGTCATTGGAAGTTTTGGGCCCTGAACCGCTAGGACTGTTTCTGCTTCCATGTGTTATTAGAAGTATTCGGTCCCTGAACTACTAGGACTGTTTCTGCTTCCATGTGTTACTAGAATTATTTGTTCCCTGAACCGCTAGGACTGCTTCTGCTTCCAAGTGTTACTAGAAGCTTAGGTGCCAATTCTGTGGGTGCTTGAGGGCCCGAGCACCCACGGAAATTGATGAGCACCCACCTGCTCAGCAGCGGCCCACTCGCCCGTGTCCCACTGCACTCCCCCTACCTCGTCACTGGCACAGGTACTGTGTGGGCATTTATGTACCTGCACTGTGGGGGGCATTTATGTTTTAGGCACTGTGGGGGCATTTATGTATTAGGCACTGTGGGGGCATTTATGTATTTGGCACTGTTGCCATAATTTGAATATTGGAGACAACTGTGCTGCGTAATATAAATCAGTATTATTTTGTGGCCACGCCCCTTTCCCATGAAGCCACTCCCCTATATTTTTGGCTTGAGCACCCACCAGCAAAAACATAAATCAGCACCTACAGTATGATAGAAGAATTTGTTTCCTGAACCGCTAGAACTGCTTCAGCTTCCAAGTGTTACAAAAATATTTGTTCCCTGAACCGCTAGGACTGCTTCTGCTTCCATGTGTTACTAGAATTATCCGTTCCCTGAACCGCTAGGACTGCTTCTGCTTCCATGTGTTACTAAAAGTATTTGGTCCCTTGAACCACTAGGACTGTTTCTGCTTCCATTTGTTACTAGAATTATCCGTTCCCTGAACAACTAGGACTGCTTCTGCTTCCATGTGTACACAACCATGGGTTGTGTACAAGTGAGATCTTGCAGTGTAATGTGGGGTACACACCAGGACGATATTGCCCAAAACGAGTCAATTTAGATACAATCTCAACCGATTGTATGTAAATTGGCCATGTTTTGGGCCATTTCGCTGCCCTTTTGATGCGATCACGATCCGATGCGTGGCCCCCCGGGTCGTTAGGTCTTTTCTGAGATCTTAAGGCCCCCATACACTATGTGATATGGGAACGATTTCACCCGATTCAGATGAATCGGGAAGTGAAATCGGCCCAAATCGCACTTGTAGACATCCCCTCCGATCCGATGCGCGCTCCCGGATCGGGGTCGGGTGGTCGGACGGGCTGCACATAAGATTTGCCAAATCTTATGTGCAGCCCAGCCCCGAAGTCGTGCGGGGGACAGCAGCAGGCGGGTTTAATGCGGCTATAGAGAGCCAAGCAGGGGGAGGCTGCATATGGCGCCGGGCTGGAGGAAGCTGTTGCGGTGGGGTGACAGCGGGAGCAGGGAGAACTTGATGACATGACGCTGTCTCCCGGGCAGATAACGTGAAAAAAAAATGCCCATAGAGATGACTAGCAATCAGCCAATCAATGGCTTGCTAGTCATCTCTATGGGCGGGTTTTTTTTTTCCAAGTTATCTTTTCCTCCCGGCGCTGCCCGGCAGCCAGCGTCATGTCATCAAGTTCTCCCTGCTCACCTCCCGCTGTCACCCCACCGCAACAGCTTCCTCCTGCCCGGGTCCCTATGCAGCCTCTCAATTAGCCGGCATCTCCCGCCCGCTGCCGCCCCCCGCACGGCTCCCTCCTCCTGCAGCTCCCCGGGGACTGCAGATGATAAATCCATGCGATTTATCATATGCAAACCTTGGCACATCAAGTGCCTAATCGTGTGTCCCCCCTACCGGGGAGCTGCAGGGGAAATCAGGTCCGACTTGTCCCTAGGACAAGTCGGACTAATGTATGGGGGCCTTTACCTGCAGCAGGTAGGATCTGAGAAACGACCATTGTAGTGGATGCGGGTCGGATAGCGATCACATCAGGGGCTTTTTTTCGGCAGCTCCGTCAGTTCGTGAGCAGGTCATACGTTCCTGTGAGGACCTGCTCATGAGCAGCATGGTGCTGGTGTGTACCAAGCATAAGAATGAAGCTGCCCAGCATGTGTGGGCTACATGCAAAAGCCACTAGTATGTATCCTGCATGTGATACAATAAATACATGCCCCCTGGCAGAGCAGGATGTATTGCCCAGGTGCACACACACATACAAGGGGTATGGATCATTAGGTCTACAAGAATTTGGTCGACAAGCATTGGGTCGACACCATTAGGTCAACATCCAGAAAGGTCGACATGGGTCTAGGTCCACATGTCATTAGGTCAACACAAGCATTAGGTTGACATGGGCAAGGTCGACCGTCAAAAGGTTGACATGGGGTTTTTCAGGTTTTTTTTACCCGGATGTCTACAGAGTGGACATGGACACTGAAACAAAGCACCGCTGCTCGCCATGCTTCGGGCACGGTGCCTTGCTATGCTTGGCACACTATTTTATTCTCCCACCACACCCTAGTGGATGGTAGGGCATGAAATACCGCCTGTCGGCACATGTCGGCTCAAAAAACAGCGAAAAACCCCATGCCGACCTTTTGACCCAGACCTATGTTGACCTTTCTGCATGTCAACCTAATGGTGTCGACCCAATGCTTGTTGACCTAATGGCTGTATCCTCATACGAGAAGAGCAATCAATATAGTACAATATTCCCAGGGACCTTGGTGCCTCTACTTCGATTACATGTGCTCACATCAATGCACTACAATCCCCAGCATGCCAGGTGTACTTGTTTGCACTTTAAATTGTTATTTTCAATAAATATTACCAGAGATATCCATAATGGGCAGTACGGATGGTGTAATGGTTAGCATTACTGCCTCACAGCACTGAGACCCTAACTGTGCGGAGTTTGCATATTCTCCCCGTATTTCCGTGGGTTTCCTCCGGGTACTCCGGTTTCCTCCCACAATCCAAAAATATACTGGTAGGTTAATTGGCTTCCAATAAAAATTAACCCTAGAATGCCTGTGTGTGCATGTACATGTGGTAGGGAATATAGATTGTAAGCTCCACTGGGGCAGGGACTGATGTGACTGTTCAACTATACTCTGTAAAGTGCTGCGGAATATGTGCGCGCTATTTAAGAAACTGTTAATAAATAAATAATAAAGCAGGCCTGATTCTGACGCAGGGACACCTTTGCTTATCAGGTAACTCACCCTGGGTGTCTATCGTATGGTCCTTTTGCCTTTCGTATCATATGCGATCCCAGCCATGGCTGCGGAATCTGATAGATCCTTGTGGCAGCCCGTGAGATAGGAATTGCATTGCAATCGCAGGAAACGGACATGCATGCCATCCATCGCAACAATTTGTGGGGATTGCAAGAAAAGAGCCCATCTCGCATTGGTGGATAGGGACTATAGGCTGTCAGTGGGCAGGAGCAGGGGAGTTGGCCAACCAGATGCAGCTCTGTTGCGGTCAGCGACGGTATGTAAAGGCGCAGTAGAACTGACTTAGGTGGCCATTTTCAGATGGCGAAATTGCACCAGCTGTGTGGTTCTTGCATCTGATCGTGCGTCTTAGTACAAGCAACAATGAAATAGCACTGATGCCAGTGGGCATCTCGATAGGCTGGGAGTTGGTTGTGGCATTGTGTAAACACGGAAAAAGCTTCAGTCATGGTCAAAGGCACCTCGCAATTAGGCCCTAGTGTGCCAATACATGTCCATATCTGAGTATACCTCACATTACCTGTGTTGTCAGAATGTACTATGGAGCTGAGGTGCCATCTAGTGGCCAGAAGAGAACACCTAAACACATGTCGATTCTGGAATATATCTGAGAGTAACAACCCATGGTTTCTCGTATATTTATAATATCTGAAAGAAGAAAGGTGGATGAAAAAATAATTTCCATTTTAGAAGCTATTTTAAGAAGTCTGGCATTTCTGACTGGGGAAACTTGCCTCAGCTTATTCTGTTCAGTGAAACGGTGACACAGCTTAAATTTAGGAGTTAAAACATTTATTCAGTCTGTCTAGGCTGCTGCCTTATTTCCATGGTCACTCAGACAGTGGGGAGGGGGTTATCTTTGGGGTGAATGGCTCTGAGAAGCGTGTGGAGGCCATACTCCCCTGTGAGCTGAAGTAGCGCTCAGTCTCCAGGTCCTCTGGGGCACCATTTGGGATCTGTGAAGAACTGGCTTGGTCTCTAAGGTCCCCTTCCTGGTACCAGGAGCTGAGTGGGGTACAAGAGAAATGGGCGGAGCTTACACCGCTCCCTGTGGTGTCTCTGTATGTTGGGGGTGGAGTCAGAGCCCTTACTGCATTGTGGAAGGATTGCAGAGCTCTCTCTCTACGCTGCCTCTCTTGGCGCTCTCTCCTTTCTCGGCGGCGCTGTTGTTTGCGGAGATCTTTTACCATCTTCTTCCGAGAGTCAATAAGGTTCCTGGTACACATGGGTCAGAAAACAGAGATGGTAAATTAAAGGGTCTGTGGGGTTGTGGAGCAAGCGCAAAGGGAAGAGGCCGAAATCTGTAGGCCAGGAGCAGAAGTGGGTGGACAATGCAGGCGAGAGAAAGAGCGAAGATCTAAATCTGATGTGTCCCATCTACTATGACATCTGAGGAATGTTAGAGCAGAATCTCTTGTTCTGGTGTAATGAGAAACATTACTAGCACCAGGCACATCCTCAGTGCTTACATTAAGGCTCCCATACATCTGGAACTAACCATAACACCCCTAACCCTCAGCACAAGTGCCTAACCCTTACCTCCGCTCCCCATCATCTAACCCTAATCCCCCTCTCCGCATCCTACCCCAACTCCGCACAACCTAACCCACCTCCATGCAGCCTAACCATAAACCCCTTGCCACAGTCTAACCTTCTAACTGTAAACAGACCCTCCCTGCAGCCTAACCTTGACCTTCCCCATCCCGCTGTGCTTACAACTCACCCCTTCCCCCGCCACCCACTACCGCTCCACACATACGTACCGATTGGGATGCTGGCTTTCAGAATACCAGCACCAGCATCTTGTTCTGGTTCCAGTTTTTTTACACCAGCCAGCATACTGAACGCTGGCATCCTGACTGCATTTAATCCCAATGCTGGGTTGAGAGATTGGGGATATTCAACAAACTGAGAAATCTTTCTCCCCTGATTCTGACCTGAAAATGGGTCTTTCAATGGGCGATTTCAGTGTTATCAGGCAATCTGGGAAAACTCTCTCTGATGTTTGGAGTCCTTTATCTGATCTAGTTCCAACATCTTAAGGCACATTGGGAATTATTTACTAAGCCTTGGAGAGAGATCATTTTTCGGTCGGGATTGGCTAGTCAGGGAAATAGTCAATATCCCTAATTACCCAGCACAGGCTTCGCAGGAACTGGGAAATGCAGCAGACGGGTTCATATGTATTAATTCCCTGGCTAAGCTCTGTCTCGCCACTTTGTAAAAACCTAAAATTAAAAGTAGAAACTCCTTGGTTCCGCATCATCGATGGTGGGAAACCACCCTCCCTCATGGTCTCATTAAGATCTCTCTCCCAAAACACCCCCCCTGAAGCTTTGTGAGGGAGCCTCAGCCTGACCCAGGACAGAAGTTCCCTAGTTCCTGCTAGAAGGTCCTGGATCACTGGTCTGTATTTGCCTCCCAGGACAAATGTTTGGGTGCTATTCTGAGCACTGGGTGAAGTTCCCCCTCTCACCTGTAGTCTATAGTCCCTGTCTGATCTTTGTCCAGTCTCTGTATGAGGGAGTCCATTTGGACAGCATCAAGAGGTACACCAACCATCTGTGGACAACAAACATAGCAGGAGACAGAGGATCATATTTAAGACAGCAACGGTACTTCACTCGTTATTATTCTTATTCCCAAAATGTACTGATATCTGCCGCCTTCTGTGATGGTGTCTCTGGATCCTTCTTCTCTGGGCTTCATTTGCCAGTTTGAGACCACAAGGCTTGGTACTAAGTCTTTAGCTTTCTCTTCTTACACTACTACTCTCTGAAAGGAATACGCTCCTTTAGATTTTAGTATTATCGCTGTTCGGACAATACACAATTCACCAAGTCAAACCGGCGACAGTTAAAGGGTTACAGGACGGGGACTGAGGACAGCCCAGTGTAGGGTTATCCATCGACCATGGATAGTTAACCATCAACATTATATAGTATTGCCATCAAGAGCCCCCCTGTGTTTTTTTTTTTTACTTTGCTGCGCCTAGCTACGGCCCCATGACGCACACCTGAAGCCTCGACCTCATGCTCTTATTGGTCTCCATCCCAACAGAGCAACGATGTCCATCCATCGGCGAATTAAAACCTCAATGGTTCCCCATATCAATATTTTTATAGCATTAAGGTTCACCCTTACCGATCACCATCCTTAGGCTAGTGCTTTTTGGATGCCACTTTTTTGCCCAATTATGCCAACCTCACCCATTGGTTTCTGCTAATACCCATCCATTGTGTAATTAGTGATTTGGCCCCATATATTAATATATCAGTCAGCTACTTCAATCAGAACTGGAGAACTAGCAGAGTCCTGCATTTACTGGGCCAACACCTGTGACCCAGGACAGCTGAGCCCTTATTCACCAGCGCAAGGTAATTTACCACTCACCGTAATGTACCGCAGGAAGTCACTGACAGGGACACTCATGCTGCCATCTTTGTCCATATTCTTGAAGAAATCCAGCATCCGGAGTTTACGTTCATCCAGGAAATCCTGCGGGGGTGAAGGAGCAGAGTCATCTGAGGATAGATCCCACCGCTTTAGGAATACAGGGCACAAGGGGGCTCCAGGGATGTTCTTATCAGTGGCTTAGCCTCAGCCGCCACACCTTCTATGTCACCCCTGTACTTCTGCATCAGCTACGTGGTCTCATCAGCTGCACGGCACCATCAGATACATGGCTCCCATCATATACATGGGTTCCCATCAGCTGCAGGCCTCCATCAGCTACATGGCCCCAATCAGTTACATGACCACAATCAGCTACATGGCCCCCACTGATACATGACCCAAATCAGATACATAGCCCCCTCTGATACATGACCCCAATCAGATACATACCCCCTCTGATACATGACCCCAATCAGATACATAGCCCTCTCTGATACATGACCCCAATAAGATACATGACCCCAATTAGATACATAGCCCCCACTGATACATGACCCAAATCAGATACATAGCCCCCTCTGATACATAGCCCCCTCTGATACATGACCCCAGATACATACCCCCCTCTGATACATAGCCCCCTCTGATACATGACCCCAATCAGATACATAGCCCCCTCTGATACATGACCCCAATCAGATACATAGCCCCCTCTGATACATGACCCCAATCAGATACATAGCCCCCTCTGATACATGACCCCAATCAGATACATAGCCCCCTCTGATACATGACCCCAATCAGATACATACCCCCCTCTGATACATGACCCCAATCAGATACATAGCCCCCTCTGATACAAAGGCTCCCATCAGATACATGTTCTCCATCATGCCTCACCTGAGCTGCCCTGTACTCCTCACCCACTCTGCACTTGGCCATGCTGTTGTGTATCTGCGGGGAAGACCTATAGGCACATCTGCACTCTGGGAAATGATCATTACTGGGCTTCCCACCTGGGAGATGGTTTCCTGAGGGTATGTAATTATCTAACATCTTATAGCTCTGCAGTGAGACGCATCATGTTCTGTACTGCCTGTCTTTGCTTACTATATGCATACGCACTGTGTTTCCATGTATGTGTATGGGGCCTGTAGTATGGGCTATATAAAGGACACTATGAGAGACACAGGCCACGGAGTTACACAGCACACATGTACCCAGCACCTGAATGACCCTCATAGGATCTGGGCGCGCTGCACACTTTTGTATGATGAATCCTTGCTTTCCCGCGTACAACACGCGCAGCGCAGGGCGGGAAATAGAAGCAGCTTCCAGAAGTGAAAGGAATTTTGGGTTGACAAGAACATTCTGGGGAGATGAGAAGACACAATATAGACATTATATACTCTATATGGCCTTTGCCTTACACTATGCAGTATATTACTCTATATATCTTCTAGTACTCACAGATATGTCCACTTCTTCCACCTTGTTGTCTGGCCGTTTGGTGACTGTGCTCAAAAGGGTGATGGCGCCCTCTACTGTCAGGGGGTTCCGGGACAGCTGCATGATAAAGTGTTCAGATATACAAATAAAATTATATTAAATGAAGCCAAAATGAAAATATGGAATGTAATTAAATCGCATGTTATTTTATGGGAATCTTCCCAGCATTAGCTCAAATAGAAATTACAATTGAATAACATGACAAGACGGGCGAAGCTCGATATTATATTGGCAAATACACACTGTCGGAAACGTCTGCATAGAGCGACAATTCCTAAAAGACCTGTCTGTGGTTTAGTACAAGTCTCATTGTGTCATTATTGCACCAGCCATTAGTATATGCATCCTATCCCACCCTCCTCCCTTTACAGGCCTAAAAACACACAACTCATGCTTGCCTACCCTCCCGGAATGGCCGGGATAGTCCCGCAACTCGGGTCCCCCTCCCGGCCCCCGGGAAGGCGGGCAAGTCTCCCGCATCACCGCCGCAGCCCCACTAAGCCCTTCTGTATAAAATCCCATAGTTTGAGGGTCCGCGGGGAGGGGGCGGGGCTAAAATACAGCGAATCGCATCATTTTGCATCATTTTTGCCCCTCCCCCAAGCAATTTAACACAGCTGACTGTCATGGGGGCAAGGCTTGGTGACATCAGCCTCATCCCTCCCCTAACACGTAGCCTCATCCCGCCCCGGAGAGGAGTGATAAAAAGTAGGCAAAATATGACACAACTGCAATTGTAAAGCGCAACAGAGTTTTCTGCCCTATATAAGAAACTGTTAAGAAATAAACGGGATCATCATCTAATTTAAAACAATTGAGTTTTTTTCTGATGGCCATCATCAGTTTCTATTTCATACAGTTTAGTCACTGTCTGGTTTTTATCACCGACCAATCAGCTCTTACCTGTCATTTATCAAACCAAGCCTGTAGCTTCACAGGTAGGAGCTGATTGGTCGGTGATAAAAACCAGACAGTTTATCACTTCACCGAGTTTAATAAATCTGCCCCTAAGGCCCTTATTCAGATCTGATCGCAGTACAAATTTGTTCTCAAAATGGGCAACACTATGTGCACTGCAGGTGGGGCAGATGTAACATGTATAGAGAGAGTTAGATTTGTGTGAGTTATTTTGTTACTGTGCCGGGTAAATACTGGCTGCATTATTTTTACACTGCAATTTAGATTTCAGTTTGAACACACCCCACCCAAATGTTACTCTAGCTGCACATGTTACATCTACCCCACCTGCAGTGCACATGGTTTTGCTCATTTTGAAAACAAATTTGTACTGCGATCAGATCTGAATAAGGGCCTAAACCTCTCCATGGACAACAGTGACACCTGCAGGCTACAAGAGGTACAGCTTCAAAAAAACAACCATGCCAACCAATGGGATGGGTCATACGGTTGACTCCGTGAAGATCGACATACATTGGGGTTGACCAATGAAGGTTGACAAAGCTTAGCTCGAGACCTGAAATAGGTCGACAGGGTTAGAAGGTCGACACAAGCATTAGGTCTACAGTGGGAAGGTCAACAATCTAAAGGTCGACATTTCCCATTGTCGACCTAATGCTTGTGTCGACCTTCCGACCCTGTTGACCTATTTCCGGTGTCAACCTAAGCCGTGACAACTTCCAGTGGTCGACCCAATGTATGTCGACCTTAATTGAGTCGACCCAATGACCGTGTCCCGCCAACCAATGTAAAGAAAGGAATGTAGCACATGCGTGTGTTTGTTACCTTAAGCACGCGCAGGCTCTCGTTATACTCCAAGCCTTTGCAAAGGAGTCTGACACCCTCGTTGCTGATCCGGTTGCAGCTGATGTCAAGGTGAAGAAGAGAACTATTAACTCTTAGAGCTTCTCCCAGGGCCAGCGCTCCCTCATTGCCGAAACCATTGTATGACAGGTTCAGGACCTTCAGCATCATGTTCACCTGCATAAAAGAGAGAGGCAGAGACTTCACACACTCATGTACCCTCTAGACTGCACCTTCTTGGAGCAGGGCCCTCCTTTTCTCACAGACCTCTTCTCTCGCACTTCAGTTACAGCTCTCTCCTACTCATCCTCTGTCTACACTGCCATCTCCTCTCACCCGTAATCATTCCTCTCTTCCTACCACAACCTGCACCTGGACAATTACATATCTCTTCTACTCATCCTCTGTCTACACCGACATCTCCTCTCACTGGTAATCATTCCTCTCTTCCTACCACAACCTGCCCCATGACAACTACTCTCCTACTCTTCCTCTGTCTACACCGGCATCTCCTCTCAGTGGTAATCATTCCTCTCAACCTACCACAACCCACCCCAGGACAGTTACAGCTCTCTCCTACTCATCCTCTGTCTACACCACCATCTCATCTCACTGGTAATCATTCCTTTATCCCTACCACAACCCGCCCAAGGACAACTAAAGCTCTCTCCTACTCATCCTCTGTCTACACCGCTACCTCCTCTAACTGGTAATCATTCCTCTCTCCCTACCACAACCTGCCCAAGGACAGCAACAGCTCTCTCCTACTCATCCTCTGTCTACACCGCCATCTCCTCTCACTGGTAATCATTCCTCTATCCCTACCACAACCCGCCCAAGGACATCAACAGCTTTCTCCTACTCATCCTCTGCCTACACCGCCATCTCCTCTCAATGGTTATCATTTCTCTCTTCCTACCACAACCCGCCCCAAGGCCAATTACAGCTCTCTCTTACTCATCCTCTGTCTACACCGCCATCTCCTCTCACTGGTAATCATTCCTCTCTTCCTACCACAACCCGCCCCAGGAAAACTACAGCTCTCTCCTACTCATCCTTTGTCTACGCTGCCATATCCTCTCACCGGTAATCATTCCTCTATCCCTACCACAACCCGCCCAAGGACAACTAAAGCTCTCTCCTACTCATCCTCTGTCTACACCGATACCTCCTCTAACTGGTAATCATTCCTCTCTCCCTACCACAACCTGCCCAAGGACAGCAACAGCTCTCTCCTACTCATCCTCTGTCTACACCGCCATCTCCTCTCACTGGTAATCATTTCTCTATCCCTACCACAACCCGCCCAAGGACATCAACAGCTTTCTCCTACTCATCCTCTGCCTACACCGCCATCTCCTCTCAATGGTTATCATTCCTCTCTTCCTACCACAACCCGCCCCAAGGCCAATTACAGCTCTCTCTTACTCATCCTCTGTCTACACCGCCATCTCCTCTCACTGGTAATCATTCCTCTCTTCCTACCACAACCCGCCCCAGGAAAACTACAGCTCTCTCCTACTCATCCTTTGTCTACGCTGCCATCTCCTCTCACCGGTAATCATTCCTCTCTCCCTACCACAACCCGCTCCAGGACTGTTACAGCTCTCTCATCCTCTGACTACACCGCCATCTCCCCTCACCGGTAATCACTTCTCTCTTCCTACCACAACCCGCTCCAGGACAATTACAGCTCTCTTCTACTCATCCTCTGTCTACACTGCCATCTCCTCTCACTGGTAATCATTCCTCTATCCCTACCACAACCCGCCCAAGGACAACTAAAGCTCTCTCCTACTCATCCTCTGACTACACCACCATCTCCTCTCACTGGTAATCATTCCTCTCTCCCTTCCACAACCCACCCCAAGACAACAACAGCTCTCCTACTCATCCTCTGTCTACACCGTCATCTCCTCTCACTGGTAATCATTCCTCTCTCCCTACCACAACCTGCCAGCACAACTACAGCTTTCTCCTACTCATCCTCTGTCACACTGCCATCTCCTCTCAATGGTAATCGTTCCTCTCTTCCTACCACAACCCGCCCCAGGAAAACTACAGCTCTCTCCTACTCATCCTCTGTCTACGCTGCCATCTCCTCTCACCGGTAATCATTCCTCTCTCCCTACCACAACCCGCTCCAGGACTGTTACAGCTCTCTCATCCTCTGACTACACCGCCATCTCCCCTCACCGGTAATCACTTCTCTCTCCCTACCACAACCCGCCCAAGGACAACTAAAGCTCTCTCCTACACCGTCATCTCCTCTCACTGGTAATCATTCCTCTCTCCCTACCACAACCCGCCCAAGGACAACTAAAGCTCTCTCCTACTCATCCTCTGACTACACCACCATCTCCTCTCACTGGTAATCATTCCTCTCTCCCTTCCACAACCCACCCCAAGACAACAACAGCTCTCCTACTCATCCTCTGTCTACACCGTCATCTCCTCTCACTGGTAATCATTCCTCTCTCCCTACCACAACCTGCCCCAGCACAACTACAGCTTTCTCCTACTCATCCTCTGTCACACCGCCATCTCCTCTCAATGGTAATCATTCCTCTCTTCCTACCACAACCCGCCCCAGGAAAACTACAGCTCTCTCCTACTCATCCTCTGTCTACGCTGCCATCTCCTCTCACCGGTAATCATTCCTCTCGCCCTACCACAACCCGCTCCAGGACTGTTACAGCTCTCTCATCCTCTGACTACACCGCCATCTCCCCTCACCGGTAATCACTTCTCTCTTCCTACCACAACCCGCTCCAGGACAATTACAGCTCTCTTCTACTCATCCTCTGTCTACACTGCCATCTCCTCTCACTGGTAATCATTCCTCTATCCCTACCACAACCCGCCCAAGGACAACTAAAGCTCTCTCCTACTCATCCTCTGACTACACCACCATCTTCTCTCACTGGTAATCATTCCTCTCTCCCTACCACAACCCACCCCAAGACAACAACAGCTCTCCTACTCATCCTCTGTCTACACCGTCATCTCCTCTCACTGGTAATCATTCCTCTCTCCCTACCACAACCTGCCCCAGCACAACTACAGCTTTCTCCTACTCATCCTCTGTCACACCGCCATCTCCTCTCAATGGTAATCATTCCTCTCTTCCTACCACAACCCGCCCCAGGAAAACTACAGCTCTCTCCTACTCATCCTCTGTCTACGCTGCCATCTCCTCTCACCGGTAATCATTCCTCTCTCCCTACCACAACCCGCTCCAGGACTGTTACAGCTCTCTCATCCTCTGACTACACCGCCATCTCCCCTCACCGGTAATCACTTCTCTCTTCCTACCACAACCCGCTCCAGGACAATTACAGCTCTCTTCTACTCATCCTCTGTCTACACTGCCATCTCCTCTCACTGGTAATCATTCCTCTATCCCTACCACAACCCGCCCAAGGACAACTAAAGCTCTCTCCTACTCATCCTCTGTCACACCGCCATCTCCTCTCACTGGTAATCATTCCTCTCTCCCTACCACAACCTGCCCCAGCACAACTACAGCTTTCTCCTACTCATCCTCTGTCACACCGCCATCTCCTTTCAATGGTAATCATTCCTCTCTTCCTACCACAACCCGCCCCAAGGCCAGCTCTCTCCTACTCATCCTCTGTCTACACCGCCATCTCCTCTCACTGGTAATCATTCCTCTATCCCTACCACAACCCACTCCAGGAAACTACATACTGGGAACGATCCAGTTCTGCTAGTTCAGCAGCAAATTTGGTCCCTCTGCCTATGGTGGGAGTCTGGGCATAAGCGCTAATGTCCATTTGTAGACCTCTCAGCGAGTGCCTTCAGCTAAATTCTCAGTCACCGGGGCACTCGTTGCCTGATTGACAGGCAGGGGGCGTTCCAGGGTGGACACCCAGTGTTTCATGGTCAAGCCCACAAAACCGGTGGGCGCACCCATAGAAACTTTGGATGCTTTGGGGCCCACTGTGTATTACAATCGTGCTGCTAAGTGTCACCTGTTCTCTGTTGCAGTGTCTCAGTTACGGCTATGTTTACTTCTGTGTACCCTGTATTGTTCTAATGT
The DNA here is from genome assembly GCF_055691185.1 of Crinia signifera. Lineage (NCBI taxonomy): Eukaryota > Metazoa > Chordata > Amphibia > Anura > Myobatrachidae > Crinia > Crinia signifera. The sequence continues at coordinate 56,715,597 of NC_139228.1, forward strand.
GTGCCCTATGTATGGCGCCGCCAAATGTTGCCTTATAAATAAAATATAATAACAATAATAATAATACCGTGGTAATTCCTTTCTCCGGCACATGCGCAGTCTGCAGGTCACCGCCAAATTCATCAGTCTTAGACGCTGAGTGGTAAATTTACTAAAGCTTTCAAAAATTAAAAAAAGGTGCTGTTGCTCATAGCAACTAATCAGAGTCTACCTATTATTTTCTAGGATGCAATAGTGAAATGATAGACAGAACCTGATTGGTTGCTATGGGAGTGACATCACTGTGTGTACCCTGGCTCTGACACACAGACCTACACAATGGAAATCCCTTTTATGACAGTATGATGACGTAAGGCACGGGAGCAGATTGTCCTTTGTGCAATAATACTGTGTATAATGTCTCCTGCCCTCTCTGCCCAGTTATTACATGGGTCTGTGCCCATTACCCTCAGTCCAGCACTCAGGGCGATGGCTCCTTTCATACGGATGTGATTCCAGCTCACGTCCAGGTCCTGCAGACCCTCATTGGCAGCTGCACTGAGAGGAAAGCACAGAATGAATATATCTATAATGTTACTGTAACGTCTAATAATGTCTCTGCCATCTGTCACAAATTGCAACATTGTCCAACAGCAGGGGGCTGACCATACGGTGCAAATAAACATACATGTTCTGATATATGTAACATATGTGCTGGGCGGTTTCCCCTGGGCTTGGCAACATTGTGTGCATCAGGTCCCTGACGGCACCTGGGACTCTGCATAAGGCATCAAACTCCTTCTAAGCCCACCCCTAGGCTCCCATTGGCTAGTTTCACAGAAATCTGGGTGTGGGCTTAGAGGAAGAGTAATGCCTTATGCAGAGTTCCAGGTGCTGCACTTCCCTGATACACACAGCGCTGCCGATCCCCGGGAGAACCAGCCAGCACCAGGGCTGGCAACAGAAATCTTGGGGCCCGGAACACTGATATCTCTGAGGCCCTCCCAACACCGAACGCGGATTGTTATTACATTGAATATTGAATGTATTTTTTTAATTAATAGAAATAAACATATAATTAATATTCACAATGCAATATAATAGGGAAGGGCAGATGGGAGGGCACAGGATTGTGCGTTGTGCGTTGTGTGGTTTGGTGTGTTGTGTCATTACACTCATTAGTACAGGTAGCCAGACAGGTGATTAGGCAGTCATGCTTACAGACCCTGAGTCCCTCAAAGCTTTAAGCCCCTCAACTGGTTGGGGACCGGTATGAGTGTCCCCTTTGTCCCCCCCTGTCGCCTGCCCTGGCCAGCACATATATCATACATCAAAACATGTCTATTTATATGTGTGCACAGGTTCCACACTGCACTATATGGTCAGAGCCGCAGCTAGTTGTTATTATACCGTATAGTGTGTAACCAGCTTAACACTGAGATTATTGTTTTATTGCCTCAACTTCTAGGGTCTGTCTCAGCATTCCGTTACTATGTAAATGATAAAACTCTTTTCATCATGATATAAACAAATATAGTACCACTCACCCAACATCTGACCTATATATTCTCCTCCTTTTTCAGAGAACTCATTGTGGCTGAGATCCAGCTTCAGGACCCGGAAATTTGCCTACGGGATAATTACCGTCAGAAAGGAACAACGTGTGCAGCACAGCAGAGAACAGTGAGGGTGGACATCTAGTCAGTGTATAGTGCTGGAAACACAGGGCCTCTGATATGCTCAGGTAAAGGCACAGCGCATAGGTTCTCAAACTCGGTCCTCAGGACCCCACATGCAGTGCATGTTTTGCAGGTCTACTCAATGAATCACAAGTGGAATAATTAGCTCCACCTGTGGATCTTTTAAAATGTGTCCGTGAGTAATGAGTGCACCTGCCAGGTGACCTAGAAAATGTTCACTGTCTTGGGTCCTGAGGACCGAGTTTGAGAACCCCTGGCATACAGTCTGACACCTTGCTATGAGTTTATATCCCCTCATAATAAAATTGATAGATGGTTATCTCATTGAAATGCTGGGTGGAGTTGGAGAGGTGAAACCAATGACAGACACTTTGTAGTATGAGGGAGCCAGAGACTAGGAAGGAATGCACCAGTAAGGGATGCATTGGAGCGTTGGATGGAGTGAGAGGGGGGAAGCTAGGAAGGTCTGGGGAGTAAAAGTCAGGACACTTTGGGGTGGGGGCGTGTAGTTGGGGGAACCAGACATACACATTGTGGTGGTGGTTGGGAGATGGGGAGCAAGAGAAGAAAATGTTGTGGTTGGAATTTGGGGTGAATCAGGGGGAGTATGAGACCGGGAAGGCATGAGTTGGGGTACCGAGTGAAGTAGATCCCACAGAGTTCTGTATCCCAGAAACTGACCTATGGGATGATGACAACAGAGCAACACAATTGCCAGCCACCCCGGTCCCTGGTGGACTGATGGGTTCTAGAGAAGTGAGGGTGGGAAGAGAGGTGACAGAGAGATGACCATGAGTGTTATACAGTCAGCCATACAGGCACTCACAGTCAGAGCCTCAGCAAAGTGCTTTGCAGAATGATCGCTAAAGTCATTGTCTGAAAAATAAAGGAGATCATTGTAACAACGACATTGTACAGGTTACGTGAGAAGCAGGAGAGGTATCATGATAATATGGTATATGCCTGGCATAGGGCATCATATTCCCGACATGGGGCATCATATGCCTTAAAACAGAACATCATACGCCTGGCATAGGGCATCATATTCCCGACATGGGGCATCATATGCCTTAACACAGAACATCATACGCCTGGCATGGAACAGCATACATCTGACATAGGACAAAATACTCCGACAGGGAACATCATACTCCTGACATGGTACACCATACTGCACCATATTCCTAGCATGGGACACCATACTCCTGACATGGGACACCATACTCCTGACATGGGAAACCCTACTACTGACATGGGACACCATACTCCTGACATGGGACACCATACTCCTGACATGGGAAACCATACTCCTGACATGGGAAACCTTATTACTGACATGGGACACCATACTCCTGACATGGGACACCATACTCCTGACATGGAACATCATACTCCTGACATGGTACACCATACTGCACCATATTCCTAGCATGGGACACCATACTCCTGACATGGGACACCATACTCCTGACATGGGACACCATACTCCTGATATGGGAAACTTACTACTGACATGGGACACCATACTCCTGACATGGGACACCATACTCCTGACATGGGACACCATACTCCTGACATGGGACACCATACTCCTGACATGGGAAGCCATACTCCTGACACGGGACACCATACTTCTGACACGGGACACCATACTCCTGACCTGGGACACCATACTCCTGACCTGGGACACCATACTCCTGACCTGGGACACCATACTCCTGACATGGGACACCATACTCCTGACATGGGACACCATACTACACCATTTTCTTAGCACAACACCATACGCCTGACCTGGGACACCACACTACCATACATAAGATGCCATACCGGAATCCCTCCTCCATGTTTGGAAGGAGGTGGGATAACTCACGTGACAGATTAATGCGGTGCAGTAAAACATTATCCATTAACATCCTGGAGAAGACTTCTGACCCTTCTTCACCCAGATGGTTGTTAGAAAGATTCTGGGAAGCGAGAGAGAGATAGAGAGAGAGAGAGAGAGAGAGAGAGAGAGAGAGAGAGAGAGTGACTACCACCTGACAGCTCCCCAATGTACACCATAATACACAACCACAAGTCCCTCCCTTCCTATACCAGTTCCTGGATGTATTGGTTTTCCCGGAGCGCCTTCACCAGGTGAGCGAGCCCCTGAGCTTGGATCCCATTATCCTCCAGGCTGAGATGAGTGATAGACGTGTTAGACTGTGAGACACAAACATACATGTTACACGTAACCAAAGATGACCCTTACTTCTAATCCAAGGTAAACTGCGTGGAGTCATGTAAGGAGGGGGTCGTGTTGTCTACATACAGAATGTCGCTCCTCCTGGAACGAGAGATAGCTACAGTAGCTCCAGCATCAGCAGATCTGGTCACAGTACCCTGACCAGTCTCAGTGATCTGGGTCAACACTCACCAACAGTGACTCAGCCACAGCGCGGACTCCACGGGGCCCCAGTCCATGATGGTTCAGTCCCACGTAGGGATCATTCATGTGGAGGAGAAAGTATGAGGTGGGCACCAAACCCAGTTTGCGGCATGCCTGTCTGTAAGTATCTCTCCAGCTGGCAACTGGGGTGGTCTTCTCTGTCTCTGGGATAGGGGGGAGAAGATCCGAATATAAATACCTGGACCGCTAACAACACAAATAAATAGTATCATCCTTGTCCTCCCAGAAGTTCCTCTGCCTAAATGAATCCAGTAAACTGTGGCAGAAACAATCCAAAATGTGTGCCACGGGGAAATTCTTACAACATGACATGCCTGCATGCACCAAAGAGGGGAGATCAATGGTGAGAGGAACTCCCAGTGTGTTCCAGAGACTTACCCTCTAGGTCCAGGTCTGTGTCGTAGTCTTCAGAGGTGTCCGGTGCATAAGGTAGATTTAGTGAGAGATTCTGCAGTTGTTGACACAGTTCACCCATCTTGCTGTATGCATGTGTGTGTGTGTGTGTGTATGAGCTGTAGTGACGGACACTGGATACTGCGGATCATGTAACAGACCATGAGAAGCGCACCTGTCACCTTGAAGGCTTTGGTTAGCACAAACATAAAAATTCCCCAATGTCCTTTTTGGTGAAGAGTCTGTTACTCGTGTCTGTAATACAGGTGAGCCTGCTTGGCCAGATTCATGGCAGTATATGGAACCTACAGTGGCGTAAGTTCTTCCCAGTTACCCGGAAGCAAGATAAATATCACACACACAAAAACACCAGAGAGTGTGACATCTATGGTCCTGCTAGGAGAGGGAGTCAGCCACAGAAGCTTTCAATTAACTGATTCAAACTTGCAGGGGAGGAGAGGTGCCCCCGGGAGCAGGAGCCTGGCAGCAGATGACTCCGCTGCCTCCCAGAGTTATGCTTCTGGGAACCTGTCCTGTTTACACTCATATCATCAGGTTTCAGATGCAGGACTCTACCTGGCAGCCAGAGGTTGGGGTGTCTTCTCTCGCCCGTGCTGTCATAGTGTTGGCTCCCACTTATGCAGTCAGAGTTTGGGGTGTCTCACATGGGGGGAGATTCTCTAAAACGCTCCGCCCCCCTTCGCCGCCCATCGCAATTATAATTATCGCATATGTTCTAACATATGCGATAATTATAGCAAAGGACAGAGCGTTAAGAGCTGTCCTTTGCGGTGAGTGTTGCCAGGTCCCGGCGGCTCCCCCCTCCCTCCCACACCCGGCGCTGCTGCTGTAGCGCCGGGCTCTCCTCCTCCCTGCACTGTGCAGCTTTGTGCTGCCCGGACACAGGTGAGGGGGCAGTGGGCGGCGGGGGGCGTGCGGGGCGGCGGTGGGTTCGCGTTAGAAGCCCATTGACTTCTATGGGGCATTTTTCTGGCGATGCCCCCCGTCAGGGGATGCATAACCCGGCGGGGATGCATAGAGCATCCCGAAATGCGGTAAAAACCCCGATAACGGGGTTTTTACCGCATTTTTACCTTAGAGAATCTCCCCCATGGGCAGTTAGCGTTTGCAATGCTGTAATTTGGGGGAGTCCTGTTGACTCTTTCAGAGTTCAGTGATGTCGGAAATTCCTGAAATAAAATTAAATAATTATGTGAATTGTATAAAATTGTACAATTATATAAAATTGTATATAATCAATGATAGAAGGGTCAGACGCAGGTACCTAGCCTTTAGTCTCTTATTACTGACAAGGGTGTGACACCAGACCATTGGATGGATCTCATTACCTAGAAATAATGAATGTTCCCAGCAGGAGACTGCAGAAAGCCACTAATGCCAAAACATGTTCTGAGATCACAGCTGCTGTATTATCGCCATCAGATCCAGCTCACAATAATCTCCATCCAGGCATACAGATTGCGCAGTTTAAGTTCCGGAGACGACGCAACAAGGCCCAAGTATTTTCTGCAGGCGTGTCCAGGGAGGGCCATGGTGGCTGCATGACGCCAAACGCAGCCGCTACGATCCTAAACATGGCAGCCTGCGTCTGGCTTTGATGCTCGGCAGGGGGCTAATGCAGATATATCTGTCATTGTGGGGCCCATTTAACATTGATCGCATTTGCAATGTGGTCTGGGCATGATATTAATGCCCACGTCAGATTGTAAAACGTGATCCTATCGGCCAGATGGATCACCTGGGACAGGCAGGGACAGGGGTTCCAAAAGCAGCCTGTCACTGCACCGTGCTGAGGGCCTGATTCATGGCAACAAAAACAGGGGAAGGATCTAATCGTAATTTGACGGCGTTTGGGGGGCAGTTACCGGCTACTTTCTGGGAGTGTCAGAAAAAAAATGCAGGTGTTCCCAGGCATTTTCAGGAAGGGCTTGGGACGTCAGCGCAGGGCCTGATCATCCGGTCTCTGTTGCAGGGTTGTGGAGGCCTCAGACCTGGTCACATCTGCACAGATGGAAATCATTTGATGGTGAAGGAATTGTGACACGATACAGGATAGCGATACAGAAAAGGGGTTAACTGTGGTGGGTGCGCATACAGTGCTCTCAAGCAGCCTGTGACAATTCAAGGTGTTATTCTTATGGCACCTTAAAAACAGAATGGCAGTCAATGGAATGAATTGATACCGGCGCTTTAAAAGGTCGACTCTTAGAGGTTTAATTTCCAAATAAGTCCAGTACCAGGAGTAGGAGTACGTATGGTGAATACGGATATAGTAATCCTCCAGATATGAAAATGAAGCAGAGAAACAATATAGTGCATAACGTTTAAAACAGCAAATTTAATAAAAGTATTGCACTCACAATTGTAGGGGGTTAAAAGGCATGTAACACAAAGTCCCGGGGCACAGCAGGAGGTATGCGGTCCGTCCCAGAGGCTAATCAGTTCCGGATACTGATATAGCCCGGATGCGTCCGTCACAATAGTCCCGATGTCCAGCACAGGAAAAAGGAGTCTGTATAGGTGAAATGGCAAGGCACGCCAAACGCGTTTCGGATCCTTAATGATCCTTCGTCAGTAGCGCTACTCTGCTTTCTCTGCTTCATTTTCATATCTGGAGGATTACTATATCCGTATTCACCATACGTACTCCTACTCCTGGTACTGGACTTATTTGGAAATTAAACCTCTAAGAGTCGACCTTTTAAAGCGCCGGTATCAATTCATTCCATTGACTGCCACGATACAGGATAGCGACATCAGGCCCTGAATGTGCTTCCGGGAATACTTAATCCTTTGAGTGCCAACATCTCTGTGAGAGATATGCAAAATATCCACTATTAATGCAAGCGTCGCTCACATTTGTTATATAAATTAAAATAAAAAATGTTGTGTAAAAAAAGATATCTCCTATGTACGGTAACATTTCAGGTCATTATGAAGAATACAAATGTTTGCTTTGCAATTTTTTACACCTATTTTGATAAATATACTTGGCACCCAAAGGGTTAACATCTGCAGCTAACCTCCTGATTACTACGGTAACAATGATGGATGAAGAGCTCAGGTGGGACCTCTAGTGTTCTGTATTACAACTGCTGACAAGTGTTAATTCCCTGTGTGTGCGTGTCCTGCAGACGTTATTGCCATACCTCTATAACTCCCTCTGATATCATATAAAGGCTGGGAAAACACTAATAGCTATATCCACAGATTAATTGAACAGCAGATATATCTGCAGATGTTCTACATATACACTGCCTGACCAGTCATGACTGGTGTCACAACTGGGCAGGCAGTACGCAGATCGCCCGTACACTAGGGTGACCAACTCATCCCTTTAATCCGGGACACATATTAATTACACAGGTTCTGTGGCTGGCTTTCACCTGGTTTTAAACTACCACACCTCAAGGCTCCATTTCACCTGGTTTTAAACTGCCACAGAACCTGTGTAATTAATATGTGTCCCGGATTAAAGGGATGAGTTGGTCACCCTACCATACACACAGCACGATGCACAGCTCAAGTGATATGTCTGTGAACGACAACCTCCACTGAGTACACCTGTGCACCTGTCATGTAAACTGGGACGTGACATGTGTCAGTCATGAGTACACCTGTGCACCTGCTAGGTGTCCTGGGAGAAGTGTCAGCAATGAGTACACCTGTGCACCTGTCATGTAACCTGGGACGTGACATGTGTCAGTAATGAGTACACCTGTGCATCTGTCAGGTTACCTGGGCAATGTGAGCTGTTTGGGGGATTCTCTGCAGTAGTAGCCTCCGATAGCATGGGGCAGTGTCAGGCAGACTTCCATCAGCTGCAGCCCAACCCCACCCAGTCAAGGGAGTTAATTTTGACCTCAGAACTTAATCTAGCACCTACCATGGCAACACAGGGTAAGTGCTGCAGGTAACTGGGGAAATTAGAACCAACATCATAAGACAATGTTATTAAGAAGTATAATGTGTCCGAACAATATAGTGTTATACCTGTAATCTAGTTCTTGGTGACTGATGGGGTAATTATCTGGCTTTGCCTCTCTGATCACACTTTTAAACCTGTCACTTGTACAATTGAAGCTGGAGTACACAATCGACAATGTGATGTGATATTTGGGGTATATTGCTATCGTAGGGGCACAGCACGGGCAAGTATGTACGTACATTCTAATGCCAGGTCCTGTTGTCGATGATATCGAGCTGGTTACATACCGACTACTGTGCACCCACCTTAAGAGCTCAGGGTTTGTATGCTAAGAACAGGGATACTGCAATGGCTGCCAGGTAGTGATGGGTTTAATATTGTAGGGTAACGTGTGGAGAAGCATGGGTTTGGTAATGTGTGATGGTGCACGGGTTAATTACTATGACCTGAAGGTTATTTGTAAAGGGGTAATTAGCGTGGTGGTGTGTGTGACTCCGGTGTTGTATTATTTGTGTTCATGGTTAGACCACCTCATCAATTAATTGTTCTGCCATTCCTCCTATATATAGGCATAGGTGACCGATACACACAGTGCAATTTTGTTATCTATGCTCCACAAGTAATTTGTACAAATAACAATAAATTACCAACAAGGATTTTTGTGGACTTCCTACAGCACTAGATTTTTTGGATTGTAGAGTGAACTAGATGTTACAAATGTCTCTAATATAACCCTCCTTTAACTCCAAAATATCCAGACATAAATCACAGAAGTCTCTCTTTCTTAAAAGGTATATCCAAATTTTATTAAGTTCACAATAACGATTTCTGTACTCCAATAAAAAAAACACAAAAATATAAAAAACAAATATATAAAAAATTCCACATTAAAATAGTCTCTTTGCAGGTATATACCCGGAGATCGGTATGGATGGACTATACTGAACCATTTAAGGATAATTCCTCTATATACTTAGGTGACTCTGTGGGTTTAGATGTTCTTCTCCAGGTATCTCATCACAGTCAATTGTCCCAACAGGCAGATGCTGTGGGCATTATGAGTGCTGGGCTGAGAGGGTGCTGCTGAGCTGAGAGGGTGCTGCAGGGATTTGGTGTGCTGGACTGAGAGGGTGCTGCAGGGATTTGGTGTGCTGGACTGAGAGGGTGCTGCAAGGATTTGGTGTGCTGGGCTGTGAGAGTGGTGTGGGGTGCTGGAAGGATTTGGGGTGCTGAGAAGGTGCTGTAGGGATTTGGGGTGCTAGTCTGAGAGGGTGCTGGAGGGATTTGGGGTGCTGGACTGAGAGGGTGCTGCAGGGATTTGGTGTGCTGAGCTGAGAGGGTGCTGCAGGGATTTGGTGAGCTGAGACGTTGCTGCAAGGATTTGGTGAGCTGAGCTGCGAGGGTGCTGCAGAGATTTGGTGTGCTGGGCTGAGAGGGTAATGCAGGGATTTGGGGTGCTGAGAAGGTGCTGCAGGGATTTAGGGTGCTGTGCTGCAGGGCTGAGCGGGTGCTGCTGGCCTACGGTGTCTCCATTCTCATTTAGATTCTTAGCACCGTGAAGGCCATTCAGTAACAACGAGGTACAGGCAATGGTGTAACAGGAGTTGTTATATTAATTGGGGAGCAATCTCCTGTCACCCCAAGACTTGCAAATAAACTAGGCCAAAGTTCTCTCCGTTCTTTTGTTTTGCTTTACAACGTTACTGAATTCCCGTTATCCTTTAGCTAATAACAGATGGAATCCCAATGTACTTATTGTTCCGTGTGGGGTTCTCTTATACTGTTATTACTTCCTTGGAAGAGAAATAATCCTAGGACTGAGTTTCCCAAGCTCGTCATTACAGTCCAGGTTTTAAGGATACTCACCATAATAACCAGCTGCTTCACTAAAGCATGGTTATCCTTAAAACCTGGACTGTAATAATGGAGCTTGTGGAAAGCTGCTATTAAGAGATGGCGGTGATCTTGTAGAACAGAGTTCATGCATTGAGCCACTCTTGCCCTTTGCCCCCCCCCCCAGGCTGCCCGCGCAGCGAACCAGCCCGCGCCATTCATCCTGGGTATGAAGAGATATCACAGATTGGAAATTGCAAAGGGTCAGTTAGCCATGGAACTCACTGGGTCAGCATCGATAAATGGGCGCAAAGAGGCAATACCTGGTGGCATGGAGAAGCCTGGCGCGAAGCAGAACACCATCTTGGATATTAAGGCGAGTGAAAGAGCTGAACTGCCAAAGTCTGATCTGGTTGCTCAGAGCTCCCTGCTATACAATGGTGAGTGCACCCATTACATCAAGCATGTCCAAACTGCAGCCCTCCAGCTGTTGTGTATCTACACATCCCAGCATGCCTTGCTATAGTTTTAGCATTCCCTAATAGCAAAACTGTAGCAAGGCATGATGGTACTTTAGTTTCACAGCAGCTGGAGGGCCATAGTTTGGACATGGCTGAATTACATAAACACACGTGTCTTTACATACAGTATGTGACTTAAGTATGCAGAATAGTGGCCGATTTGTATTATTGGTGCATTCAGTGATCATGTGGAGGGACTGGCAGGAACTGCATGAAGTAGATCTCCCCAGCAACCAACACTTTGATTTCACCGTCCTGTCCTACAACATCTTATCACAGGACCTGCTGGAGCAGAACATGCATCTCTACTGGCACTGCTCCCCTGATATCCTGCGCTGGGAATTCCGCTGGCCCAGAATCCTCAGAGAGCTGCAGTACTGGGAGGCTGAGGTGAGCTACCTGGAGTATTGGTTTCAGGCAGTGGCATCACTACCTCAGGTGATACCCAGTGTGGGAGGGACTGTTCTTCACTTGCTGGCAAACAAGGGCATGTCCTTGCTGGTAGGGGCCCTTTCCTCGCCGCTTGAATCATTGCAGGGGTCCTGGAGATGTGGCCTGGCCCCAGAGACCAGTCAATTTGCGGTGCTGGCTCCCCCTCAGTGACAAGAGCCTGGTGCTGCACGTAATGTTACAATGCAGCATATGGCTCCTGTCACTGTGGAGGAGCTGGCATTTTCATGTCACCCCATAGTGTAATCGTATAAGAGTAAATGTTCTATATCTGCCATTCACAAAACAATTTTCCAAAAAGAAAAAAATAAGGACAAAGCATGCAGGCCCTGTCCATTTTTCATCCACATCCATCCATAGCAACAGGAGATCAAAAGGTTATCGGGATGCTTAAATGCAGACAAGGTACGCATATGGGAGAGGAGACTTTGGGATTGAAGATGGTGGTCGATGGGCCCACAGCCAAGTAATGGAATGATCGATCCATAAGAGATTTTTGGAGAGTGTAATTTTTGTTTTTGTACCTCTAGCTAGCATTGCCTAATTTCCCCCATTTCCCACCTCCCTCCTCACCGCATGTTGCTTTTTAGATGACCTCTCCTCGTATGCATGTACAAGTGACTCCATCTAATCTCTGTACGGGACATGTGCCGTTTCTTCCTCAGATTCTCTGTCTTCAGGAGGTACAAGAAGACCATTTCAGGGACTACGTGCAGCCGACCCTCTCCACATTTGGTAAATCTCCCCATGGGTAATGTTGGTGGCAGTCAGAAGTGAAGGCTTATGAGAAATAGTTAATACCATTCTCTGTCTCGAAAGGGGATCATTGGGTCGACCTAAAGATGGTTGACAGTCATTAGGTTGAAATACTGCAAGGTCGACAGGTGTCTAGGTCGACATGGGACAAGGTTGACAGGTGCTTAGGTTGACACAAGCGTTAGGTTGACGTGGTCTATGTCGACAGTCAAAAGGTCGACATGTTTTTTTTTTGTTTAGTGTTCATTCTAGCACTCGCCATCTTTGAAAACCCATTCAGTTCCTCTTCCCTGCCTAGGGTGTCGCTGTCTGATGTAGTGCTTCAAGCACTGTGTGGTCTGTATATCAGCACTGATATGCAAACCAGACCTGTGCTAGAAATACAGCGGACAGCGACACCCCAAGCGGGTGCTAGAATGAACACTAGTTTTTCACTGTTTTTGACCCGAATGTCGACATAGACACAGGTTAAAGTGCAACGTGTCCTCTTGCATGGCTCGCTGCGCTCACCATGCTTCGGGCACGGTGCTTCACTACGCTTGGCACACTATTTTATTCTCCCACCACGCCCTAGTGGATGGCAGGGCATGAAATACCGCCTGTCGGCTCAAAAAACAGTGAAAACCCCCATGTCGACCTTTTGACTGTTGACCTAGACCATGTCAACCTAATGCTTGTGTCGACCTAGACACCTGTAGACCTTGCAGTATGTCGACCCAACGGTGTCGACCTTCTTTTGGAATGACCAACCGACTGTATCTCCTCTGTGTCCTTAGGGTACTGCTCCCACTACAAGCGGCGGACTGGTGGGAGAACGGACGGGTGCTGCACCAGTTTCAAAGCCCACTATTTCACGCTGCTCTCGGAGAGCCAGGTGGAGTATTTCCGACCTGGGATTGAAGTGTTAAACCGTGACAATGTGGGGCTCATACTACTACTGCAGCCAAGACTCACTGAGGACGTACAAGGTGGGAGCCCACCTCCTCCTCTGTGTGTGGTAAATACCCACCTGTGCTACAATCCTAAAAGAGGAGACGTTAAGCTGGCACAACTGGCACTTCTACTGGCAGAGGTGGATAAGTTGTCTTCTTCTACTAAGGGCTCTCGTTGCCCAATCATCCTTTGTGGAGACCTGAATGCAACGCCCAACTCTCCACTCTACCAGCTGCTGTACAATGGTGACCTGGACTGCAGCGGACTGCTAGCAGGGGAGGTGGGCAGAGGACAGGGGGGCATGGGGCAGGGCGGGGGGGGGGGGGGGATTACTGTTCGGAACCATTTATCTGATGTGGCACGTACCCAACAGGTCTCAGGACAGAAGCTCTCAGTACAGGATCCATTCTCTACTACACTATATCCACCATATCCGCGGCCTCTGCCTTCTCCTCTGTGGCCAGATATACTAGGGATCAATAACCACTGCCAATATGTTACACAGAAGGCACCAAGGACCGCAGGTGAGGTGACCCAGTGCGTTCACATAGCATTGTACTCCGGGCAGATTCATGTGTGATGTAGAGATAGCCATCATTGCCATTGATGGCAATAGTGCAACTGGCCATCGATAGTGCTAAACTATGCAATGGATGACCATAGATATTTTTTTCCTACCGATGGTCATCCATTTTGTTTGACTGATTGGCCTGTGGGCCAATCAAAACATGGGGGCAAGGTCAGGTGTTGGGTGGCGGACCTACACTCCATGTCCCAGTACTTAAAAAAAAAAAAAAAAGCATAATTTTTGCTGTGCCATTGATAGAGGGAAACTATCTGGTTCTCCCCCCATTGATGGCAAAAGTATTCGACATAGGCCATAAACCACCATCAATGATTTTGAATCATCGATGGTCATCCCTAGTGTGATATCCCTGGTTAAATTGCAATGGGATATGCTGCGCTATATAAGAAATAAGGCAAACACATTCAGGGGTAGATTTATTAAGCTCGGTGAAGTGATAAAGGGGGAAATTTACTAAAGGAAATTTGTAAAAAATAGGTGTATTTGTATCCAGAATAACACATATTTTTGACATTTACTATCCCGAAAATACGGCAATTCGTATTCGCACATCAATAGAATACGAATTGCCGTATTTTCGGGATAGTAAATGTAAAAAATAAGTGTATTTCTGGATACCAATACAGCTATTTTTTTTACAAATTTCCTTTAGTAAATTTCCCCTAAAATGTCTGGTTTTTATCACCGACCAATCAACTCCTACCTGTCATTTTTCAAACGAAGCCTGTAACTTCACAGGTAGGAGCTGATTGGCTGGTGATAAAAACCAGACAGTTTATCACTTCACCGAGCTTAATAAATCTACCCCTCAATTTGGACTATATAGTCTTGCCTGCACAGTCTATTTTTCTATTAAATTTCGATGCTGCCAGGCCGAGCATCGGGATCAAACTCGAATATGTTCAATTTCCATTTGATTTTTCTTCTATAAGGGTAAGAATACTCAGCATAGAATATCCAGGGGATGGAGTTCCCCTTAATCCTTAGTAGGTCTTACGGTTTGAGTTTTTGCTTGCAGCCAGACACGCGTACACCCGGGAAGACCTCCTGCAGCTTCGATACTGCGACTGTGCGTTACATCGCCCTGCACATCTTGTTCTGATCACCGGAGTGACCGATAATCAGCCAGAGGGGGAGGAGATGGGGTAAGTTACCTTCATCTATAAAACGTATTCTGTCTGTTCCATGGATCTGCTGCCGGCAAGCCTATATCCAGGCGGATTCCTGAAGGCAGAGGCAACGCTTCCGGGATCTTAAGGGCGCTGACCTACCTATTGGGATATAATTTATTGCAGTATGACATTAGATGCCTGCAATTTGGGTTGAGAATGCTTTATTGCCATTTACCATCTAAGGAGCTGAATACAGGGAAGAGCACTCGCCCCTGTTTGCTGGTCCCACCCATTAGTGATGCACTTATTCCCTGTTATCACCCCCTGCCCCCACCTGTGACATAGGGAGGGGACACTGAAAGATAACATTGGATGTACTGATGTGTGTAACACTGGGCACAAACAATTGTGTTGTTCTAATCATTGGTTCTGTGTGGACGATGGGCGACTGTCACTGTATCCAGTGTTCTGTCAGGGTGACCCACTCTGTCTCCTCCCACAGTCCCCAAGTACAGTGGCCTGGCAAGTGGCACCGGTACCATGGACAGCAGCAATGGGAGACTATCAGTGGCAGAACCTGGAGCAGTAGAGGAGTACGAGAGGATCTGGGCATGCAAAGGTGAGCGGTGGGGTGGTAATTTAGCTGTTTCCTGGGAGTGTCAGGGAAAACGCAAACTTGCTCCAGGTGTTATAGTGGAAGTCGTGTGAGGCCAGCTCCGGTCCCGATCAGCCTGATTCTTTTGCAGCCGCTGAGTAAGTCCTGGGCTACGCACAGACTGAGGAATCATTCGATGGATTTGCAGCCAATCGCTGATCCTGTTAATTTCTGCAAACCATGCTAAGCATGTTGCAGTGTTGCACTGGGTGGGATATCACTCTGGCGTTACGGCGTATACCTGATCGCAGGGCTCTGCAAATTAGCAGAGCAGCAATCAGGTCTAAATACCCTGATTAATATCTTATTTCTCCGTCATATCCAACGTCTGTTCCTGCAGTAAGATGCGTAAGTTCTGGATGGATTTGGACATCTGTAGTATGTCTACCTCCCCATGGCAGTAAACCTCTGGGTTCTCTCCCTATAGGTAGATATCTGGAAAGGAATAAAAAAGACACCTCCCCTATATAAGGACTGCCCCTTCCTAGGCTCAGTGTCTTTTTTTTCCTTTCCAGGTAGAGAGAGTGCTTACCCTGAGGTTGGCTGCTGCCTTCTCCTCTGCCTAGTGCAGTTGGGGTCTAGGCTGTGACTTAATAAGGATAAACTTCTCCCGCCATCTGGCGTGGTTGGGAGATGACAATACAGCGTCCTGCTGCCAGGTGCAGTTAGGTCGCTTACCCCGGGTTCAGGAGCCGCAGGAGATGGTTTCCTGTTTGAGGCATGGACCTTGATGTCGGATGGCCGGGCGGCTGTAAGCGGTGAGTCCGTCACAGGATGTTGGGAGCATCATAGGTGGCGCCGCCAGGACGGAAGCACCGCTCATGCTGGGTGACGCCGCGCGCGTCACCAGAGGGCGCGACGCCGCTGGAGCGCGTGGCGCGCGGCATGACGGGGGAATAACCCCTGTGTGGGTACTGGACGCGATTCGCGTCATAGCCAAGCGCCATTTAAGCGCCACACAGACGCAGGACGGCGCCATTGTTTGTTTCAAACGCCGGCAATAGGAGCCAAGAACCCGGGGGAATAAGATTATATTGCCACTGCTTCTCCAGAGGGCAGCTGCAGGAGGCTATTTTCAGAGTGAAGGTAAGACCCTAGGCTTGGCCAGGGCTGTGTGTATGCCTGCATATCTATGCTTACTGAATTTGTATCCTTGTACAGATACTTTCAGGCACTCTATACTATGGAGGATGAAAGAAAGCAGCCTGCAAAGTCAGGGTAAGCAGGAAAGGCAGTTAGTTGTTTATTTTTTTTTTTTTTATTTTTTTTCATGGAATGTTGTTGTAGTATAGTCAGGCATTCATTATGTGTGTACTTCGGCAGGTCCGAAGCAAGCAAGGAAAAGGCAGAAGGAAAAGCCAAGCATAAAAAAATGCATCTGGCCAAATGCACACTCTGTGACAAAACGCTTCCTGACAAATGTGCAGGGTCTGTCTGTGTGATAATTGCAAAGGTTCTCAGATACTGGCACCTTCACAAATGACAGAGTTGGTTGCAAAACTTAGAACAGCGTTGGCAGATACCTTCGTGACAAAGGAGGATCTGGCAAAGATGTCAGCTAAAAGGCCTAGGGAGGTTGACTCTGCCAACTCAGAGGACTCAGAGGAAGGCCCTGCTCCTGCTATAGAGGAGCAAGTTGAGGAAGGAGAAGTGATGCAGGAAAAAGCAGAATTAGAATTTAATCCGGACTTGCTGGATAATCTGTTTACGCTGGTGAACAAGTCTCTTAATATAGACGTGGCACAAGAGGAAGGCAAGTTACAAGATCTGCTTTTCAGAGACAAAAAGAAAAAGTCTAAGACATTCCCGCTGTCTTTGACACTCAAAGAAGTAGTAGAGGACGAGTGGGCACACCCGGATAAAAAGGTGGCGGTACCACTAAGGGTTAATAAAATGTACCCTTTTGAGCCTCAGGAAGTTAAGACGTTGGAGGAACCGCCGAAGGTAGACGCGGCTATCGCACGCATATCTAGGAAGACGACGCTTCCATTGGAGGACGCCAATATATTTAAGGACTCCATGGAGCGTAAAATGGAGATGGGGTTGCGTAAGCAACATGTCACATCAGGAGCGGCGATCAAAGCGTCATCAGCGATCGCAATTACTTCTAGAGTGCTCAGGTCGTGGTGTCAGGACCTAGAGTCAGATATGATCGACGGCATTAAAAGGGCAGACCTGCTGAAGATTGTACAGAATATGCAGGTGGCCATAGAATTTGTGTGCGATGCCTCACTAGATGCAGTCAGGCTGGCAGCAAGAGTCAATGCCAACGCAGCAGTAGTGAGAAGGGCTCTGTGGCTGAAACCGTGGGCAGCCGATGCCCAATCAAAGAATAAGCTCGTATCCCTACCATTTCAGGGAGAGTATTTATTCTGGAAAAAGCTTGATGACATCATCACTAAGGTGTCAGGAGGAAAATCAGTGTGGCTACCACAGGACAGGGGTGCAAAGAAACCCTTCAATAAGTCTCAGAGGTTCCAGCAATCAGAATTCAGAGAGGCGAGAACTTACAGGCCAGGAAGGAACTATAGGCGGCCGTGGTTTGGAAATCGGAGTTCCTTTCGAGGTCAAAGAAACAAGGAAGGAAGGTTCTCGTTCAGGCAGTCATCTCAATGACGCCAGGGACAGGGTCGGGGGCAGGCTGTTAGAATACAAACAGGCCTGGCTCCGATCTACAGAGGACCGGTGGGTCCAAGAAGTGGTCTCCACCGGGTACAAAATAGAATTCATTATGACACCCGGAAACTGGATGGAGGAATCCCCTGTGCCAAGGTGCCCGAAAGAAAAGGAGGCGCTAATGAGCAGCTTGCAGACTATGATCTCTCAGGGTGTAGTAGTCATAGTACCCAAGGATCAAGAAGCCCAAGGCTGGCACTCCAGATTTTTCGTAGTAAAAAAGGCGACAGGGGGTTTCAGGACCATTCTAGATTTGAGAAGACTCAATACATATGTCAAGACACAAAACTTCAAAATGGAGTCGATAAGATCTATCCTCCCAGACATCAAACAGGGGTCTTTTCTGACAACAATAGACTTAAAAGACGCTTACTTACATATTCCCATATGTCAACAGCACCAAAGATACCTAAAGGTTCAAAATCAAAGGAATTACTTACCAATTTACGGCTCTGCCGTTCGGCCTATCCACATCCCCAAGAACCTTCACAAAGGTTCTGGTTGTGCTCATAGCAAACTTGAGAAAAGAGGGGGTGACAATATGGCCATATTTAGACGACCTACTGATTATGGCAAAGACAGAAGGAATGGCGAGAGATCATACAGAGAAGGTGATGAAGTATCTAAAGCACCACGGGTGGCTTATAAACAAGGAAAAAAGTCACTTGGAACCAACAAGAGCCGCAAAGTATCTGGGTGTGGTGATAGATACAGAAGCCATGAGGGTCAGATTGACACCAGAAAGGCAGGAGAAATTAAGGTCAGAAGTAATCAAGCTTCTGAGAAAAAGGCTAGTGTGCGCAGGAGACTGCCTAAAAGTTTTAGGCCTCATGTCGGCAGCGCTAGACACTATCAGATGGGCCCAATGTCATACAAGAAAACTACAAGGGTGCTTTCTATCCCAATGGGATGGCGACGGGAAGAATCCCATGCAGAGGATCTCCTTGTCAAAGCAAGCGAAAGAAGACCTAAGGTGGTGGATGGACACAAACAGGTTGAGACAAGGAAGATCATTCGCAAAAAGGGAGC
This sequence comes from Crinia signifera, assembly GCF_055691185.1. Classification (NCBI taxonomy): domain Eukaryota; kingdom Metazoa; phylum Chordata; class Amphibia; order Anura; family Myobatrachidae; genus Crinia; species Crinia signifera. The sequence continues at coordinate 56,734,621 of NC_139228.1, forward strand.
AGATACTAGTCACCACTGACGCCAGTCAGTCGGGATGGGGAGCTGTGTGCGGCAAATGAACAGCACAAGGTCAATGGAGACAAGCCGAGTCAAGGGCACACTCAAATGTAAGAGAGAAGAGGGCAGTGCTTATGGCATGCCAGGCATTTCAGGTACAACTGTGGCAAAAGGAAGTTGTAATCAGATCAGACAACAGAGCTGTAGTGGCGTATGTGAACCGCCAAGGCGGTACAAGGAGCCGAGAACTGATGAAGGAGACGGCAAACATACTCCAGTGGGCAGAAGGACATGTACAAAGCCTGTCAGCAGTGTTCATCGCAGGGAAGGAAAACCAGTGAGCAGATGCCCTAAGCAGGTGGGCAATAAGACCAGGAGAGTGGGAATTGTCCCCACAAATATTCGACATGCTGACAAGCCACTGGGGAGTCCCGCAGGTGGACCTAATGGCCACCAAGTACAACGCAAAGGCCAAAAAATTTATATCAAGGCACTGGGAACAAGGGGCATGGCAGGCGGACGCCCTAACCGCCAGTTGGGGAACGGGCCTGGCATACGTCTTTCCCCCATTTCCAGTGATACCGAGACTGTTGAACAAAATCCAACAGAAACGGATGACTGTCATAGCAATCCTGCCCTACTGGCCGAGGCGAGCCTGGTTTGCCAAGGTGGTCAGGATGGCGGTGGATGCTCCCTGGGAACTACCGGACATAGAAGACCTTATACGGCAGGGGCCCCACGTACAGAGGCAGCCCGACCACTGGAATCTGACGGCGTGGCTGCTGAGACAAGAAACTTGGTAGCAAAGGGGTTTTCCAGAAAGGTCGTGGATACCCTGCTGAAGGCTAGAAAACACTCTACGTCTAAAACGTATTACCGGATATGGAAGGCATATACAGAGCTCTGCAGAAGGGAAGGTAAAGACCATAAGCTGGTCACTTTGGTGCTGGACTTTCTGCAGAGAGGGTTAGAAAGAAACCTTTCAGTAAGCTCTTTAAAGGTGCAAGTGGCGGCTTTAGGAGCTATGATGGACATCAGACTGGCAGATAACAAGTATGTCCAGAGGTTTCTACAAGCCTCGAAGAGAATAAGGCCTTCATTTCACAGACCCATGGCGCCATGGGACTTGAACATGGTGTTGAATGTCCTGACAGAAGAACCGTTTGAGCCATTGGAGCAAGTGTCCACCAGAATGTTATCGCTGAAAGTGGCATTCTTGGTGGCAATAACATCCGCAAGGCGGGTGTCAGAGTTGCAGGCTCTTTGGGCTGAAGAGCCGTTTCTGAATGTGTTCAACGACAAAGTGGTCTTAAGGACGAACCCTAACTTCTTGCCAAAGGTAGTGTCGCGATTCCACGTGAATCAGGAGATAGTGCTACCCACCTTTTGCGACAAGCCGGCGAACGAAAAGGAGGATAGGTTGCATAAATTGGATGTCAAACGGGCTATACTGATCTACCTGAAGAGGGTGGAATCATGGAGGAAGACTAAGAGACTTTTTGTAATATCAGAAGGAAAAAACAAGGGCTTGGGAGCCACCAAGACAACTATAGCCAGGTGGATCAAGTCATGCATAGCAGAGGCATACAGGATTAAAGAGATAGATCCACCTGAAGGCATCAAGGCGCACTCTACAAGGGCAGTAGCGGCGTCGTGGGCAGAAAGGGGCGCGGCCTCAATGGAAGAACTGTGCAAAGCGGCATGTTGGGCTTCAGCACACACCTTCACCAAACACTACAGAGTAGATGTAGGGTCATCAAGTGATGCAAAGTTTGGGAGGAAGATTCTTAGCGCAGTGGCGCTATAAGAAAAAAAAAAGAGAAGAAAGTTAATGACAAGGAAGAGGAGGTGAAGAGAACCTCATATCCTTTTTTTCATTTGGTGTCCTATTTATTTGTTTATTATATGGACGTATTGTATTGAATAGTAATCTTAAGTTGAAACCCGCCCAGTGAGGTAACTGCTAGGGTATTACCCAGAGGTTGGCTGCCATGGGGAGGTAGAGGAAAGTACGGATTATTACCTGTTAGTACGATTTTCTCTACTTCTCCATGGCAGCATTATTCCCGCCCATGAGCAACTTAAAAAAAAAAAGTTATATGTGTATGTTATGTTTAAGCTGTATAATTTAAAATACACTGAGCCTAGGAAGGGGCAGTCCTTATATAGGGGAGGTGTCTTTTTTTATTCCTTTCCAGATATCTACCTATAGGGAGAGAACCCAGAGGTTGGCTGCCATGGAGGAGTAGAGGAAATCGTACTAACAGGTAATAATCCGTACTTTTGTTCCGTCCGTCCGTCCATCCAGCAAGCAATGGGGTTTATTCTAGTTCATTCTTTCTGACAAAATCCTTCTTAGATGGACAAAACCATGTGCACTGCAGGGGGGCAGATGTAACATGTGCAGATAGAATTAGATTTGGGTGAGTTATTTTGTTTCTGTGCAGGGAAAATACTGACTGCTTTATTTTACACTGCAATATAGATCTCACTTTGAAGTAAAACCCCACCCAAATCTAATTAACACTGCACAAGTAACATCTGCCCCACCCGCAGTGCACATGGTTTTGTCCATCTAAGAAGGATTTTGTCAGAAAGAATGAACTAGAATAACCCCCAATGTGAGCAGGACATACTGTGATATATTTGCAGGCAGTATAACATCCCCTGTATATGTATGTTAAGGAACTGGACACGACAATCTGTCTCTTTACTTCCAGGCCCCCCCTTCTCCTCCAGCACCACCTTAACCTGACCTCCGCATATTACCATTACCTGCCTGCAGAGAACCGGCCAGAAGTGACCACCCTCCCGTTTGGCGTGGGAAGCACCGTGGATTACATCTTTTATTCTGCTGTTCCGTTCCCAATACACCCCAAAAAAGGTGAGCGCGCAACTAAGATGAGAGCGATTTGCACTGTGTGACACCCTCCCCATTCTTACACCCGTCCCCGTGTGTCCCAGGTCTACGCTTCTTCGTGGACGGTCAGTTGAAGCTTTTGGGGCGCTTGGGTCTTCTTTCTGAGGATAATCTGTTAAAGACAGGTGGGCTTCCAAACCACTGGTACAGCTCCGACCACCTCTACCTTGCTGCCAGGTTCAGTTTGGATCTGTCGGTGTGACCGATCATGTTGTGGCATCTACCCGCGGGTGCAGCAGAGACTTGGCTGGCTGGTCTGGGTACGGGGGAACATTTGAGTTTAAATGTTGGTCTGTTTGGTTTTGAATTTTAGGTTTGGTTTCATTAAACTGCAACCCCCAGCATCGGAAGCATCACCGGGTGCCGTCTCTCTTGTTCCTAAGACCCTTGGCATCAGAGGGTGGCATGTTTAGGTTGGCATGTACCATAATGACTTGAATTTGTGACATACTGTACAAACAAGAGACCAGGCTGACGTAACTTGTTTATTGGGAATTCAGTGTAAAAGTGCTGGGATAAATAAGGGAAAAATATGGTCAGGTTCTCCGCTAGGCCGGTGCATTCACAATACATCGGGCATCAGAGCAATTACTGGGTCCTGATAGGCTGGCACATGTGGTTTGGTGATAAGGCAATTTGCAAAGGGTTAATACTGAGCTGTAGCCCTTTACCCCCCCATAGTGGTTATTGACTGACCCCTCCCCATTACACCATTCACCCGCAACGGCCTCTTGTTCCCGCATCTCAACTGTCACATTTCATTGATGCGGGCACAAGCTGGGGCCGATCTGAAATTGGCCATGGGTCCCTTTGGGGCACTGGACTAGTGAGGGAGGGGGCATTACAGGTAGCATGAAGAGGTGAAAAAGGGCAAGTTCATAAGGTGGGTGGTCTCCTCTCTCACACCCGGATCTGGTAGCCGCCGAGGTCAGGTAAAGAGTTGGGGTCCGCAGGTTTTTCCCCAGATGCCCTACAGAAAAATAAGAAGAAAATAGAAGATGATCTCCGGCCCGGTTCTCCATTTCGAACAATAACGTGATCTAATGTATAAGGTTGGGCTATAAGAGAACACTGCATAGGTGCCCACAGCTCCAGAAGAAGCCCCATCCATGGACTGGATGGGGGGAAGAGTTAGACTCTACTAAGTGTCTATTTTCCCATTAACATTCTCAGAACATTATTCCAACGAGACCGATATAAAGGCAGTGGGGCAGCACCTTACCCAGACCCATTTCTGTCCGTGTCTGGCCAAGGAACCTGAACACGGTCAAAGAAGGGGCTTCAGCTGTACTTACACCTTTCACGCAGACCTGAGACCCGGGTCATGCCAGAAATAACCCAGGTTCTCCACTCAGTGTAGTAGCTGTTATATACCCTACTACTGTGTTGTGTCTTCTGTACATAGCCAGATATTTTTCTTATAAGACAGAATAGTTTTCCTTGGCATATGTGTAGCACTGTCTGATAGGGCAGTCATGGCTGAAACCCACAGGAGTATGTTGGTTATCCATATATTTTAGTAAGGGTTGCAGGAAGACCAGTCCAAACCGATCATGTCCTGTAACACTATATAGCAGGCATGTCCAAACTCTGGCTCTCCAACTGTTGTGAAACTACACATCCCAGCATGCCTTGCCATAGTTTTAGCATTCACTAATTGCAAAAGTGTGGCAAGGCATGATCGGACTTGTAGTTTCACAACAGCTGGAGGGCCATAGTTTGGACATGCCTGCTGTATAGTTTTCAATCTAGAGGCACTGCAGATGTGACCAGACACCTAGCCTCTCACGTTAGACAACCCATTTGGTAGTGGCGGTCTCCTAATACCCCTTTCACACTCGAAGAGCCGGGTCATACTCGGAAATGTGTTCCCAGATGCTTCCCGGGACTCTACCTGGGAATGTGCCCTTTCACACTGCACTCAGACCGGGATCGACCCGGGACAGCCCCATTCACACTGATCCCGGGAAATCCCTGCAAATACATATGCATGTCATTAGAAATGGACTCCAGGGCTCTGAAAGATGACATCAGGATTTGTGAGCCCAAGAAAGCTCCTATCAGCAGCTTTTTTAAAGTCCCGTATACACAATTCCGGGTGCGGGACCATTCACACTTGATCACATACCGGGTCGATTCCGGAATCTAACCAGGTCAGGAACTGGGTAGAAATCCCAGGATATTCTTTCAAGACCCTTTCACACTGAGCTAAATCCCAGGTTGATGCGCTTTTATGTGCAAAAACCCGGGATATTTTTGCAAGTGTGAAAGGGGTATACGAGTGACCTCCAGGGCAGTGGCTGGTGGAGAACTCTACACATTATATGTGATCAGACAGATAAGACTTACCGTCTGTCTGGCCGCTCCCTGCGGTGAGGGCTGGACTGTCCTCGTTGGGGTGAAGAGGTGATATCCCTCTTCCGCTCTTTAGGTGAAGGGGGTCCCTTGGATATCTGAAAGAAAATAAGTGTTAGCACTGGTCTCTACCATCTCCTCGTCCAGTCATGGCCACCGCCTGTATCACTGCTGCCTTCCTATCACCACCGCCTGTGTCACTACTGCCCCCCTATCACCACCTCTTCTCTCCTCACCCTGAGTCTCATCTCTCTGCTGTGACGTTCCAGCTCCCTGCGCAGAGCCTCCGCGCCTAGCTCCTGCACATCAAGAACCGAGTGCTTCCAGTCAATCTGCTCCACGCTGTGGGGGTCATGTGACACATAAGGGCCAATCTTCACTTTCCGCAGCTGGTGCCAGCAGCGTGCATATGCTTCCTGAAAATCCACCATCAGATCACTAAGTGTGCGGTAGCGGAGCGGCTTGTACATCAGATCTTCTCTTCGGCTTATTCCAACTGCTCCGAAATGTCCTCCCCAGTGTAAGCCCAGCACAATATGCCTGAAACAGCCTCCGGAGAACTGAGTCTTGAAGCTGATGGGGAAACGCTCCAGGCCGGGGATGTTGTTAGTCAGGTAGCTGTAAATGGGGGTTCAGGGAAATATTTCTTTACAAGTGCAGTATCATCAGCGAGCAATGCCTCCTACTGGCATTGTGAGGAGCGCTGTTATACAGGGGAGCGCCACACAGACTCCCCCCCCCCCTCCCACAAACACACACATCTACAGTCACTGAGAAGAGCACTGTTATACAGGGTAGTGTCACACAACCCCCCCCCCCCACACACACACACACACACATCTACAGTCACTGAGAAGAGCACTGTTATACAGGGTAGTGTCACACAACCCCCCCCACACACACACACACACACACACACACACACACACATCTGCAGTCACTGAGAAGAGCACTGTTATACAGGGTAGTGTCACACAACCCACCCCCCACACACACACATCTACAGTCACTGGGAGGAAAGCAATTATACAGGGGTATGTCATTCAGAATCCTGGCCACCGCCACCTACATTGAATGTGAGGAGCACTGTTATACAGATGACTATCGCAAAGACCCCCCCCCCCCCCCCCCCCACACACACACACATGCAAACACACCCACCTACAGTCACTGAGAGGAGTGCCGTTATACAGGATAGTGTCACACCAAATACTCCCGGAAGTACTCTTTCCGCCATATTTGTTAAGGGCACAACAGGCTACAACAGCAGCCCGAATGCTCAATACCGGTGGAACGCATGTGCGGTTCACCTGACCCGGAAGTGAGGTATCCGGATATCCGGAAACGGGTCCGATGTATGTAAATAAATAAAACATGTTTTTTGTACTTTAAAACACTCATTTTTGAACAAAAAGGTTATTATTAGCTATAGTTTTGTCTCCTATTCCTGATGATAACTTTATATGTTGAAAATGCTCATGAGATTAGCTCACAATAATCACTATGCAACAGGTGGTAATTATTATCTCTAATGGAGAGGGTATAAAAACACTACCCCATGATACCAGAAGCATCACCTTGATAAAGCTTACACAGCGAAACGCGTCAGTGAATGAGACCTAAGGACACCTACAGCTTACCTGCAGATACCATTTAAATCCTGTGACCGGACCAGCCTCGGAAACTCATCCCTCCAGCTTACAATTTGGGCCATCAACATCCAATACCAGGTAGAGCACCAAACAACATCCGGTGCTCCCTGGTCCCCACCATCTAATCCCAGGTAGAGCACCTATCCAACAACAAGGAGCTCCCTGGAGTGAAGATCGCCACTCTCCTAATCAAGCAAACTGGGACAATATTACAGAGGCATTCTAGGAACGGACTCAGGACTGTGCAGCATATTGTGGGTGACTATTATCTCACACATTACGCATATGGTATCCATGTTTTTATGGGATATGTAATCCCGCTATTTTATACTATATTCACATATTTTATATTAATAAATATTCATATATTTTTACCTATACCTGTTGCATGTTTTAGTTAAGCGCGGTTTCACCCTCCCTTTTTCTGCTATATGTTGTTTGGGACTGACATCCCAATTCCGAAACCGCTGCTTCAGCTTAACAACTCCTTCCAGGCGCACTCTAAGGCCACACCAATGACCGAATCTTTTTCTACTCCCCACCTATAGTCACTGTGATGAGCGCTGTCATACAGGGGAGTGTTATTCAGAATCCTCACCACCCCCACTTACAGTAAATGTGAGGAGTGGTGTTATACAGGGGAGTGTCACATAGACCCCCCCCACCCACCACAAACACACACATCTACAGCCACTGAGAGGAACACTGTTAACTGTATACTGTCATTCAGAACCCCCCCCCCCCCACACACACACACACACACACACACCTACAGTCATTGAGTGGAGCGCCGTTATACAGGGTATTGTCACATCGAATGCCCTTCACCTACAGTGACTGTGAGGAGCACTGTTATACAGGCGAGTGTCACTCAGAATCCTCACCACCCCCAGCTACAGTCAATGTGAGGAGTGCTGTTATACAGGGGAGTGGCACTCCTCACCACACCCACCTAGAGTCACTGTGAGGAGCACTGTTATGCTGAAGAGGGCATCCTGGAATCATATTTCTCCCAGGGCACCATATTCAGCCAGGTACACCCTACTACATTACTTGTGTAAAGAATGTATTTATCCAGTGTATATTGCCCACAGCAAATAGCTGTAATGGTGGAATGCACTGTACGAAGGATACATGGCGAGAATGACCGCCTCCAGGCATTTGATTGGCAGAGCCTCTTTAGTCATCTCTTTGGCCAGGTCCATCAGTCTGTGGAAGGAGAAAAAGCATCAATTACAGAACACATAGGGCCAACCTGTACCTGCCTATGGCAGCAGCACCCAGAGCCCAGACGCGTCCTGCCTGTGGCAGCAGCACCCAGAGCCCAGACGCGTCCTGCCTGTGGCAGCAGCACCCAGAGCCCAGACGCGTCCTGCCTGTGGCAGCAGCACCCAGAACTCAGACGCGTCCTGCCTGTGGCAGCAGCACCCAGAGCCCAGACGCGTCCTGCCTGTGGCAGCAGCACCCAGAGCCCAGACGCGTCCTGCCTGTGGCAGCAGCACCCAGAGCCCAGACGCGTCCTGCCTGTGGCAGCAGCACCCAGAGCCCAGACGCGTCCTGCCTGTGGCAGCAGCACCCAGAGCCCAGACGCGTCCTGCCCGTGGCAGCAGCAGCACCCAGAGCCCAGACGCGTCCTGCCTGTGGCAGCAGCACCCAGAGCCCAGACGCGTCCTGCCTGTGGCAGCAGCACCCAGAGCCCAGACGCGTCCTGCCTGTGGCAGCAGCACCCAGAGCCCAGACGCGTCCTGCCTGTGGCAGCAGCACCCAGAGCCCAGACGCGTCCTGCCTGTGGCAGCAGCACCCAGAGCCCAGACGCGTCCTGCCTGTGGCAGCAGCACCCAGAGCCCAGACGCGTCCTGCCTGTGGCAGCAGCACCCAGAGCCCAGACGCGTCCTGCCTGTGGCAGCAGCACCCAGAGCCCAGACGCGTCCTGCCTGTGGCAGCAGCACCCAGAGCCCAGACGCGTCCTGCCTGTGGCAGCAGCACCCAGAGCCCAGACGCGCCCTGCCTGTGGCAGCAGCACCCAGAGCCCAGATGCGTCCTGCCTGTGGCAGCAGCACCCAGGGCCCAGACGCGTCCTGCCTGTGGCAGCAGCACCCTGAGCCCAGACGCGTCCTGCCTGTGGCAGCAGCACCCTGAGCCCAGACGCGTCCTGCCTGTGGCAGCAGCGCCCAGACGCGTCCTGCCTGTGGCAGCAGCACCCAGAGCCCAGACGCGTCCTGCCTGTGGCAGCAGCGCCCAGAACCCAGACGCGTCCTGCCTGTGGCAGCAGCACCCAGAGCCCAGACGCGTCCTGCCTGTGGCAGCAGCACCCAGAGCCCAGACGCGTCCTGCCTGTGGCAGCAGCACCCAGAGCCCAGACGCGTCCTGCCTGTGGCAGCAGCACCCAGAACCCAGACGCGTCCTGCCTGTGGCAGCAGCACCCAGAGCCCAGACGCGTCCTGCCTGTGGCAGCAGCACCCAGACACATCTGTATAATTATCCCTAACAACACCTGCACCTCACGCTGATCTGTAATAGGGGCTGTGTCATGCTACAGGGGGTACACTTACACGGAAACATGCTACGTTCCCAACCCTTTCATCACCTGCCTCTCAGAAGCCCCCCCCCCCCGTCCCCAACCCATTCATCACCTGACCCCTGTAAGCCCCCCGTCCCTGCCATGTCCCCAACCGATTCATCACCTGACCCCTGGAAGCCCTCGTACCTGCCCTGTCCCCAACCCATTCATCACCTGCCCCCTGGAAGCCCCCGGTTCCGGTTCCTGTACTGTCCCCAATATTCCATACTCCCCAACACCTGGCACTGGAGAACCTTTCTGCAGTAAATAACTCACCCGGTGAAAGGCCGCGTCTTCTTGATCTCAAAGAACTGAGTCCCGGTGTGATTGTATCTGAGCGGTGTGTGAAGGAGGCAGACAGAGAGGACCTTGTACCCCAATATCCGGAGTGTGCAGAGTACCGGCCACAGCCCAGTTGGGGTCATGTTGCGCCTTTTATGCTTGGACAAAGTGGGCTTATAACGCCTGCGGAAGGCACAATACTAACAGCAACAATGGTAATGGTAAGAGTCATTACACCAGTCTAATAAATTGTGCAGTACAGTATGTTGGCTTTTTATAAACAAAGAATACTAATAATAATACATTTACATTTTAGAATGCTTCCTCAGCCCTGAGGACACCAGTGGCCTGAAGAGTATCCAGAAAACCTTGGCTGTTACATGTAAACATGCCACATAAGAAGTCATCACTCCAATGTCTGAGGGACCCCTGTACCACTGAGGCATCAAGTCCCAGTGTATAAAGGATACTGCAGGTCCCGTATGTACCTCTGTACTGCTTCCACTTTCTCTGGGATGGAGACCCCCATGGTGAGCATCGGCACAGAGGGGACTGGAACCTGCGGAGGTAAAAACACGATTGAGAAACAGTGAATTTTTGAAGAGTTGGTGATTGCTCCGTGACACCGCATAACTGCTGGAATTATCATTGACACAAGGTCTTCACTGGAACAATAATGATAGGAAACCGCATCAATTAGCCTGGATCACCGTGGATGATAAAATGTGCAAGGTGGAGCAATGGTGGCAAGCTCTTTGGTTGCAGTCTGCAGTGTAGGGGCCCGCTGGGCCCTACAGATGACTTTGTACATGGAGAGTGTGACCGAACCCACCTGAGCCTTAACATCCGGGGGCTGCATTTTCTACAGTACTTAAGCAGCTGTAACTGCTGTACAGGAAAGATTAGGCCGTGGACCAGTACTGCTAATGGGTAGCCTATGGAGCTGCATAGCGGATCAGCCTATCGCAATGGGCTGATAAATGGGCAAGGCGAACACCTAATTGACTCTGCCCCTCTGTAACCTGGCATAGGCTGGCATTAGAACAGCCATATGATGCCATGGTCCTTTTTCATTCACGCACTCACCCAACTACATGGGCACACACAAGACACCCATGTGTGCTTGTTGAGCACCTCATTATAAACTTCTGGGTGTAAAAATGGAGCTGGTAACCCCTTTTCTGCTATACCAGCCTCCAATTCACTAGGAAGATGCCCTGGACCCTGGCTGTGGGGATTCCCATCCATTCACCCACAGGAGCATCAGTGATGTTGGCACGGGGGTCAGGTCCGGCTCGTGGTCAGTGCTGCACTTATCCCATAGGCCTATGATGGGGCTGAGGTTAGGTTCTACCCAGTGGTGCAAGTAGAATTTTTTTCTTGGTGGTACTGATAGCCTCCACCAAAAATGGGCGTGGCTATGTGTCATGAGGGGGCGTGGTCACACAAAGCTAGAAGAGTGACTAAATGGCATCAGGAGACAGGGAATGAGAAACAGGGAATGACTGGGGGTGGGTTGGCTCTTGCTTGGGGGAGAGCCGGGCAGCTTGTGCTTACAACTGTGGAGCCTGCTCTTCATGCCGTTGGCTCCGCTGATGCCTGTCAGTGTGACAGGCTAAATCAGCAGTAGCTGGTAGCTGCATACAGCACCAATCATAATGCTGGGTGGGGGGCTGCGGATGCATTATATTTAGACTTAAAATAAAAATAGAATTGACAGTGGGGTAAGTGGTACTGCGTACCTGCAACATATTTCTTACAGGTACTCCGTACCACGCCGTACCCCCTTACTTGCAACACTGGTTCTACCCCCAACAGTCTCTGCAAGCCATATTCTGATGGAGCTGACTTTGGTGTCCTGACACAGGAGGGGATCTCCCTTAGACTGGAGGGGGGTCTTTCATTTGAGTGATGTTGGAACGATTGCCTGTCACTCCAGCATATACCCATCTTGCCAGTTGCAGAGCTCGTCAGTGCAGCTGCTGCATTTACTATAAACTGAATCAGCCCCACGACAGAGATATACAGATTATTATGTGACCTGTAATCTATAGATCTCTATCTGATGGAGATCTATAGATTACAAATCCCATAATAAGACGCTATTAGGAGCATGCCTCCACGCGTATGGCGGGGTCAGTATTGTCCTGGGCTCACTGCACCCATTCCCCACAGCTGGTGACTTACCCGGGGCAGTTCCTCAGCCGTCCGTATTGACTTGACCAGTTTGTCACCATCAGGATGTGTGCGAGCGACATATCCCCACATCCGCTCCCACGTGGGTTCATCAATAGGGAGCCCACCCCTGTTCACAAAAAAAGGGACTCCTCCATCCTCATCAACCCCACCATTATGAAACCCCTCAGACATTCCTGTCACATACACATACCTGCCCAGTACAGCCTACTCCAGCAATGCTATACACCACCCTGGGACCCCCACACATCACTCCTCGTATCACACCGCCTGCCCTCCACACAGCAGAAGTATTCCTCTGAGTGGCCCCCCATTAACTCCTATTATCCACTATCAGAAACCATTAATACATGGGACTGAGGCCCACAGGGACTGCACACACTCACACACTATCCCAGGGACCCCCAGAACCTGCACACAGACCCACTATCCCAGGGACCCCCAGGCCCTGCACACAAATCTCCTTAGCCTGGGACCCTTATACCATGCACACAGACCCCCTATACTAGGGACCCCCAGATCGTACACACAAGGACCCTTATATCCTGCACACACAACCTCTTACTCAAGGACCCCCAAGCCTTGCACAAAGACCACCTAACCATTGAAAGCCCAGGCCCTGCACAAACACACAATTCCTAGGACCCCAGCCCCTGCTGCACACAGACACCCTATCACATTGACCCCTTATACCTGGGACCCCCCGGCCCTGCACACAGACCCCTATTCCCGGTACCCCTAGTAGACAAAGCCCCAGATCCCGGCGAGGAACCACCCAGTCACAGCTGGATCATCATTAACTCTGCACATGCCGGGGTACAGGGTGGAGCCCGTCATATTCCGCAGCACTGTAATCACATCTGTCACATATGGGGTTAATATCTTCAGCCAATACGACTGAAGCTCTCTGACGTAATATAGATGCGGCTTATCAGCGTCACGGATTCAGGAAAAGGTGTGGCCACGGCCAAGTGCCTGTCACCATAGGCACGCCCCCTCTCGTCATCTATAGTCGCACAGTGCACCCAGAGACAGACCATCACCCTAATTATCCTAATACACAGCCCTCACCATCACCCTAATTATCCTAATACACGGAACTTTCTTCGCACAATAGTTATCCTTATAGACAGCCTTCACCATCACACCAATACACAACCCTCTCATTAATCTCCTAATACACAATTACACAGCCCTCACCATCACTCGAATTCTCCGAATACACAGCCCTTACCATTACCCTAATTCTCCTAATACACAGTCCTCACCATCATCCTAATTATCCTAATACACAGCCCATAGCCCTTACCATCAGCCTAATTATCGTAATATACAGAACTTCCCAGCACAATAGTTATCCTAATAGAAAGCCCTCACCATCACCCTAATTATCCTAATACACAGGCTCAGCCCACAACCCTCGCCATCACCCATTCTCCTAATACACTACCCTCACCATCACACTAATTATCCCAATACACTGCCCTCATCATCACCCTAATTCTAATAATACACAGCCCTCATCATCACTACCCTAATACACTGCCCTCACACAATGCACTCACCATCACCTTCTGCCAATACAATGCACTCACCATCACCTTCTGCCAATACAGTGCACTCACCATCACCCTAATTTTCCTACAACACTGCCCTCGCCATAATTCTCCCAATACACTGCCCTCATCATCACCCTATTTTTTCTAATTCACTGCCCTCACCATCACCCTAATTCTATTAACACACTGCCATCATCACCCTAATTCTCCTAATACACTGGCCCTTGCTATCACCCTAATTATCCTAATACACTGACCTTAGCATCAACCTAATTATCCTAATACACTGCATTCACCATCACCCTAATTCTCCTAATACAACGCCCTCACCATCACCCTAATTCTAATAACATCCATATAGATTGTAAGCTTGCAGCAGGGCCCTCCTACCTCCAAGTCTGTCTGTTGTTACCCAGTTTGTTTTATCACTGTCTACTATTGTAAAGCACTACGGAATCTGCTGCGCTATATAAGAAACTGTTAATAAATAAATAATAATACACAGCCCTCACAATCACCCTAATTCTCCTAATACACTGGCCCTTGCTATCACCCTAATTGTTCTAATACAGCCCTCACCATCACTCTAATTATCCTAATACACAGACCTCACCATCACCCTAATTCTCCTAATACACATCCCCTAACCCGCACCCTAATTTTTCTAATTCACTGCCTTCATCATCACCCTAATTTTCCTAAACACTGGCCCCATCATCACCCTAATACACTGCCCTCATCATCACCTTAATTCTCCTAATACACTGGCCTTGCCATCACCTTAATTCTCCTAATACACTGCCCTCACCATCACCCTAATTTTCCTAATACACTGCCCTTACCATTACCCTAATTCTCCTAATACACTGCCCTTACCCTAATTCTCCTAATACACTGCACTCACCATCACCCCAATTCTCCTAATACACTGCTCTCACCATCACCCCAATTCTCCTAATACACAGCCCTCACCATCACCCTAATTCTCCTAATACACATCCCCTAACCCGCACCCTCATTTTTCTAATTCACTGCCTTCATCATCACCCTAATTTTCCTAAAACACTGGCCCCATCATCACCCTAATACACTGCCCTCATCATCACCTTAATTCTCCTAATACACTGGCCTTGCCATCACCTTAATTCTAATACACTGCCCTCACCATCACCCTAATTCTCCTAATACACTGCCCTTACCATTACCCTAATTCTCCTAATACACTGCCCTTACCCTTATTCTCCTAATACAGTGGCCTCACCTTCACCCTAATTCTCCTAATACACTGCACTCACCATCACCCCAATTCTCCTAATACACTGCCCTCACCATCACCCTAATTCTCCTAATACACTGCCCTTACCATTACCCTAATTCTCCTAATACATTGCCCTTACCCTAATTCTTCTAATACAGTGGCCTCACCTTCACCCTAATTCTCCTAATACACTGCACTCACTATCACCCCAATTCTCCTAATACACTGCACTCACCATTACCCCAATTCTCCTAATACACTGCTTTCACCATCACCCCACTTCTCCTAATACACTGCTCTCACCATCACCCCAATTCTCCTAATACACTGCTCTCACCATCACCCCAATTCTCCTAATACACAGCCTTCACCATTACCCCAATTCTCCAAATACACTGCCCTCACCATCACCCCAATTCTCCTCATACACTGCCCTCATCATCACCCTAATTATCCTAATACACTGCCCTCACCATCACCCTAATTCAGTGGTGTTAAACTCATGGCCCTCCAGCTGTTGTGGAACTACATGTCCCAGCATGCCCTGCCACAGTTTTAGCAATCTGTTATATAAAATCTGTGGCAGGGCATGCTGGGATGTGTAGTTCCACACCAGCTGGAGGGCCATGAGTTTCACACCACTGTCCTAATAGGTCAGTCAGTGTCCATTAGAACATCAGCATTGCACACGAGCTATCATTGATGCCAAAAGCCAAATTCCCACAATGTAATAACACTGACCTGTTTCAGAATGTTGTTTAATGACATTTACATGTCATTTGCCCTTTTTATCTTATTTATTCTTCAATAACTATAATAATAATAATATAATTTCTGTCCTGCTCTCACACTGTATGTTTTCTTCAGTGGGGCCATAGGAGCCAATCACTGTCTGACCTCACAGCAAAGGATTCTGGGACTTTGACGTATAAGGCCTGTCAGACCATTAATGCAGGGTGGACACACTAATTATCAGATGTCATCTATTATCGACTTTACTTTATTTATCTTTGTTATAAGATTCTCCAGCATTGGCAACAACCAATTAACCCTAACTGAGATCATCAAGGCTGGAAGGCCAGAGGGAATTAGTGAGCGGTTCCCATCATCGTGTCCTTGTTCCACAGACCGATGCACCTCCTCATCCATAAAGAAGTCACTGTACATATACTTTATATAAATAGCCACTATAGGCTTTGGTACTTGTTTCCTAGCAGGCCGCCCAGATTTCTTACTTACGCTCAGTAGTTAATTTAGTTCTTTTATTCACTGCACCCTGAGTGAAATCGCATCGCATGGCCCTTTTTTGTGGCGTGAGATGAGATCTCAGTAGTTCATATGGTAAAACACCTAAAACAGCACCACTCTCCATGTCACCCCGAAGCGTGGCGAGCGGTGGCGGAACGCATCCTCCGACCTTTTCATACCCCCACTATCCACGTCGGCGTGGAGTTGATTTTATATACCGAGCCCAAAGCGAGGGGACGCGGAATACATGTAAAGGAATCCGCGTACCCTTGCGGGAACAGTTTTGTCCTGATTGGGCTGAAGGTCTGGTAATTAGGGGGCTGATTCCGAGGTCCACACACTGACGATAACATAAATTAGCGATTCACAGACATATTGGTGGTACATGCTAGCGCAGGGATGGGCAACACCGGCCCTCCAGATGGTAATGAACTACACATCCCAGGATTCCTTGCATCAGTTTCAGCATGGCCACATAGCAAAACTAATGCAAAGCATCCTGGGATGTGTAGTTCATTAACATCTGGAGGGCCGGTGTTGCCCAGCCCTGTGCTAGCGGATGGTGTGTCAGCGCTATAAAGCCTAGGGGTAGATACCTCACTGGGGTAGCAGCGCTATAAAGCCTGGGGGCAGATACCCCACTGGTGTAGCAGCACTATACAGCCTGGTGGCAGATAACCCACTGGTGTAGCAGCACTATACAGCCTGAGGGCAGATACCTCACTGGTGTAGCAGCGCTATACAGCCTGAGGGCAGATACCTCACTGGTGTAGCAGCGCTATAAAGTCTGGGGGCAGATAACCCACTGGTGTAGCAGCGCTATAAAGTCTGGGGGCAGATAACCCACTGGTGTAGCAGCGCTATAAAGCCTGGGGGCAGATAACCCACTGGTGTAGCAGCGCTATAAAGCCTGGGGGCAGATAACCCACTGGTGTAGCAGGGCTATAAAGACTTGGGACAGATAACCCACTGGTGTAGCAGCGCTATAAAGCCTGGGGGCAGATAACCCACTGGTGTAGCAGCGCTATAAAGCCTGGGGGCAGATACCCCACTGGTGTAGCAGCGCTATAAAGCCTGGGGGCAGATACCCCACTGGTGTAGCAGCGCTATAAAGCCTGGGGGCAGATACCCCACTGGTGTAGCAGCGCTATAAAGCCTGGGGGCACATACCCCACTGGTGTAGCAGTGCTATAAAGCCTGGGGGCAGATACCTCATTGGTGTAACAGCGCTATACAGCCTGGGGGCAGAAGCACCACTGATGTAGCAGCGCTATAAAGCCTGGGGGCAGATACCCCACTGGTGTAGCAGCACTATAAAGCCTGGGGGCAGATACCTCACTGGTGTAGCAGCACTATAAAGCCTGGGGGCAGATACCTCACTAGTGTAGCAGCACTATAAAGCCTGGCGGCAGATACCTTATTGGTGTAACAGCGCTATACAGCCTGGGGGCAGAAGCACCACTGATGTAGCAGCGCTATAAAGCCTGGGGGCAGATACCCCACTGGTGTAGCAGCGCTATAAAGCCTGGGGGCAGATACCCCACTGGTGTAGCAGTGCTATAAAGCCTAGGGGCAGATACCCCACTGGTGTAGCAGCGCTATAAAATCTGGGGGCAGATACCTCACTAGTGTAGCAGCGCTATAAAGCCTAGATGCAGATACCCCACTGGTGTAGCAGCGCTATAAAGCCTGGTGGCAGATACCCCACTGGTGTAGCAGCGCTATAAGGCCTAGAGGCAGATACCTCATTGGTGTAACAGCGCTATACAGCCTGGGGGCAGAAGCACCACTGATGTAGCAGCGCTATAAAGCCTGGGGGCAGATACCCCAATGGTGTAACAGCGCTATACAGCCTGGGGGCAGAAGCACCACTGATGTAGCAGCGCTATAAAGCCTGGGGGCAGATACCCCACTGGTGTAGCAGTGCTATAAAGCCTGGGGGCAGATACCCCACTGGTGTAGCAGTGCTATAAAGCCTAGGGGCAGATACCCCACTGGTGTAGCAGCGCTATAAAATCTGGGGGCAGATACCTCACTAGTGTAGCAGCGCTATAAAGCCTAGATGCAGATACCCCACTGGTGTAGCAGCGCTATAAAGCCTGGGGGCAGATACCCCACTGGTGTAGCAGCGCTATAAAGCCTGACAGTAGATTGCATACAGCGTCATTTCAGCGATGATCACACATATTCCAACTTGAAAGAATACATTTAATAAAGTGAACATTTATCAGAAACATGTTTTTGTTGTACTATTGTGCTCAGAGAGCTGACACTTACAGGAGCGGTTCTCTGGTTTATATGTCGCCCTAGTGGGGATTATGGCAGCCTCGGTTCTTTCCTCCCAACATTCAGAAACCCCTTCAACCAAATATGTTATTACCGCCACTACTTGCACCTTAGTAATGGGACTTTCACAACCGATTGTCCAACTTATGTTGAGTCTGTGCTGAGTCTACATCGTTGCACTTGGGCCTGGTGCGCCCCCAGCTGATCAGGCAGAGAACAGCACAATTGACTCTAGTGCAGGCCATCGGGCGCTGGATGATGGCTGCTGTGGCACTGGAGGGGAGAATCCTCAGTGCTGCCGCGCCATTGGTACTATATGTCTCTGCCATGCCATGCTACAGTCAGTGAGCTGTCAGGGTGTATTATCATGGCACATGTGCAAGGACTCACGGGGCTCCAGGCAAATAAGTGCTAGTGGAGAGCCCTGGGGATTCGGTAGCATCAGACTGCTGAAGCTGTTTGAATGTCCTCCTTCTGAAGCTGCCTTTCAGCCAAGTTGGGAGCTATGGTCTGTGAGTTCACCCTTGTTACCAAACTAGAACTGATCCATAATAACCAGCCGTCATCATCCACTAGGTGATGCAGCAATAGTGTGAAAACAATGTAGGGATCTGGTGGGGAAAGTGAATGCCCCTCTTATGATGCAGTTGTGACATCATTGTTCCGCCTCTGTACTCTGTTATCTGAGTGGAGCTAATTGAGCTGGGCTTGAATTGATTGGACAATGGATAGCTCGGAGCGGCCGATAGATAGAAGGGGTGTGATATTTATACTAGCAGAAGATGACTTTATATCAGCTCAGTCACTGGGGACGCACACAGGCGGAGGGCTGGACAGAGTGTGTGCAGTACCTACACACGTATTCAACGTGCAACATCTGAAAACACAGATTGCATACAAGGGGTCTCATTCTGGGTCTGAGGGAAAGTGGCCGTGTGCGCTGCCGGGGCGGATTTATGGCCGTATACGAATGCCAGTTCCCTCTGTACCAGATCCAACCCATTAGCGCTGATCTCATGCCCATGTACTGCCCCTCCAGGCCATGGCCAGTCACATTCAGAGGATCATAGCGCAGAACAGCTGCAGATGGGGTCCACACAGATTTGGCCCATTCTTGGTGTCCTTGAAGAATTACCAGCTGGTGCCAGGCTGGTGGGCGGCATGGACTCAGTGTTGTGTGTATTGTGTGGTCATTACATGTTATACAGTTGTGGGTCCATCGTGTGCAGTTCTAGTTCCTGTCCCCAGAGTCACTAATACCAAACAGTAGAGACCACTCTCACACTTTCGCTTCCAGCATTTCCAGGAACAGTTTGTGCATTGGAACCTGACCCTGTGCCCGGACTCCGTGGAAGTGTTGGACCACTTTGCTGGCAGTCTGGCGCAGTAGAGGGAGGGTGAGAAGGAGCTGACCGGTTCTTCGTGGCTCATCGCGGTGATGGCTGTTCTCATATTCAGTCAGAGCCTCTTGGAGCAGATCCTGCAGGTTCTGTACACTCTGCACATCCTCTATGTTCACAGAGTCTGCCAGACAGAGGGAAAGGGTGAGCTGTAGTACTGGAATAGCAGAGTACGTGTGGGAGTTGTAGTACTGGAATAGCAGGTGCTTGTATGAGTTGTAGTACTGGAATAGCAGGGTCATTGTGTGCATTGTAGTACTGCAATAGCAAGTGGCTTGTGTGCGTTGTAGTACTGGAATAGCAGGTGGCTTGTGTGCGTTGTAGTACTGGAATAGAAGAGTGCGTGTGGGAGTTGTAGTACTGGAATAGCAGGGTGCTTGTATGAGTTGTAGTACTGGAATAGCAGAGTGCTTGTGTGCATTGTAGTACTGCAATAGCAAGTGGCTTGTGTGCGTTGTAGTACTGGAATAGCAGGTGGCTTGTGTGCGTTGTAGTACTGGCATAGCAGGTGGCTTGTGTGCGTTGTAGTACTGGAATAGAAGAGTGCATGTGGGAGTTGTAGTACTGTAATAGCTGGGTGATTGTATGAGTTGTAGTACTGGAATAGCAGGGTGCTTGTGTGCATTGTAGTACTGCAATAGCAAGTGGCTTGTGTGCGTTGTAGTACTGGAATAGCAGGTGGCTTGTGTGCATTGTAGTACTGGAATAGAAGAGTGCGTATATGCATTGTAGTACTGGCCTAGCAGGTGGCTTGTGTGCATTGTAGTACTGGCATAGCAGAGTGCGTGTATGCATTGTAGTACTGGCATAGCCGAGTGCATGTGGGAGTTTTAGTACTGGAATAGCAGATGGCTTGAGTGAGTTGTAGTATGGGAATAGCAGGGCGCTTGCATCAGTTGTAGTACTGGAATAGTAGGGTGCTTGTGCACATTGTAGTACTGGAATATTTGAGTGCTTGCATGAGTTGTATTACTGAAATCGTAGGGTGCTTGTATGCATTGTAGTACTGAAATACTAGGGTGCTTGTATGCGCTGTAGTACTGAAATAGCATTGTGCTTGTGTGAGTTGTAGGACTGGAATAGTAGAGTGCTCGTGCCAGGCTTAGTACTGGAATACAGAGTAGTGCTTATGTGGATTGTAATACTGAAATAGAAGTGTAGTGGCTGTGTGGTTTGTAGTACTGGAATAGCAGATTAGTGCCTGTGTGGCTTGTAGTACTGGAATAGCAGAGTAGTGCCTGTGTGTTTTGTTGTACTGGAATAGCAGAGTAGTGCTTATGTGGATTGTAATACTGGAATAGTAGTTTAGTGGCTGTGTGATTTGTAGTACTGGAATAGCAGAGTAGTGCCTGTGTGGTTTGTAGCACTGGAATAGTAATGCTGATATGGAAGTTGCTTACCAGAGTTAGTGAGTACCAGAGCTTTTAACGTAACATACTCCTCTTTGCCAAGGCGAAGCTTGCGGTATCTGTGCACCAACTGCATAGTGCACACATACAGATCATGTAGGCCACTGATTCGGGACCTCATCTCATCCATGACATAGTCCTCAGCGTACACTAGCTCATCCTGGTATGGCAGCGAGCGAAACACAACTCCCAGCAGTAAGATCTCCATCCAGGCCCCTTGTAGTAAGCTCATCTGATCGCCCAGGGACAGAGTGGAGAAACCTGCAGGACAGGCACCCGTTGTATACATTAATGAATAGATTCTGGTTCAATGCTTACTACACTCTAACAGCACTTGTGGCTTCGTAGCCAGAAGGTGGCGCTAGTATACATATATAATAAGCTTACTGTCCTCGCTCAACCTACTTCATACTCTTCTTCCCAACACTTCTCAATGATCTGAACACTGCTATATGAAGAGGCTATTACTTACTTCTAATCCTCTTGGATCTTCCTTGTTATACAAACACTACAATCCTTAAGTATCCAGGACACTATCCTATCCTGGTTTTCATCCTAAGGATTAAATTGCACCGTCAGTGTTGGTTTCTCTAGATCCCACCAACTAAGCTCATACCAGTTGGAGACCACAAGGTTCAATCCTAGGTTCTTTACTCTCTATCACTATCTTAAGGCTCAGTCCGAGGTCCTCTACTCCAGATAGAGTAAAAATCCCGGCGGACGGAATCCTGGCGGTCAAAATACCGATGCCGGAATCCAGACCACCACAATGCCGGCAATTTCTCTACTCTCCTCTATAAGTACCATAAGGCTCCACCCTGGGTCCTCTGCTAACTCCTATCAGAACATCAAGACTCAATCCTAGGTTCTTTACTCTCTAAAAATAGCACATGGCTCCGTCCTGGGTCATCTACTCTCCTCTATCAGTACCATAAGGTTCAGTCCTAGGTGTTTTACTCACTCCTGTCAGAACCACAAGGCTCAGTTCTAGGTCCCCTGCTCTTCTATAACAAGGTTCACCCCTCTCCAATGAGGAATTGTAGTGGGCTTTGAACGCCCACCATTATACTGTGTAAAATGGGGTTAATAGCTGAGGATGGGATAGTAATGGGGTCTGCACACCCTCTATTATAGGTTGTAATATGGTTAACGGATGAGGAAGGGATAGTAGTGGGCTCTGCACACCCTCCTTTATAGGGTATAATAGGGTTAGTAGTGGAGGATGGGATAGTATTAGGGTCTGCACATGCTCCATTATAGGGTGTAATGGCTGAAGATGGGATAGTAGTGGGCTCTGCACATCCTCCTTTATATGGTATATTAGGGTTAGTAGTGGAGGATGGGATAGTAGTGGGCTCTGCACACCCTCCATTATAGGGTGTAATAGGATTAATGGCTGAGGATGGGATAGTAGTGGGCTCAGCACACCCTCCATTATAGGGTGTAATAGGAATAAAGGCTAAAGATGAGATAGAAGGAGATTCTGCTCACCCTCTATCATAGGGTGTAATAGGTGTAATGGCTGAAGATGACATAGTAGTGGGCTCTGCACACCCTCCATTATAGGGTGTAATAGGAATAAAGGCTAAAGATGAGATAGTAGGGGATTCTGCTCACTCTCTATTATAGGGTGTAATATGAATAATGGCTGAGGATGGTATCGTAGTGGATTCTGCACACCCTCCATTATAGGGTGTAATATGGGTAACGGATGAGGACGTGATAGTAGTGGGGTCTGCACATCCTCCTTTATAAGGTGTAATAAGGTTAATGGCTGAGGATGGGATAGTAGTGGGGTCTGCACATCCTCCATTATAGGGTGTAATAGGATTAATGGCTGAGGACAGGATAGTAGTGGGCTCTGCACACCCTCCTTTATAGGGTGTAATAAGGTTAATGGCTGAGGACAGGATAGTAGTGGGTGCTTCACACCCATTATATGGTGTAATAGGATTAATGGCTGAGGACAGGATAGTAGTGGGTGCTTCACACCCATTATATGGTGTAATAGGATTAATGGCTGAGGACAGGATAGTAGTGGATGCTGCAGACCCTCCATTATAGGGTATAATAGGATTAATGGCTGAGGACAGGATAGTAGTGGGTGCTCCACATCCTCCATTATAGGGTGTAATAAGGATAATGGCTGAGGATGGGATAGTAGTTAACTCTGCACACTCTCCCTCCATTATAGGGTGTAATTGGATTAATGGCTGAAGATGAGATAGTAGTGGGCTTTGCACACCCTCCATTATAGGGTGTAATTGGTTCAATGGCTGAGGACTGGATAGCAGTGGACTCTGCACACCCTCCATTATAGGGTGTAATAGGGTCAATGTCTGAGGACAGGATAGTAGTGGGCTCTGCACACCCTCTATTATAGGGTGTAATAGGGTTAATGGATGGGATAGTAATGAGCTCTGTACACACACACGCCTATGAGTTGTAGGAAGAGTCACTGACCTGGGATATGTTTGGCCCATCCAATGGTCACCACCAGCTCACGGTCTGCAAGGTCACAGAGTGTGGTCAGGGCTTTGATGTCACTATCCGGAAGAGTTGGGTCTGGCATGGCGTAGATCTTCTCTGGCTCCGCCACTAGAAGGTGTGATACAATCCTTGCCCTTGTGTCTGGAACAAGACAGATACTTGGCTAAGTTGTGGGTGAAACATTCCCTGCAAATCATCCTGCTCTTAATTCTCAGCATGGCTACCAGTCTGCTATGGAACCTTGTGGCTCCTTATACATAAATTATAATGCTGCTACAAAGGTCTTCCCTGGGGCACATACATGTGTCTGAAGGTGGGATGCCCACTTTGAGCATCCACAAATGCTGTAAAAGCACTTGGTGCATTCCCAGATGCCAGGCTAGGTGTAGAACCTCCATCAGAATGTGACTAAGCAGCCATTATGCAACCACTAAGCAGCCATTATACACCACAGCGACTAAGCAGCCATTATGCAACCACTTTAGTGACATAGCTGCAACGCTCCAAGAACATTCCCATGAGATGGAGAACCCTCATGCATCCGCAACGCCCAATACATTTCCAATACACTTCTGCAACCATCTGCACTGAGACATGAGGACAGTGGACAAATAAGAGGCGAAAAGGACAAGATCATAATATCAGAGATAGATCTGGATAATGTTTGAGGGATCTATTGTGTCATGTGAAAACTCATCAGATTGTGAGGATGGGCAGATAAAGAAGCAACCTAGAACATTTCACCTATGTACTGGGTTGTTTCTTTATCTGTGCTGTGATTAGGGTGAGGTTCATGTTAGGGTTATTATAGTTAGGTCACAGATAGGGTTAGGCCGCAGGTAGGGTTAGGCTGTGGTTAGCGTTGTAGCACTTTGTCAACACGTCGACTGTCAGCATGTACAATGTCAATATAATGACCTTGTCAACATTATGCATGTCAACATAACGTCCACAGCAACAGTATAACAGGGGAATAACATTCATTTATTTAATGTACTTTCCCAGTAATCAGCCCTCGGTAATGGGTGACCAATAGTATCCAGCCTTATTAGCTCCTCCTCCCAATCTACATAGACCCACGGGGTAAATTTACCAAGATGGGAGTTCTATTGATGATGGCATGTTGCCCATAGCAACCAATCAGATTCTACTTAGTTCTTTAGCATCTTCTCTAGATTCTAGAAGAAAATAGATAGAATCTTATTGGTTGCTAAGGGCAACATCCCATCTTCAATAGAACTCACATTTTAGTAAATGTATCCCACAGAGTCCTGTTAGGCTGTACCTCCATTAGCTAGCCTCATCAGCCCCCAACCTACGCAGCCCCACAGTTGTTATACTCCTCCCCTTCACAGATATTTCAGCCCCCCAGAGTCTTGTCAGGCCGCCCCCTCGTACTGTACATACAAAGCTTATGGTGTTAGGCCTCTTGCTCGCCCACAGTCTCCTCTGTTAAATTATTGCACTCACAAGGTTTCTTATGGCCGGCTGCCACCTGTAGTCCATATAACGCGTTCTCTGATTCCAGGCGCCTTTTGTATTTCTGTCTCCCACCTCGGACCCGGTCCAGTCGCACTCCTGTGAATAAAGATCCTGGTGTAAGCACAAGCTGTATTCGCCAGGAACCACGGCCTGTGCGCTCTATGCTGTGAAGTCCTTCAGGTGGTTCTTGGTGAACACCAGTCAGGTTCCGTACCTCCAGACTAGCATTGCAAACACAGGTTAGACTGAGTCCAACAGAAATCTGAGCGATGTGATAGATGTATAAATGGACGTGTGGTGACCACACCTGTGAACAAGGCTGCACACTTCTGTCCTCACCTTCCTTCAGCATGCCGACCTTCAGACACTTGGCGAATCGGCAGGACTGGCAGGATTTCCTCCGCCGCTTGGTAATCTCGCACTGTTTGGAGGCCGGGCAGCTATACTCGATGTTACCTGGGGAGTGGGTACACATTACTTGGAGACATAATAACACACAGAAGCAACCAACCTGGTGGTCATTGTTTTAGTATACATCTGGTTACTACTGGTTATAGCATTTTATTGACAATGGTAGATGTCCTTGGCACAACCAGATACCACTAATTCATTGGCACCATTCTTACACATTAAGAAACCAGGATTGTTGAGAATGTCCCCACCTCATAGGAACATACCTTGGATGGTACGTTTGAAGAACGCCTTGCACGCTTCACAGGATGCCACACCATAGTGGTACCCAGATGCCACATCTCCGCACACTAGGCACAACCTCTTGGGGACCGCAGTGAGTGTGTACTCACACTTAGCAGGAGATCCTGTTCTCCTACAGACCTCAAAGTGTCTATGGCTGCTACAGATTGGAGAGGAGTCCAGACCACCCAGTGATAGGCTGAAAGTCCCACTAGTGTCAGAAGATTCACTGGGGCTGTGATGTGTAACAGATCCCACCACGGAGCAGGGGCTGCATGTCTCCCGTTTCAGAAAACATTCAGAGGTCAGATGTCGATCATCAGAGGTCATCCTGAAGAGGAACCTGCAGAGAGGAGACCAGGGATCATGTAATGCGTTACTGTAATTCTGTAATGTATCTACGGTACAACACCTACCGGCTGTATCTAGTATGGAAGGGGGGGTTTATAAACTCAGGCCTACCAGCAGCATAACACTAACCTCACCTTATGAACCCTCCCCTCCTCCTAATACACAGACATCAGGGTCACAGTGACCCCTCCCCCTCCTCCTAATACACAGATATCATCCTAATATAAAGAGAGCATGACAACACTGACCTCTAACCTCCTCCTAATACACAGATATCTAGGGTAATATGGACGGTTTAATGGTTAGCATTACTTCCTCACAGTGCTGAGGTCATGGGTTTGATTCCCACCATGGCCCTAACTGTGTGGAGTTTGTATATTCTCCCCATACTTGCGTGGGTTTCCTCCGGGTAGTTCGGTTTCCTCCCACAATCCAAAAATACCAAAAATTGGCTTCTAACAAAATAAACCCTAGAATGTCTGTGTGTGCGTGTGTGTGCATGTGGTAGGGAATATAGATTGTAAGCTCCACTGGGGCAGGGACTGATGTGAATGTTTAAATATACTCTGTAAAGCGCTGCGGAATATGTGTGCTAACTGTTAATAATAATAATAATAATAATAATATCATCCCAATATAAAGAGAGAGCATGAGACACTGACCTCTAACCTCCTCCTAATACACAGACATCAGGGCACACCGACCTCTCCCCTCCTCCTAATACACAGACATCAGGGGAGACACTGGTCTCTCCCATCCTTCTAATACACAGACATCAGGGCACACTGACCTCTCCCCTCCTCCTAATACACAGACATCAGGGCACACTGACCTCTCCCCTCCTCCTAATACACAGACATAAGGACACACTGACCTCTCCCCTCCTCCTAATACACAGATATCAGGACACACTGACTTCTCCACTCCTCCTAATACATATCATCCTAATATACAGAGAGCATGACACACTGACCTCTGCCCTCCTCCTAATACACAGACAACAGGAGACACTGACCTCTCCCCTCTTTCTAATACACAGACATCAGGGGAGACAATGGTCTCTCCCATCCTCCTAATACACAGACATCAGGGGACACACTGACCTCTTCCTTTCTCCTTATATACAGACATCAGGACACAGTGACCTCTCCTCTCCTCCTATTACACACACCTCAGGGGACACACTGACCTCTCCCCTCCTCCTAATACACACATCAGGGGACACATTGACCTCTCCCCTTCTTCTTATATACAGACATCAGGGGACAATTATCTCTCCCCTCCTCCTAATACACAGACACAGAGGCGTAACTCTGGGAGACAATGGAGTCATCTGCCGCCGGGCTCCTGCTCTCAAGGAGCTTGCCAGCTTGAATCAGTTAATTGAAAGCCATTGATATCCCTTCTCAGGCTGACTCCCCTCCTAATATCATTTTTGCAAGTGTCACATCCTGTATTGGAACCCATGACCTGTTTTACTAGAGACAGACACCTTACTGATTTAGCTATTTGGGGGGCACCAATATTTATCTAGCCTCCGGGCAACTGGAACGAACTTACGCCACTGCACAGACATAAGGGCACACTGACCTCTCCCCTCCTAATACATAGACATCAGGGGACACTAACTTCTTCCCTCCTAATACATAGACATCAGGGGACAGTGACCTCTTCCCTCCTCCTAATACACAGAGATCAGGTCACAGATGATACCTGGCATACATCATACTTACTGATTGTGCAATTTTGCAGAGTCAGATACACAACATTCTGTAAGGTCCATTATTCCCAATGACAGTCCGGAACCGGGCACAGAACGGAGTCTTTTGACACTGGGTAGAGCAAAGTCAAGATGTAAACTATATTGCCAGGGTGACGATGTTCATGGTGCTATATGGACAGAGGGTGAGGTGTAAAGTAGGGTATCCGGACTGGTCATAGACAGACTCATTACAGACAGTCATATGGTCGACCACTAATGGTCGACAGTCAAAAGGTCGACAGGGTTAAAAGGTTGACAGTCAAAAGGTCTTCAGGGTTTAAAGGGCAACACCCAATAGGTTTAACAGGGTCTAAAGGTCGACAGGGTTTAAAGGTTGACAGGCAATAGGTTGACATGGTGAAAAGGTCGACATGGTAAAAAGGTTGACATGCATTCTTTTACTAATTTTTCTGCAGACATGTGCCGACAGGCGGTATTTCAAACCCTACCATCCACTAGGGTGTGGAGGGAGAATAAAATAGTGTGCTGAGCGCAGCGAGCCCGAAGCATGGCGAGTGCAGCGGTACACTTAGACAGTGCCCATGTCGACCTATGTCGACACAGACACCCTAAAAACATTAACATGTCGACCTTTTGACCATGTCGACCTTTTTCATGTTGATCATTTAACCATGTCGAACTTTTACATGTCGACCTTAAGACCCTGTCGACCTTGTGACTGTCGACAATTAGTGATCGACCATATGACTGTATATGATGAGTCTGTATAATTTATACCATAACCGTAAAGTGAAGGGCTGCGTGGACAGAGTGAGGAGAGTAAGGGCAGCGTGGACAGAGTGATGAGAGTGTAGGGCTACGTGGACAGAGTAGAGGGCTACCTGGACAGAGTGATGAGAGTAAGGGCAGCGTGGATACAGTGATGAGAGTAAGGGCAGCGTGGATACAGTGATGAGAGTAAGGGCAGCGTGGACAGAGTGAGGAGAGTAAGGGCTGCGTGGACAGAGTGAGGAGAGTAAGGGCTGCGTGGACAGAGTGAGGAGAGTAAGGGCTGCGTGGACAGAGTGAGGAGAGTAAGGGCTGCGTGGATACAGTGATGAGAGTAAGGGCAGCGTGGACAGAGTGATGAGAGTGTAGGGCTACGTGGACAGAGTAGAGGGCTACGTGGACAGAGTGATGAGAGTAAGGGCAGCGTGGATACAGTGATGAGAGTAAGGGCAGCGTGGACAGAGTGAGGAGAGTAAGGGCTGCGTGGACAGAGTGAGGAGAGTAAGGGCTGCGTGGACAGAGTGAGGAGAGTAAGGGCTGCGTGGATACAGTGAGGAGAGTAAGGGCTGCGTGGACAGAGTGAGGAGAGTAAGGGCAGCGTGGGCAGAGTGGTGACAGTAAGGGCTGTGTGAACAGATCGATCAGAGTGTAGGGCTACGTGGACAGAGTGATGAGAGTGTAGGGCTATGTGGACAGAGTGATGAGAGTAAGGGCTGCGTGGATACAGTGATGAGAGTAAGGACTGCGTGGACAGAGTGAGGAGAGTAAGGGCTGCGTGGACAGAGTGAGGAGAGTAAGGGCAGCGAGGACAGAGTGAAGAGAGTAAGGGCAGTGTGGACAGAGTGAGGAGAGTAAGGGCTGTGTGGACAGAGTGAGGAGTGTAGCGGGCTGTGTGGACAGAGTGAGGAGTGTAGCGGGCTGTGTGGACAGGGTGAGGAGTAAGGGCAGCGAGGACAGAGTGAGGAGAGTAAGGGCAGTGTGGACAGAGTGAGGAGAGTAAGGGCTGTGTGGACAGAGTGAGGAGTGTAGCGGGCTGTGTGGACAGGGTGAGGAGTAAGGGCAGCGTGGACAGAGTGAGGAGTGTAGCGAGCTGTGTGGACAGAGTGAAGGTAGCTGCAGCGTAGACAGGTGGAGATGTATCAAAGGTTGGAAAGAGATAAAATACCAATTAATCATTTTCTGACATCTTTTTTCCAACTTTGTTGCAAAATGACAGTCAGCTGATTGGTTGGCACTTTATCTTTCTCTCCAAACTTTGCTAAATCTCCCCCATAGAGAGTGATGCAGGTAGAGAGGGTTGCATGTGTTGAGGAGACATGGAATGAGAGTATATGTGGGTAGTGGGGCAGTGCTGGAGATATATATATATCCAGGTGAGTGATGCAGGTCAGGGGAACAGTCAGGCACAGTGCAGGGATTTGTGGTGCAGATTTACCTTGTAGAAATGAGACGTCTTCTAGCAGGGACATTGGAGGTGCACAGAATTGCACGCTGGAGGAATTACAGAGGTCCAAGGACAATAGTGAATAGATGGAGAGTTCCCGGGAGAACCTCAGCAGTAGGAGCAGGTGAGAAGGTCCAGACTGG
The DNA here is from genome assembly GCF_055691185.1 of Crinia signifera. Taxonomy (NCBI): domain Eukaryota; kingdom Metazoa; phylum Chordata; class Amphibia; order Anura; family Myobatrachidae; genus Crinia; species Crinia signifera. Next base: position 56,764,837 of record NC_139228.1, read on the forward strand.
GCGATCTCCAGGAGAGAACGTGTTGAGTGCCAGGTGAGGAGACCTGGAAGAGATGCGCACAGGATCGTAGCTGGAGCTGTGCAGGAATGGAAAGCTGGATGGGCTCTGAAAGTAGAGAGGGGGGCTGGACACAGGCTGACAGGAGAGGGGAGGGTATGATCGTGCCTGGGTGGAGGAATCTCTTTCCTGGGACCTTGCACAAGCAGGTGACAAAACGTGCACCAGACGGAGGGGGACAGAAAGTGGTGGCAGGAGGGAGAACTGGAATAACTCTGACATCTCCAGAAGGATATAAATACATTAGAGACTGTACAAAGAAGGGCAACTAAAATGGTGCATGGCCTACATCACAAAACGTGCCAGGAAAGACTAAAAGATCTTAATATGTATACTTTAGAGCAGAGAAGGGAAAGGGGGGACATGATAGAAACTTTCAAATATATCAAGGGCTTTAACAAGGTGCAGGTGGGAGACATTCTTCACAGGAAGAGGTGCAGCAGAACACAGGGACATGCACTGACACTAGAGGGAGGAAGATTCAGGGGAAATGTGAGGAAGAATTACTTCACAGAAAGAGTAGTAGGTAAGTGGAATAGCCTCCCATCAGAGGTGGTAGAGGCAAATACAGCAGTACAATTTAAACATGCTTGGGATAAGCATATTGATATCCTAACAAATAAATAAGGATCTGATATGGTTTGAGGTAACATGGTTAAAAAAAGGAGCAGACTAGATGGGCCAAGTGGTTCTTATCTGCCGTCCACAGGTGACAGAAATGGGGAGTCTAGAGAGAGATACATTTGTGAGAGATAAGTGTCATCTTGTATACAGGCCGTGTTTGAAAAATAATAACAGCTGATTGGCTGGTACTTTCTTAATTGCTATTTTTTCTCTCCCGGGACTTTGATAAATACCCCCCATAGACTGATAAGGCACACCCTGACAGATAGGGAGCACACCCTGACAGATAGGGGGCACACCCTGACAGATAGGGGGCACACCCTGACAGAGAGGGGGCACACCCTGACAGAGAGGGGGCACACCCTGACTGACAGGGGGCACACCCTGACTGATAGGGGGCACACCCTGACTGATAGGGGGCACATCCTGCATAAATAAATAAGCTAGCCACCCCGGGATATGTGTGCTGCAGGCAGAGGGCCCAAGAAAGAGGCACGGAGATAGCAGAGTAGGGTGTAGTGGGGGGCACAGTACAGAGATAGCACAGTAGGTTGTAGGGGGGGAACAGTACAGAGATAGCACAGTAGGGTGTAGTGGGGGGACAGGATACACCATTAGTAGAGAGGCATGTAGGTAGCAGTTGGGTGAAGTGCAGGTGTAGAGGAGAGGACACACAGAGCCCCACCGATAGCATAGGGGTGTTATACCTTTAGATAAAGCAGAATTTAGATTTGTGTCTTTTTTTGTGCAGAATATCAGAAGAGCAGAATGAGAGCAGGGAAGTGATTTATTTCTGTATAAGGGTCCTGTCAAACACGCATCATCTCCTTAATGGTCAAGTTATGTTTGGGCAGTGAGAGGGGCCGCAGGGAGCCAGGCCAGGAACCATTGTTAGACCCCTCGGGAAGAGAATGCACTTGCTGCCGGGTGTGTACATGGCACTGAGCACTGGTAACGAGACCGCTTTTAGCTGAAACACAGGGGATTCTGGGAGCTGTGGGACAAGCAGCACTTTCCAGCCCAGGTTCTAGCACATGTTAATGGCCATTACCGGACTAGAAGCGCTCAGCCATGTAACGTGTTGCATAGAATGTATCATTTCTCTGAAGTTTAACCCTTCACATGTTATGCCTATCACACAGGGATATGCTCCAATAGCCAAATCAAAGCTAACATGACCTCAATGAAGGGGCCTTGGACATCCTTCAATGGATCGTAATCCCGGATGTTCATCGACAGTGACTAACTGCAATGATTGTGAGAAAGAGCAGGTCATGTGCACGTGATTGTGACCAGCAATGGCCCCTGATGTACTAGTAGTGCATATCTACTATTCCTGGCTTACTTCTTTTTCACACTTCAGTGGACGTTATACAATACAAAGATCCATAATGCAGGCAAGGCTTATCTAAATTCTCCCTCATATAATAACCATATATTCCAGTTTTGACACCTGATAACCTTGTATGAATTATTGAATGTTATTTTAACTTTTATAAATGTGAAATGATTGTAAATTAGCCGTAGTAGTGGCGGATGCATCTAGCAAAAGGTTAGGTACAGACAGAGTAGTATAATACGCACATGTGTGCACCCACACAGACACAAAACAGCAGGTAGTACATTTGGGGGTTCTCTCGCTTTCCTGATGTGACTTTTGTATAATCACGCGGCTGCTGTATTGCATATCTGGATTCTATTGGATTTGAAAGCATTAACTGCTCGAGCATTGATCAAAGCCGGCTTTATGGAGCAACATGGAAGAGGAAGACCAAGTGAGGCTCCACCTCCATTGAAGTGCAGGATTGTGTCATAGGCACCTCCTGAAACCTAACGGAAGCAAGACCTAAAACAGCATGTACACATAAGTACATCTGCATGCAGCGTCTTCAGCATTTGTGTCCAGGGTGCTTCTCCAACTATGACAGCAAACGTTAACATCAGTCACATTCAATTTGTGACAAAGGCGAACTTTGTAGAAGAAGTAAATTAAGGTCATTGTTGTTTCCGGATGAATATATCTGTAAATAAAAATGTATTGTTTTCAACTTAGAGGAGTTTTGTTTTGAAGGAAATAACACAGTAAGCAGCAGGAAAGAGAACACATTGGAACCATACCAGGCATTTGGTGTTCAATGGTTACTGGTCTGTTCTAGGATAATAGGGAAATGTTTTATGTCGCAGATGCATCATGTCCACAAGTGGACACATATAAAACCGCTTTCATTTTATAGTTTAAAAAAAAAAACAACACCTTTTTTTTGTGTGTTTTTAGAAGCCCTGAAGATAAATGACAACAACAAAAAAATTCCTTTAAAAACAAATCTTGCGTTAGGGTATCAGAATTCAGTCGTGAAAGGGTTAAAGATCTATTTGACATTAGCAGGAGTGATCCCATCAGGGGAACTACTGCATATAGCAGGTGTGATCCACCCATGTTTACCCCCTCATACGCCCATCAGGGTAACTACAGCCACAGTTCGGAGGAACTGATCCTACCTGCATCATCACAACCCTTCTAGCTGGTGACAACAAGCCGTATTCATGCCGAAAGATGGCTAACCAAGTACAAATAGGTATGGATCATTAGATCTACAACACAATGGTCAAAAAGCATTGGATTGACACCATTAGGTCGACATGGGTCTAAGTCGGTATCGGTGTAGGTCAACATGGGGTTTTTCGCCCTAATTTCGACACAGTCTACATAAACAATGCAACGTGGCACCGTGTCCCCTCGCCATGCTTCGGGCATGGTGCCGCACTACGCTCGGCACACTATTTTACTCTCCCACCACGCCCTATTGGATGGTAGGGCATGAAATACCGCTTGTCAGCAAATGTCGGCTCAAAAAACTGTGAAAAACCCCATGTTGACCTAATGCTTGAGTCGACCTAATGACCTGCCGACCTACACCCATGTCGACCTTTCTGCGTGTTGACCTAATGACCATATCCCGTACAAATCCGGTGGTTACGTTAATTGGGCCACTCAGTATCGGAATTAGGGAGGAGCTATCAGCCCGCCACACTGTGCATTTCCCATTGTTGAAAAAAGTTTTAAACAATTCCAAAAGTTAATTCTTCTGTCACTTTGTGGAACCCAATATAAAAGAGCTGGTGATGATCACATGGAGCTGCCAAAGGAGTGGGCGATTATAAGCAACACGCAAATAATTCTATTGGTTACTGGGGAAATAAAATCATAGCAAATAACACAATGTGATATATTGTTGGGGGAAGTCAGAAAATGTATTGTACATGCCGGTTACAGGGCCCTGATTATAATCAGGCTGATATTTCAGCTGCAGGCTTTGGGGGCAGGAACGTGTATAAATTAGTACTGAGAGTATAATATCCAGAATGAACTGGGTCACAGTAATAACAAATACCCCCCCTTCCCCAGAGACGGAGGAGGCATAGCGTTACCACCACCAGTAACGTCATTAATCCCAGTCTTATACCAGGTAGTTCTGAGTCCGTGGATGAGCGATTTTCAATCAGAAAGATAACCCTGGGATAATTATGCATCAACGAGGAGTAAATATTGTGTCACTCCTATCAATCTAAAGGGGCCGCTTGTTACATCTGTCATTCATTTATCAACACAGAGGACCATTAGCAGAGGGGAGATGAAAGGGGGGTGGAGGTAAGAGACAGAACAGCGATTGTCCTGGAGGAATGGTAGCAGTGTCACGGGCCTGTGTTTGGGGGTAACAATTGGGGTAAGTTTGATGCAGTGTCGCACTGTCTTAGCATTGTAGCTCGCTGTAAAGGCTGCGCAGGAGACGGCAAGGCCTCCCCCGTACACCTGCAGGCAGGGGGTGCAGACAGGTAATAATGACACCTGGTAACTGAAGCCGCTGGTTCCTGCCGGTGGAGAGTGAGACGCATCCTGCAATGACAGAAGAAACAGCGGCCACCTGTCAGCATCAGCCGGGGGAGGGAGGCTCGGTCCTGGGGGACACTGATATGTACAGGAAAGTGGCTGTGCCAAGGCAATGCCCAGCAGAATTAACTCTCACACTGGGGGCTCAGGCTGCACTTGTGCCGCCTGGTACATTGAGGGTGAGACCTCTCAGCTTGGCTGCCCTGCAGTCAGTTCAGATCCGAGCATAGAGAGGCTCCGGATCCGTCCTGTATATAGGGATCAGCTCATTCCCTGGAGGTAATTCACCGGCCAACTATATGCTACACTTGTGGCCAGTAATAAGATGTTAATGGTAAATAATTCCAGTGCTCTACTAGGATTGATCACGATCAAGAGTATCCTGCCTGGCAGCTCCAATAGACATGTAACTAAAAACAGGGTAGCCTGATATAATTCAGGGGTAGATTTATTAAGCTTGGTGAAGTGATAAAGTGTTTTTTTTTTTTTTTTTTATCACCGGCCAATCAGCTCCTACCTGTCATTTTTCAAACCAAGCCTGTAACTTCACAGTTTGGAGCTGATTGGACGGTGATAAAAACCAGACACTTTATCACTTCACCGAGCTTAATAATTCTGCCCCTGAGTGTCTAACTGCCCAACTGACAATTACCATAGGTCTACCTGCACAATTACACTTGTAGGAACAGGGAATTACTCCTCCCCTTGCCCAGAGGGAGGACTAACTGCACAATTACACATCCCCTTCCCTGTTGGAACAGGGAATTACTCTTCCAGTCACCCTACAGAAAGAGGACTAACTGCACAATTACCCTTCCACTAACCATATAGAAAGAGATCTAACTGCACAAATATGTTTCCACTTACCATAAAGGAAGAGATCTAACGGCAAATACCTTTCCACTAACCATATAGGAAGAGATCTAAATGCAAAATTACCCTTCCACTTACCATATATGAAGAGATCTAACGGCACAAATACCCTTCCACAGTACTTGTTTCCTAGCACGGCGCCCATGATTTTCATCTTATGCCATCGTTTCGATTGCATCGCATGCGACCTGATCGCATGCGATGCGATCAGACCCAATTTTTTAATTGTACAGGCATCCTGATGGGTGATTACTATGTTAAATGCAACCCCATTGTTAATGCCACCCCAACCCGAAGTGTGGCGAGCGCAGCGGCGGTACACATCCTCCGACCTTTTCATAACCCCACTATCCACGTCGGCGTGGAGTTGATTTCATATAGTGTGGCGAGCACAGCGAGCCACCAAGCCCGAAGCATGTATTCCACGTCCCCTCGCCACACTTCGGGCTCGGTGGCTCGCTGCACTCGCCACACTATATGAAATCAACTCCACGCCGATGTGGATAGTGGGGGTATGAAAAGGTCGGAGGACGCGTACCGCTGCGCTCGCCTCGCTGCGGGGTGGCGTTAACAATGGGGGTGCATTTAACATAGTAATCACCCATCAGGGTGCCTGTACAATTAAAAATCTCATCGCATGCCATTGTAATGGCATGCAATGCAATGCGATATTAAAATTGTACAGTGCGGGTCTTAGGACCCGAAAATAGGGTCCCATCGCATACCTTAATTAGTGGTATGCAATGGCATACGATGGGCACCGTGCTAGGAAACAAGTACCCCTTCGACTTACCATATACGAAGAGATCTAACTGCACAATTACACTTACCATATAGGAAGAGATCTAACTGCACAAATACCCTTACACTTACCATATAGGAAGAGATCTAACCGCACAATCACACTGCCCCTCCCCTGTAGGAAGATCAAATTTGGAAATCCCCTTGCCCAGAGGGAGGATTTATTGCTCAAATACGAGGGGACGCGGTACACTTACAGTACTTATACGGTGCCAACTAATGTCGACAGACAGTTAACAACATGAAAAAACACGTCAAAATTTTCCACGTTGACCTATTGCTTGTGTCAACCTAAGGAATGTCAACATTTTCATGTGTCGACCTATTGACTGTTGATCCTATGACCCATACCCCCCCCCCTTACCGTCCCACTCACACAGCGCCACCCAGGACACTGCATCACGTTTCTGCTACGAAAGCGTTAATCATAGGGACAGTCACATTATCAATAGCAGCACTGTAGACTGGCTCCCGATGACCATGCTCCATGTCACATTAATAAATCCAGGTATGCACAGATTTGACTCAGCCTTGACACTGTTACAGAGAACATAGGTGTTCCCTGATGTCACAGCGCTGTAATCACTGCAGCAACCTGTAAGCAACATGCTATGTAAGTTTGGTGTTGGAGCTACTGACAGTACAGATGTTCTTAGGAAAGGAACTGCTGGAAAATCACAGACATAACGCCTGCACCAGAAGGCTGGGCATGATCAGACTGCAAGACATGAGGGCCAGGAATCACGCTGCTGTGTAACATGACAGTCAGGAATCACGCTGCTGTGTAACATGAGGGTTAGGAATCACGCTGCTGTGTAACATGAGGATTAGGAATCACACTGCTGTGTAACATGAGGGTCAGGAATCACACTGCTGTGTAACATGAGGGTCAGGAATCACACTGCTGTGTAACAAATGGGCAGGGAATCATGCTGCTATGTAAAACGAGGTTCAGGAATCACGCTGCTGTGTAACACCAGGGCAGGGAATCGCACCACTGTATAGCCCAAGGGCAGGGAATCACACCGCTGTATTACCCAAGGGCAGGGAATCACACCACTGTATTACACCAAGGGCAGGGAATCACACCACTGTATAGCCCAAGGGCAAGGAATCACGCCGCTGTCTAACCCAAGGGCAGGGAATCACGCCGCTGTCTAACCCAAGGGCAAGGAATCACGTCGCTGTATAACCCAAGGGCAGGGAATCACGCCGCTGGATTACCCAAGGGCAGGGAATCACGCCGCTGGATTACACAATGGCAGGGAATCACGCCGCTGTATAACATAAGGGCAGGGAATCGTGTTGCTGTACAACACAAGGGCAGGGAATTACACTGCTATAATACACAAGGGTGGCGAATCACACCGCTGTATAACACAAAGGCAAGGAATCACACCGCTGTATAACACAAGGGCAGGGAATCGTGTTGCTGTACAACACAAGGGCAAGGAATCACACTGCTATAATACACAAGGGCAGGTAATCACGCCGCTGTATAACACAAGGGCAGGGAATCGTGTTGCTGTACAACACAAGGGCAGGGAATCACACTGCTATAATACACAAGGGCAGGGAATCACGCCGCTGTATAACACAAGGCCAGGGAATCACGGCGCTGTACAACACTAGGGCAGGGAATCGTGTTGCTGTACAACACAAGGGCAAGGAATCACACTGCTATAATACACAAGGGCAGGTAATCACGCCGCTGTATAACACAAGGGCAGGGAATCGTGTTGCTGTACAACACAAGGGCAGGGAATCACACTGCTATAATACACAAGGGCAGGGAATCACGCCGCTGTATAACACAAGGCCAGGGAATCACGGCGCTGTACAACACTAGGCCAGGGAATCACGCTGCTGTAAACTATAAATATGTATCTGCACTAAAGCCCCAGTGCAGAGCCCTGTCTACCCCTGCAGCAATGCAGTGCAGATAATAAACCTTGTTCATCAATGTAGAGCTCTGTCTTTTCCTGCAGAACACAGCAGAGCGGTAACGTACCCCCACTATGTCCCAGTTTATATTTGCAGAGCAGCACTGAGTTGCGCATATTCCTGCAGAGCCTGTACAATACGGTCTCTACCCGCAGAGCTGACAGTCACCCCCTGTTAATGGCACTGAGGGCAGAGAGTGGAGGAACGTGCTGCCTGCATTCCTCAGGATCATTAGCTGCATTTAATGTTTTCATCACATACTAATTATCATTTGCTAATAACACCACAAGACCCCACTCTGTAGCAGATAAGATCGCAGGATGTAATCTCATCGGAAAATCTCCCTGTACAAGCTCATATCATAAGACCAGTCCCAGCCAGGGGGGTGGGGATCTACCTCCAGCACTAATGGGTGATGCTTTGGTATTCCAGCCAGGTAACCTGCATTGTGTCTTGGGGAGATGCAGACATTCAGAGTGCTCAGTATGTGAGTTATTGGGAGAGTAGTGGTTTCCTCTAGTGCACTCACTCTGGAGGGCTGCTCACAGAATTAACCCTAGGAGTCCGGCCCTCAGTCCCTCCACTGCCCCCTCTCCTGGTCTCCTCCGCACTCCATCTGTTCTCAGTGCCTAGCTAACTGTGCAGGGAATCTCTCCAGCAGATGCCACCTGTCACTTCCATCTTGAGGACCTGCCCCAGATCACTGGGCAACTCGAGGCTCCTTATGCCCCAGTCCAGCAACACGGAGCTCAGGACGGTGAGACAGACGCACAAAAAGTAAGAGTAAGTAAAAGTAAGTAATGCAAAACAGACACACAAAAATACTTAGCACGGCTTTCCTTGCTGTGCTCACATTACTAGTAATACTACTGGTAACCAGAGGTAATAGAGTAGCAGGGAGGGTGGAGAGTGGGGAGCAGTGTTCCCTCTAAGCTGTGCGCGCGTGCACACACCTCAACAAGCGTGCGCACAGACATTACAACAGAGCGCACAAAGCAACAGCGGTTCCTTTTTGCAGTTGTGGACTCAATTAATGTGTTTTACCCATTAACTACATTGTGTGCTGTGTTTTGAATGTTTAATATAATTTTGAGGTAAAGTTAACACAGATGCTGAACGTCATTTTCCAGTTATATATAAGTGACGCACAAAAATTTTAATTTCCTTCCAAAGTTGCACAGCCAAAATCTTTAGCCGCACACAGCCTTCGTAAAATTAGAGGGAACATTGGTGGGGAGTACTGCGGAAGATGAGATTAGGGAGTAATGGGGGAAATGAAATTGGGGAGTACTGCGGGAAGTGAGAGTGGGGAGTACTGCGGGAGGTGAGAGTGGGGGGGGGGGGGTAATGCGCGGGAGATGAGATTGGAGGAGTAATACATGGATGAGAGTGGGGAGTAATGCGGGAGATGAGAGCGGGGAGTAATGAGGGAGATGAGAGTGGGGAGTAATGCGGGAGATGAGAGCGGGGAGTAATGAGGGAGATGAGAGTGGGGAGTACTGCAGGAGGGGAGAGTGGGGGGGGGGGTAATACGGGCGGTGAGAGTGGGGGGGTAATGCGGGAGATGAGATTGGGGAGTAATGTGAGAGGTGAGATTAGGGAGTAATGCAGGAAATTAAATTGGGGAGCACTGCGGGAGGTGAGAGTGGGGGGGGGGGTAATGCAGGAGATGAGATTGGAGGAGCAATGCATGGATGAGATTGGAGGAGTAATGCATGGATGAGAGTGGGGAGTAATGCGGGAGATGAGAGCGGGGAGTAATGCGGGAGATGAGAGTGGGGAGTAATGCGGGAGATGAGAGTGGGGAGTAAAGTGAGAGATGAGAGCAGGGAGTAAAGCGGGAGATGAGAGCGGGGAGTAAAGCGGGAGATGAGAGCGGGGAGTAAAGCGGGAGATGAGAGCGGGGAGTAAAGCGGGAGAGGAGAATCAGCTTTATTGGGCTGTTTACTTGCGTATACTAGAAATTTGATTTGATTGCTGTGCAACAGCCAGGAAAGTAACAAGTAAACAGTGGCATTATAGATATATAGAACACGTACAGATATACACTAGATGCACCCTGAGGAAGGACAGGGGAGACACAGGGAACTAATTTTGGCTGACCACTGCACCCAGGCAGCCAAAATTAGGGGTGTCACTTGGTCATTGCAACAGCCAGCTAGGTATACCTCCCAACATTGGAGTGATGGAAAGAGGGATACTACGCGTGGCCAAAATTTTGGGGGTGTGGCCTAGCAACAAGGGGGCACGGCCTATTCTCGCAACGCTCCCACAGGGCCACACCCCTCTGGCGCACAGCATCTATTCACTGGTGACAGGGGGTACTACCAACTGACCCCCCCCCCCCCGCCACGGGACACTGTCGGCCCCGGGCAGGATGCAGGAACGCCCCAAAAAATGGGAGGTTCAAGCGAAAAGCAGTTGGGATGTATGAGCTAGGTAACAAATAAACAGTACAGATATACAGATGTAAAAGACAGGGGAACATATATGGCTGAGCTGCACAGCTCCTAGGCATCCATCAGTGGTACCATCTTGGTCATAGCTACTTCCAGGGCAATAGCTGGGCCTAGCAGGTCATTTTTCTTATTCAGCATATTATATGACTGAGTCCTGATCTTCTGGGAAGCGGTGGCCAGCGTGTCCGGGGGCCTTGGTTGGAGTGGCAGCTGTGGGGTGAGCCAGTGTGCGGGACGGAGGCGAGGCTGAAGCTGGGTCTTCGCTGGGCTGCAGGCCCATCGCGGCTACCCCAACCGAGGTAAGAACCTTAGAGCAGGGAGTAATGGAGTGGATTAGAGCAGGGAGTAATGCAGTGGTTGAGAGCAGGAAGTAATGCAGTGAATGAGATTGTGGAGTAATGCAGTGGATGGAAGCAGGAAGTAATGTGGGAGATGAGAGAGTGTGTGTGTGTGTGTGTGTGTGGTAACGCGGGTAATGGAAGCGCAGGGTAACTGGGGGGTGATAGCAGGAGGAAACCAGCAAGTAACAGAGGCCAGGAATCTTAGTAGGATGAGATTAGCATTTGTAGACGCAATCTGAGCAACACTTTGTTCACATAACTGTCACATGGTATATCGACAGTAACAACCCCCCTTATAAACACAGCAACGAGTGGTTTCCAGGAGTTACTGGAGGTTTGCAGAGCGCCTCTTCCAATTCATCACTTTGCATCTAGTCCGGTATATTGGGAGGTGACTTCACAGTATATATATTCAACAACAGATGGGCAGAAGTGATTCAGTCAGTTAATATTTATTTATACTGTGAGAGGCGACATATGGCTGGCATACATGAACGAGGACTTCTTAGTCATTACATGCGTGCTTGGCATGGCGCCAGGACTACTGTACAACATTTTACAGTATTACAGGTTATTAGATAGACATGTCCTTGGTGATCTACTGATGCAGTACACACACACAGAGGACGTCTGGATATGTCCACGGAAATATGGCGGCAGCAGAGGTCAGCTGACCAGACCCTCGTCCTCCACCTTGTCCACATTCCATTCTGTCAGCAGCTCTGAGGAGACCTCAGTGTAAAGTAAGTCCCAATCCCAGCGTGAGTCCTCCTGCAGAGAGGAACCGGGTTACCCCACCACATCCATGGTTATGTGACCCACAGTGACGCCTTCCCCGGCATGTACTCACCTCTCGCACCTCTGGTTCTGGGGACAGAACCTTGGTTAGAAGCTTTAGATCAATATCCCCATCCTAAACAGGGGGAAAAGAGTGGGCGTTATTTATATGGTGCTAGCATATTACACAGCGCTGTACAAAGAATGTTTGTCATCCACATTAGTCTCTACACCCACTGGAGTTGGAGCTTACCAACCCCAGAGGAAACCTGTGAAGACACGGGGAGTATATACAAACTCCACACATATAGGCCAATAATGACCCTAAAGCTGTAAGGCTGCAATACTAACCACTGTGCCTTCACAAGTCTGCCCACGGAGACTACTTTGGCTGCTCTGCAACAAAGCGTCCGCATCTACTGATGAAGCAGAATTGTAGACAAACTGAAAAAAACTTCGCCCATTGCAATGTGGTTGGGTAACTTGCTGCCACCACCAAGCACTGCCACTTGGAACTGCTTCCTTCCACCCAGGCTCCTTCCATTGGCACCTGAACCTGCCTACCTATGGGTATGCATGGGCATGTTACTGCAACCTGCATCCAGAACAGGCAGAGAATGGAATAGCGTTCTGCACTACTCTGCTGGTCACAGACAGATGCAGAGGAAAGATGTTTAGAAGGCCAAGTCCCGTCACTAAAGGAGCTAAGGACCATTCTCAGTGTACAGTGATGGACACAACACTTTGGCTACAGCCAGATCTCTCACAAAATATAAATACTGCAGATTGCAAAGGGGCTAATTGGGAAATCACTCGATGGTGATCGGCATGCGTATGGATTTGCAGCTAATTGCAGGGCTGCTAAATATTCCCAGGATAACACAGCTCAGGATATCACTCTGGCTGGGTGGTGTGTACCTGACTGCAGGGCTCTGCAAAGTAGCAGGCATGCAGTCAGGTCTAACTAACCCCTAAGTGATTGGCATTGTCCCCACAGCCCTGGGGATCTCACTTATAAGCCATGAGGAGGCCAAGCAAACCACGCTCAGATGCATACACAAGATGGCTAGGAGGAGAAACAATGACCCATCTAGCAGTGGGTGACTGTAGTCATCTCTGGCTGCTAAGATTAGTGCAATAAAGATAGACATATCGCCCACTGGGAGGGCAGTGAGGTGTATGGAGGACTCAGCAGCCACTTACACAGAGCTGGAACTAACAGTGTCATTCAGTAGAAGGAGGTCAAGTGCAGAATGCACCTTTCTCCTTGTCCAGGCCGGTGACCCTACTGATAACACTGGTGTCCTCCCATTCTCACACGGTGCTGCGTAATCTGAGATGTGCACCATGTCACTTACACCACCCAGTGTTTCTATGTTCCTGTCATTTAAAGCTCACATCCCCTCCCCAAATTCTCTAAAAACACTATACCTACTGTGGACACTCACAGCATTGCACAAGTACAGGGGGAGCCGGGTACTCACCAGGGTCTGGAAGGCCGCGTGTCTCATAAGGTCTTTGTCAAGGTCTTTGTAGGTCATTACTCTGTTCACCTGGACACTGGAGAACACAACATGGCCTTACAGGTGACAATTTATTGGCATTTACATCTGAGGGGTAAGGAGTGCAAGTGCTTGGGGATGTGGGGAGATTAGCACAAGAAGCAGGGGTAAGCAATGCCAGTGCTTGGGGACGAGAGTAGAATAGTACAAGAAGCAGGGGTAAGGGATGACAGTGCTTGGGAACGAGGGGAGAATAGACAAGAAGCAGGATAAGCGATGTCAGTGCTTGGGGACAAGAGGAGAATAGCACAAGAAGCAGGGGTAAGAGGTGCCAGTGCTTGGGGATGAGGGGAGAATAGCACAAGAAGCAGGGGTAAGGGATGCCAGTGCTTGGTGATGAGGGGAGAATAGTACAAGAAGCAGGGGTAAGGGATGCCAGTGCTTGGGGATGAGGGGAGAATAGCACAAGAAGCAGGGGTAAGGGATGCCAGTGTTTGGTCATGAGGGGAGAATAGCACAAGAAGCAGGGGTAAGGGATGCCAGTGCTTGGGGACAAGAGGAGAATAGCACAAGAAGCAGGGGTAAGAGGTGCCAGTGCTTGGGGACGAGGGGAGAATAGCACAAGAAGCAGGGGTAAGGAGTGCCAGTGCTTGGTCATGTGGGGAGAACAGCACAAGAAGCAGGTGGAGCAGGAGGGGACAGGTGTAGCGTGTAGGTGTAGCGTCCTCTCACCTGGGCGGGGCAGCGACCTGTAACGCTAGGTCTTCCTCCTGCACCTCCTCCAGGTCTGGAATCACTGGGATGTCTAGAGAGAAAAGCTTATACGTCAGTAAGATGGGCACATACTCCCCAGGGAAGCGTAATGGCAGCGCCTACAAAATACTATAGTATGTACAGGTATACTCATTCTACAAGTACCCTGCCCCCCTTCCTATCCTCTCCATGTATCTGTGTGTTATCTCCAATGCCCTGAGAGTACATAGACACATGTCACATACAAGGTAACAGACCCTTGTCTGTAGTGCGTGCTGTGATCAGTGCCAGCTCCCCCTCCGCTACGTCTGCCAGGCTCAGCGGGAGACAGTTTAATTAGCTGTCCGGAGCAGTGTCCTGAGCCAAAGCTGGGAACATGGCGGCTCCGGGGTGAGAGACAGCAATCTGTCTTATACATAATTCCCACACACAACCATTCCAGTCCCCACATCACTGACCTCTCTGCTATTCCTGTACTGTCCTCGCCATTCTCGCTGCTGTTCCTGTGCTGTCCTCGCTATCCTCTCTGCTATTCCTGTACCAGCCTAACATTGCCATCTTCTCTGCTTCCTGTACTGTCCTCACATCTCTATTCTCTCTGCTATTCCCGTACTGTCTCAGCATCTCCATCCTCTGTTATTCCTGTACAATTCTCACTTTGCCATCATCTCTGCTATTCTTGTGCTGTACTCGCATCACCATCCTCTCTGCTATTCCTGTACTATTCTCACTTTGCCATCATCTCTGCTATTCCTGTGCTGTACTCGCATCACCATCTACTCTGCTATTCTTGTGCTGTACTCGCATCACCATCCACTCTGCTATTCCTGTAGTATCCCCACATTATCCTCTCTACTATTCCTGTGCTGTACTCGCATCACCATCCTCCCTGCTATTCCTGTAGTATCCCCACATTATCCTCTCTACTATTCCTGTGCTGTACTCGCATCACCATCCCCTCTGCTATTCCTGTACTATTCTCACTTTGCCATCATCTCTGCTATTCCTGTGCTGTACTCGCATCACCATCCACTCTGCTATTCTTGTGCTGTACTCGTATCACCATCCTCTCTACTATTCTTGTGCTGTACTCGCATCACCATCCACTCTGCTATTCCTGTAGTATCCCCACATTATCCTCTCTACTATTCCTGTGCTGTACTCGCATCACCATCCTCCCTGCTATTCCTGTAGTATCCCCACATTATCCTCTCTACTATTCCTGTGCTGTACTCGCATCACCATCCTCCCTGCTATTCCTGTAGTATCCCCATATTTCCATACTCCCTACTATTCCTGCACTGTCTCTGCATATTCATCCTCACTTCTATACCTGTACTGTGCCTGCATCTCCATTATCACTGCATTTCCTGTACTATCATCGTATCTCTATCCTGTCCTCACATTTCGATCCTTTTTCTACTCTATACACACACACACATCTACTCTCCCTACTATATACACCTGTCCTGTCCCCACTGACACTACACCATCTTGTGTCCTTGCGGTGTGTTCTCACCTCCACCCTCATCTGACTCCTCCAGACTCTGCTGTCTCAAACGGCTGCTGCAGACAGATCGAGAGGAAAAGCAGTCAGATCATCCATAACAGGGACCACTTGTGTACATTTCATACAGATGTAGGTAAATGCGGTCTGACATACATGTGCAGGTATATGAGGTCTGACATACAGGTGCAGGTATATGAGGTCTGACATACATGTTGTGTGGTCTGACATACAGGTGCATATTTATGTGTTATGACATACATGTTGTGTGGTCTGACATACATGTGCAGGTTTATGTGGTCTGACATACATGTTGTGTGGTCTGACATACATGTGCAGGTATATGTGGTCTAACATACAAGTGCAGGTATATGTCATCTGACATATATGTGCAGGTTTATGTGGTCTAACATACATGTTGTGTGGTGTGACATACATGTGCATGTGTATGTTGTTAAAATATTGGTGGGTATATGTGATCTAATATGTGTGAGTTGGGGTTTTGTAACATAAGTGTACGTGCTAAAATATACATGTGTTAGGTGTACATGGTCCAATATACGTGTGCGGGTATATTAATTAACATCACACACACACACACACACAACAGAAAGAGGACATGCATACCACACGGTACACGCCATTACCATGTGTACATGTACTATTATATGATGCTCACTTACTCTTCCATATCCTGGCTGCCACGTTTTCCAGACCTGTAGGAAACAGATAAATATATGTATATAGGACTATAATATCTCAGGGTAACACGCACATATTGGCCCTTATTCTGGTTGACTCGCAAGGTTGCGAATTCGCAGCCTTGCCAGTCCCCCAGATGCCACCCACCGAATGCCAGTCATGCCGAATGATGTCAGCTGCCCCCCACCGACACTCACGTCACGGGCTTTCCCATGGGTGCGACTATCTGCCACCGCCCCATACCCCCCAACCTTAGAATTGGGTGCGTGAGTCCAGCGAACAGCCTGTTCACCGTAGCCGCACGCATCCAGCATTTGCACATGCACAGACCCACAGCATCTGTCCCCCATGGATGCAAATTAATTAGAATAACCCCCATTGTGTACACAGTACTGTACGTGATTCATTCCAGCACATGAACTGCTGCAGACACAGTACATGGCTGATGTATATTATATGACGAATCCCTAATACACTGATGATACCCCTACGTATGCTCTAATAAATATATATATATATATATATATATATCTCATGGTGGATTCTTGATACACAGATCACACTCTTACGTATGCTCCCTGCATATGATATGATCGCACTCCTACGTATGCTCCCTGTATATGATCACACTCCTACATATGATATGATCGCACTCCTACATATGCTCCCTGTATATGATATGACCACACTCCTACGTATGCTCCCTGTATTTGATATGACCACATTCCTACGTATGCTCCCTGTATATGATCACACTCCTACATATGATATGATCGCACTCCTACATATGCTCCCTGTATATGATATGATCACACTCCTACGTATGCTCCCTGTATATGATATGACCACACTCCTACGTATGCTCCCTGTATTTGATATGACCACATTCCTACGTATGCTCCCTGTATATGATCACACTCCTACATATGCTCCCTGCATATGATATGATCGCACTCCTACGTATGCTCCCTGTATTTGATATGATCGCACTCCTACGTATGCTCCCTGTATATGATCACACTCCTACGTATGCTCCCTGTATATGATCACACTCCTACGTATGCTCCCTGTATATGATTACACTCCTACGTATGCTCCCTGTATATGATCACACTCCTACGTATGCTCCCTGTATATGATATGATCACACTCCTACCTATGCTCCCTGTATATGATCACACTCCTACGTATGCTCCCTGTATATGATATGATCACACTCCTACCTATGCTCTCTGTATATATGATCACACTCCTACCTATGTGCCCTGTATATGATATGGTCGCACTCCTACGTATGCTCCCTGTATATATATGATATGATCACACTCGTATGTATGCTCCCTGTATATGATATGATCACACTCCTATGTATGCTCCCTGTATATGATAGGATCACACTCCTACGTATGCTCCCTGTATATGATAGGGTCGCACTCCGACGTATGCTCCCTGTATATGATATGATCACACTCCTACCTATGCTCTCTGTATATGATCACACTCGTACGTATGCTCCCTGTATATGATATGATCACACTCCTACGTATGCTCCCTGTATATGATATGATCACACTCCTACGTATGCCCCCTGTATATGATCACACTCCTACGTATGCCCCCTGTATATGATCACACTCCTACGTATGCTCCCTGTATATGATCACACTCCTACGTATGCTCCCTGTATATGATATGATCACACTCCTACGTATGCTCCCTGTATATGATATGATCACACTCCTACGTATGCTCCCTGTATATGATCACACTCCTACGTATGCTCCCTGTATATGATCACACTCCTACGTATGCTCCCTGTATATGATATGATCACACTCCTACGTATGCTCCCTGTATATGATCACACTCCTACGTATGCTCCCTGTATATGATATGATCACACTCGTACCTATGCTCTCTGTATATATGATCACACTCGTACGTATGCTCCCTGTATATGATCACACTCCTACGTATGCTCCCTGTATATGATATGATCACACTCCTACGTATGCTCCCTGTATATGATCACACTCCTACGTATGCTCCCTGTATATGATATGATCTCTCTCCTACCAGTTATAATCTCTCACCTTGAGGTTCCCGAAGAGTCATCAGCCCATCCACCTTGTCGCAGAGGCTTGGGGGGACCCTAAAAGTAATATAACAACATAATCATCCAGTACCCAACACTGTCACTCACTGACCATCACCATTATAAGCAGCAGCGAGGAAGAGCAGTTGTTTATGGGTTTTCCAAGGCTCTATGAGAAATGACCTCACCCTGGCGGACCTCTGAGACACCTCCACATGTAACCATTGTCCCCCATCATAGCATCTATAGGAGGACAATGGAAGTGAAACCTGTGTGGGGACGCCAACTTCATTATACCCCACAGAGAGGTGGACAGGCCTGGAAGGGGCAGCTATATGGGAGAAAGGTCCGTACAGGTAACGTATAGTGTGGGTACAGTCAGAGGATCACACAGTTATAATGTGAATGTCTCATCTCCTGTACAGACAGAGTACAATGGGTGCTATAGAGACTGGATCCTCATGAGGAGCAGATGGTATATTGGCCCAGAGGCTGCGTTTATCAGTGATCCCTACAGCGACGGTGAGTCTAGCTGCCTGCATCTGGTGTGAAACACTCCCATGTTACCCGGTGCATACAAGGCCACGTGATTTGACGGTTACAACTTGCGCACGTAAGGTCTCTCACCTCTCTCGCAGACGTGTTGTGGGACGTATCACTCTCTTCCTGCTGGGCATCTCGGGAAGCCCGGGCACGTCGCCCCATCTTTACTCCCTGTGGGTGGATACATGCGTTACAGTACACAACATGATACACACTACACAACTTCCTGTTGTGCACCTGCCATCAACACACCGGATGCGGATACAGACGTTCTCCTTAGGTAAAGAAAATGTGCAAAGAAAAATCCCAGCCCATGCGTTACCGGAGACACACATAACCGGGCGCAACTTATATCAGAGCGGTAACTAACTAGCCATATAATATGACACATCCAAAAGGCCAAACACCACCAGGGAATCTGCATGTTTCTACCCATCATACCTAGCTCTAGGGTCTTTCCTGCATGTTTTCATATGACAACATGCAGGAAAGGCCCTAAAGCTAGGTATTATGGGTAAAAACATGCAAATTCACCGGTAGCGACATTAAGAAGATCGACAGTCAAAAGGTCGGCACGGGGTTTTCACATTTTTTTACTCTAATGTTGACACGGACACTTGATGGGCGCACCGCTGCGCTTGCCATGCTTTGGGCACGGTGCCTCACTACACTCGGCACACTATTTTCTCCGATTGGGCATGAAACACCTCCTGTCAGCTAAAAAAAAAAAGGGGAAAAACCCCACGTCGACCTTTCCAATGTTGACCTAATGACCACATACCGATCTTCTATGGAAACCATTACTACACTGCAATAAAAGGAAATGCCCATACTGTAGCTTTTCATTTAAAGCTATGGGCAGAAAGACAGCGCCACCTATTGACGCTTTAACCAAACACAGCCATAGAACAGCTCCCAGGACATAGAGATTACTGTTGCCTGATGGTCAGTGTTAGGCTATAGACTATGCACGATGACTGACAGATATCGTTTCCAATGTTAGATGTAGCTGCTTCTAGAACTTCCAATGACAGCTAGGGAGGAGACGTCCAGACAACGGAGAACCAGTTTATGGTCTGGGTTACACAACGCTTAATAGAAAATCCGTCTTTTGTATGAAATCATTACTGGTTCATTCAGGCAGAAACTCAGACACTGACCTGGGATGTTACATATAGTGGTTTGTACTTGGGGGCTGACGTTATCTACTTACTTATTTCATGTGCCCCACAAATACATATATACAGCAAATACAATTAGGTGTATTGTATCCTTCCGGCACCAGGAGCAGTAACAGGACATGTTTTACTTGTTCACATAGGGGGAAAAAATCAGGCATATACTGGTCCTATAGATCCCAGCGTACCTCCTCAACTATTTATCAGTGGATTGTACCATCACTAAGAAGCAGTAACAGGACATGTTTTCCTGGTGTCCCGAGGGCATAAATCATATAGATACTAATGTTCCTTATCCATTATATAGCAGTATACTGTACCATCACTCAGGAGTAACAGGACATGTATTCCTGGTCTGCTGGGGGTATAAATCATATACATACTCGTCTTGTAGATCCAATTGTTCCAAATCCACTATATGTCAGTCTACACAATCACCCAGGAGGGAGCAGGGACTGGCCTGTGGAGATCTATAGGTACCAATGTATAGCCGTCACTGTAGGCATGTAGAGCTCTATGGGTACCACTGTATAGCAGTCAATGGCATGTAGAGATCTATGGGTACCATAGTAAAGCAGTCACTGACTCGTAGAGATCTATAGGTACCACTGTATAGCAGTCACTGGCACGTAGAGATCTAGAGGTACTTCTGAATAGCAGTCAATGGCGTGTAAACATCTATAGGCATCACTGTATAGCAGGCACTGGCATGTACCGATCTATAGGTACCACTGTATAACAGTTACAGACATGTAGATATTTATAGTTACCACTGTATTGCAGGCACTGGCACATAGAGATCTATAAGTACCACTGTATTGCAGACACTGACACGTAGAGATCTATAGGTACCACTGTATAGCAGTCACGCATGTAGGGATCTATAGGTGCCACTGTATTGCAGGCACGGGCATGTACTGATCTATAGGTACCACTGTGTAACAGTCACAGACATGTAGATATTTATAGGTGCCACTGTATTGCAGGCACTGGATTGTACAGATCTATAGGTACCACTTTATTGCAGTCACTGGTATGTAGCGATCTATAGGTACCACAGTAAAGCGGTCACTGGCATGTACATATATAGGTACCACTGTATTGCCGTCATCGGTATGTACACATATATAGGTATTGTATAGCAGCCACTGGCATGTACAGATCTATAGGTACCACAGAATAGCAGTCACTGGCGTGTAGAGATCTATAGGTACCACTGTATAGCAGTCACTGCCATGTGCAGATCTATAGGTACCACTGTATAGCAGTTACTGGTATATGGAGAGCTATGGGTACCACACTGTATAGCAGTCACTGGCACGTAGAGATCTAGAAGTACCACTGTATAGTGTATTGCAGACACTGGCATGTAAAGAGACCTATAGGTACCACTGTATAGCAGTCACTGGTATATAGCGATCTATAGATACCACTGTGGTGTATAGTAGACAAGGGCGTGTAGCGATCTATAGGTGCAACGGTACAGCAGTCACTGGCATGTAGAGATCCATAGGTACCACTGTATTGCAGGCTCTGGTAGAAGGAGATCTATGGGTGCCAGGCACGGATATAAGGAATACCCTTGTTCGTCCAGACATACTGTAATGAAAATGTATCTCACCGTGGACCTCCGGCTCTCTCCCAGCTCCAGAACATCCTCCATAGCTATGATCCAGGAAAATGATTACGTTATGCTGTATCCATAGCAACAGGGACATTCTCACCGGAAACCACCAAGATGAGACGTGAACTTCCGGATGTAGCTGACACAGTGCAGTCACGTGTATATACATGCGCTAGCGCCACCTAGTGCATGTTCTCCTTATTGCAGTGTCCTGTCTGTCCCGGCGGCAGCAGCCACATCTGCGCATGTGCAACACTAATCCTGTTGCGGGCGGCGTTGCCTCTGTCAGGGGGATACGGTCACTACGGTCGTCTACACGCATTAGGTCGACCTGCCAATGAGCTAACAGGCGATATTGGAACTCAGTGTAGTTTCACCGCGGCAGTTACGTAGTGAGCGTAGTTTCCCTGTCAGCATCAGCATAGTGTTTCCATGGCCAGCGTAGTCAGCGACTGTGAGTACGTTTGCGCGTAACCGGAGCTTACGCAGTTAGCGTAGTCAGCGTTGTGTCAGCGCTTATTACATTGTGTGGGAACCATTGACAATTTTTAACCTGCCTGACATTACAGGTGTGAATGTGTTCCTGAAACAACCCCCACTATCCACAGCAGCACGAAACGTGGCGAGCCCCGTGGGGGGACACGGTACATGTCCTCCCGAACTGTTCATACCCCCACTATCCATGTCGGCGTGGAGTTGATTTTGTAAAGTCTGGCTAGCGGAATGTGTAAAATGAGCCCGAAGCTTGGTGAGCGGACGCAGATTACTTGACGTGTGTTCCGCGTCCGCTCGCCACACTTTATAAAATCAACTCCAACTCCTGGACGCGTACTGCGTCCGATCGCCAGGCTTCGGGCTGACGTGAATAGTGGGGGTTTGAAATGGAGGCATATGTAATATGGAGAACTGGCAAATGCATCCTTTATTGTGCATGAGACGCACTTGCACCCCCCCCCCCCCCCTGAAGCGGACAGGGCAGGGATGCCGTACCCTGCCGCACGAATTACTGAGACGCACAAGCATATGAGACGCTCGTGAGTCTCAGGCAGATGGAGCACCTCTTCGCTGGAGCCCGCATGATCGCCTCTCTGCCGGCATCTGCCAGTACAGGGGATCTGGCAGTTACCGGTGCTGTATGAGAGGCTTGCCAGGGACAGAGCTGCAGCTCGTGGGGACAGTACAGTGACTACGCTGCCTGACGGGAACACTATGCTGACTACGCAGGGCTGCAACTGGGACACTACGCTAGGCAGCCGTTGGGCTACGCTGACAGCGTAACCTGCCTCCTTGAAACTACACAAGTACCGCAGTATTTCATGCCCTAAAATCCACTAGGGTGTGGTGGGAGAACAAAATAGTGTGCTGAGCATATCGAGGCACCGTGCCCGAAGTATGGTGAGCACAGCTAGCCAAGCAAAGAGATGCGGTGCTACGTTTAAAGTGTCCATGTCGAATTTGTTTTGAAATTCGGGACAAAAAAAAGTGAAAAACCCAATGTTGACCTTGGTCCCTGGTAATGTATGATTGTCATCACCTGTGTTGAAACACCCCTCTCCAGGAGGGACAGAAAGCTCTGCTCCTGGACTTTCCTCTTATTGTATGATTGTCATCACCTGTGTTGAAACACCCCTCTCCAGGAGGGACAGAAAGCTCTGCTCCTGGACTTTCCTCTTATTGTATGATTGTGCTTCAACACAAGTGATGGCAATCATACATCAAGAGGGAAGTGCAGGAGCAGATAATTGTGTCCCTCCTGGAGAGGGTCATGTTGGCAGGTATGTCAGCATTTGTGAGTAATATCCAGAAATTTACCTGGAGTGTCAGGAAAAACTTGCCCAGCCGCTTTAAGCACCAGCCGCCATCATCGTGTATCTGCAACACGTCCTTAATGGGCAGTTGTCCAAGGCTGCGGCGCAGGCAGCGGGATCCAGACAGTGGTGGCTGCAAGCTTGTAGCGCTATTTGGCGCTATTTGGGAAGGAAGCACTGCTGAATTTTAAAAGACTGGCCAGACGCTGATTGGCTGAGAATTCCAGCCAGCAGCGTCCAGGCAGAGGGGATCCGGGCAGCATGGGCTGGGCGCTTGTATCGCTATTTTCCGGGACATTGAATTCTCAGCCAATCAATGTCCGGCCAGTCTTTTCAAAATCAGCAGCGCTTCCTTCCAACCCTGCCAAATAGCGCTACAAGATTGCAGACACCGCTGCCAATGCCAGGACACCGCTGCGCAGCAGCGCTTCTTTCCCGCTACAATCTCTGAGACCCCGCTGCCTGCACGTAGATGAGGGGAGAGGGTGGGGCCCAGTTAATTATTTTGCAGAGGGGCCCCGGCTACTGCAGTCCCGCTAAATGTGATACAATGCACGCACACCCCCACACAACCCCGTCCCTGCAATCACCATTGGCAACTGCTGTTCCCCCAAGGGATCACCACCACCATTGTGCTCACTACGATTAAGAGTGCTGGCTGAGAAATAGTCCAATGCATTAAACAAGGCTAGAAACATACTATTCAAATGTGGGCACTGGGGCGCTAATCATGCTCTGAATGTCCAGTGATTACAGTATGTATGAGGGGGGAATTCAATTATATTTGCGCTCGTTTAAGTAATGGGCAATTACACAAAAAAAGTAATGTCCACTGAACCGGCAATAAGCAATTGTTCTGCAGATGCCACAAATGCCCATTTCTTATGTGTCTGTGTGTCAGTATCCACGTGTCAGTGTATGTCTAAATATCTGAAATACCCCTTTCACACCAGCCTAAATTCCCGGTTGGGAGCAGGGTTGTTCCTGGGTTCAACCCAGGGTCCCGGCCGTGTGAAAGGGGTAGGGGTACTCCCCCGGGTTGCTGGTCCTCAGTGCGTGTGATCAGGTTGGGGATCCACACAGGCGGCGGGCGCAGATGATGGGATAGGCGGCGGATGAAGATGGCACAGCTCTCCGGTGTCCTCACTGCAGCCGGAGAGCTGCGTCATCTGCGCCCACCGTCTGACCTGTCATCTGCTCCTGCCGCCAGTATGGATCCCTGACCTGCACCGAGGACAGGTCACCCAGGGTGAGTACTGTCCACTTCCTCCGCTGCCATCCTGCCTCCTTTCCACACCAGAAAATGCAGGGACTTTTCTAGTGTGAAAGGGGCCAAATGAGCAATGCCCCAGCATGATCCCTGGGCCATATTTCCGGGTGGGTCCCTGCATTTTCTGGTGTGAAAGGGGTATAAGTATCTGTGTCCATGTATCAACGTCCATCACCGCCCATGTGTCATCACCTGTGTCAATATGTCAGTGTGTCAGTGCCTGCGTGTCTGGCAGTGGTGTGGCACAAGCAGCTCCTGCCATAGCCTCAAGTCATAATTACCCCCTCCATCTTAATTAAAGAACAATTAGGTTACTGTTGTACGAATTATGTCATTTACCTCACAAAACTTGCAGTAAGATAAAATGCATAGAATAATATGCACCTATCTTATACAGATTTCGATGAAATGATGGGCTTCTGCCATCTACAGGTATTACCAAGATATTACATAAATGGTTTTATTTGTCTGTACAAGAGATACAAAATACATAATATACAGTACATGGGAATGTAGTCACAGTGCGCGGCTTTTTGGCGTAATCATTCAGTAAGATTATTGGTCCCCTGGACGCTACGTGGGACAGACCGCCCCATCTCTCTTCCTCTGCACTCTGCTGGTTGTCCTGTGAGGGGGGACTGGTGGCTTGGATCTGGCAAATATAATCTGGGTTCCATCTGGGACACCTGGAAGAGACAGCGAGTGGTAAAGACAGTTCTAGC
Organism: Crinia signifera; assembly: GCF_055691185.1. NCBI lineage: Eukaryota > Metazoa > Chordata > Amphibia > Anura > Myobatrachidae > Crinia > Crinia signifera. The sequence continues at coordinate 56,790,306 of NC_139228.1, forward strand.
AATTACCTTCAAAAGAAGCTGCCACAGCTTAGTTCCACTCACTCATTGGGGGGGCTCCTGGTTCACCACTGAGCAGAGATTCGGGGGTCTTCTGCCCATCTGCCACTGCCACTCTGTGGGGAAGACATTCAGCTGTCAGGTGGATTATGCTGAGCGGAACCACCCAGCACAGGACACAAGTGATATACATACCGGACCATGCGTGGGGCAGACATCCTTCGGGCCACACATAGCTTGTGACTAGCAGGCGGCGTGGGTTGAAGGACGCTGGTCTGGTTACCTGATAGCTGGGAAAATGAGCATACACATTGGGGGTTATTCTAATTCAATCGGTTCCCCCACCTGTTCACATGGAGGGGACCGATTGTTGCAACTGTGCATAGGTTTTTATGTCCGTGCGGAGGGGCGTGGGGAGGGGCCCGGGGAATTTGCCTATGGGAATGCCCAGCGTTTCATGGGCGTTCCCATGAAAACACTGGGCAGGGGGTGGCAGCTGACGTCAGCAGATGTCAGCTGCCCGCTCTGTCCTTGCACAGGGCGCCCGCAGATCATAGACACCATAGAGGTGTCTCAGATCTGTGAGCGCTTAAGAAATCATTTGATGGTTGCCGACCATCGAATGATTTCTCCCCCGCACCCAAGGCTGTGAATGGATGATTATGCAAATCACCCATTCGCATATCTGCAGGGGTTTGGTGGGGCAGGCGGTCGTGCGGGTGGCGTTTGTGGACTTCGCAGCCTTGCAAGTCAACCAGAATAAGGACCTTTATCTATACAGCCATTCTCACCCTGGTTCTATACTGCCTCAGTCACTCAGTCCAGGACCCCACTATAAATCCTAACACACAGGTGGGGGAAATAACACAAAGCTGGACTTATATTGACAATCTGCAGGTGTGTCCTATTAGGGAAGAAAATACTACTTGTATTACAGACAGTCCCGGCGTCCCCTCACTCTCAGGACACGTGTGCTACAGACAGTCCCTGCGTCCCCTCACTCTCAGGATGTGTAATACAGACAGTCCCGGCATCTCCTCACTCTCAGGACACGTGTAGTACAGACAGTCCCGGCGTCCCCTCACTCTCAGGACACGTGTAATACAGACAGTCCCGGCGTCCCCTCACTCTCAGGACACATGTAATACAGACAGTCCCGGCGTCCCCTCACTCTCAGGACACGTGTAATACAGACAGTCCCGGTGTCCCCTCACTCTCAGGACACGTGTAATACAGACAGTCCCGGCGTCCCCTCACTCAGGACACATGTAATACAGACAGTCCCGGCGTCCCCTCACTCTCAGGACACGTGTAATACAGACAGTCCCGGTGTCCCCTCACTCTCAGGACACGTGTAGTACAGACAGTCCCGGCGTCCCCTAACTCTCAGGACACGTGTAGTACAGACAGTCCCGGCGTCCCCTCACTCTCAGGACACGTGTAATACAGACTGTCCCGGCGTCCCCTCACTCTCAGGACACGTGTAATACAGACTGTCCCGGCGTCCCCTCACTCTCACGACACATGTAATACAGACAAGTCCCAGGACACATGTAAGCCAGACAGTCTCAGGACACATGTAATACAGACAGTCCCTGCGTCCCCTCACTCTCAGGATGTGTAATACAGACAGTCCCGGCATCTCCTCACTCTCAGGACACGTGTAGTACAGACAGTCCCGGCGTCCCCTCACTCTCAGGACACGTGTAATACAGACAGTCCCGGCGTCCCCTCACTCTCAGGACACATGTAATACAGACAGTCCCGGCGTCCCCTCACTCTCAGGACACGTGTAATACAGACAGTCCCGGTGTCCCCTCACTCTCAGGACACGTGTAATACAGACAGTCCCGGCGTCCCCTCACTCAGGACACATGTAATACAGACAGTCCCGGCGTCCCCTCACTCTCAGGACACGTGTAATACAGACAGTCCCGGTGTCCCCTCACTCTCAGGACACGTGTAGTACAGACAGTCCCGGCGTCCCCTAACTCTCAGGACACGTGTAGTACAGACAGTCCCGGCGTCCCCTCACTCTCAGGACACGTGTAATACAGACTGTCCCGGCGTCCCCTCACTCTCAGGACACGTGTAATACAGACTGTCCCGGCGTCCCCTCACTCTCACGACACATGTAATACAGACAAGTCCCAGGACACATGTAAGCCAGACAGTCTCAGGACACATGTAATACAGACAGTCCCAGCATCCCCTGACTCTCAGGACAAATGTAATACAGACAGTCCCGGTATCCCCTCACTCTCAGAACACATGTATTACACAGTCCCGGTGTCCCCTCCCTCTCAGGACACATGTAATACAGACAGTCCCGGCGTCCCCTCACTCTCAGGACACGTGTATTACAGACAGTCCCGGCGTCCCCTCACTCTCAGGACACGTGTAATACAGACAGTCCCGGCGTCCCCTCACTCTCAGGACATGTGTAATACAGACAGTCCCGGCGTCCCCTCACTCTCAGGACCCGTGTAGTACAGACAGTCCCGACGTCCCCTCACTCTCAGGACATGTGTAATACAGACAGTCCTGGCGTCCCCTCACTCTCACGACACATGTAATACAGACAAGTCCCAGGACACATGTAAGCCAGACAGTCTCAGGACACATGTAATACAGACAGTCCCAGAATCCCCTTACTCTCAGGACATGTGTAATACAGACAGTCCCAGCATCCCCTGACTCTCAGGACACATGTAATACAGACAGTCCCAGCATCCCCTGACTCTCAGGACACATGTAATACAGACAGTCCCAGCGTCCCCTTGCTCTCAGGACACGTGTAATACAGACAGTCCCGGGCGTCCCCTTGCTCTCAGGACACGTGTAATACAGACAGTCCCGGCGTCCCCTCACTCTCAGGACACATGTAATACAGACAGTCCCAGCATCCCCTTACTCTCAGGACATGTGTAATACAGACAGTCCCAGCATCCCCTGACTCTCAGAACACATGTAATACTACAGTCACGGTGTCCCCTCACTCTCAGGACATGTGAAATACAGACAGTCCCGGTGTCCCCTCACTCTCAGGACACATGTAATACAGACAGTCCCAGCATCCCCTGACTCTCAGGACACATGTAATACAGACAGTCCCAGCATCCCCTGACTCTCAGGACATGTGTAATACAGACAGTCCCAGTGTCCCCTCACTCTCAGGACACATGTAATACAGACAGTCCCGGCATCCCCTCACTCTCAGGACACATGTAATACAGACAGTCCCAGCATCCCCTTACTCTCAGGACGTGTAATACACACAGTCCCAGCTTCCCCTCACTCTCAGGACGTGTAATACAGACAGTCCCGGCATCTCCTCACTCTCAGGACATGTGTAATACAGACAGTCCCGGTGTCCCCTCACTCTCAGGACACATGTAATTCAGACAGTCCCTGCTTTCCCTCACTCTCAGGACACGTGTAATACAGACAGTCCTGGCGTCCCCTTGCTCTCAGGACACGTGTAATACAGACAGTCCCGGGCGTCCCCTTGCTCTCAGGACACGTGTAATACAGACAGTCCCGGCGTCCCCTCACTCTCAGGACACGTGTAATACAGACAGTCCCGGCGTCCCCTCACTCTCAGGACACATGTAATACAGACAGTCCCGGTGTCCCCTCACTCTCAGGAAATGTGTAATACAGACATGAAAGAAATGTTAGAGAACAGGTATAATAAAGCAGGCGGAGGTACTGGGGGTGGAGAACTCACCTGATCGGGGGTCATCTCCTGTGAGGTATGGGAAGCACTGGAGGTGGAGGTTCCAGGTAGGAACGCAGATGTGCCTGACTCAGAGTCCCACACAGAACGTGTGCTGTGCTTAGTGTCCCTGCGGAGCGATGGTAAAGATATCATGAGTGTGCTGCATACAGTGTGTGGGACACGGTATCCGGACTGGTCATAGACAGACTCATTATAGACAGTCACATGGTCGACCACTAATGGTCGACAGTCAAAAGATTGACAGTCAAAAGGTCGACGCACACTAGGTCGACAGGGTCTAAAGGTCGACATTGAAAATGTTGACAGGGTTTAAAGGTAGACCGGCAATAGGTCGACATGGTCAAAAGGTCAACATGGAAAAGGTCGACATGCATTTTTTTACTAAATTTTCAGTTGACATGTGCCGACAGGCGGTATTTCATGCCCTACCATCCACTAGGGTGTGGAGTGAGAATAAAATAGTGTGCCGAGCGCAGTGAGCCATGCGAGGGGACGCGGTGCACTTAGACAGTGTCCATGTCGACCTATGTTGACATAGACATCCTAAAAACTCATGGTGACCTTTTTTTTTCATGTCGACCATTTAACCATGTCAACCTGTTGCCTGTCGACCTTAAGACCCTGTCGACCTTGTGACTGTCGACCATTAGTGGTCGACTATATGACTGTCTATGATGAGTCTGTCTATGATTTATACCATAACCGTGGGACACGTGAGGTGCATGTTATTCTGCATACAGTGTGTGGGACACGTGTGGTGCATGTTATTCTGCATACAGTGTGTGGGACACGTGTGGTGCATGTTATTCTGCATGCAGTGTGTGGGACACGTGAGGTGCATGTTATTCTGCATGCAGTGTGTGGGACACGTGTGGTGCATGTTATTCTGCATGCAGTGTGTGGGACACGTGAGGTGCATGTTATTCTGCATACAGTGTGTGGGACACGTGAGGTGCATGTTATTCTGCATACAGTGTGTGGGACACGTGAGGTGCATGTTATTCTGCATACAGTGTGTGGGACACGTGAGGTGCATGTTATTCTGCATGCAGTGTGTGGGACACGTGAGGTGCATGTTATTCTGCATGCAGTGTGTGGGACACGTGAGGTGCATGTTATTCTGCATACAGTGTGTGGGACACGTGAGGTGCATGTTATTCTGCATACAGTGTGTGGGACACGTGAGGTGCATGTTATTCTGCATACAGTGTGTGGGACACGTGAGGTGCATGTTATTCTGCATACAGTGTGTGGGACACGTGAGGTGCATGTTATTCTGCATGCAGTGTGTGGGACACGTGTGGTGCATGTTATTCTGCATACAGTGTGTGGGACACGTGAGGTGCATGTTATTCTGCATGCAGTGTGTGGGACACGTGAGGTGCATGTTATTCTGCATACAGTGTGTGGGACACGTGAGGTGCATGTTATTCTGCATACAGTGTGTGTATCGGGTTGCCTCTCTCTGAGTATTTGGAGAATCTCCTCTCTCTGGGCCTTATTTTGGTTCATTCTTTCTGACAAAATCCTTCTTAGATGGGCAAAACCATGTGCACTGCAGTTGGGGCAGGTGTTACTTGTGCAGAGAGAATTAGATTTGGGTGGGGTTTTACTTCAAAGTGAGATCTATATTGCAGTGTAAAAATAAAGCAGTCAGTATTTTCCCTGCACAGAAACAAAATTACTCACCCAAATCTAATTCTCTCTGCACATGTTACATCTGCCCCCCCTGCAGTGCACATGGTTTTGTCCATCTAAGAAGGATTTTGTCAGAAAGAATGATCCAAAATAAGGCCCTCTGTGTATTGGGAGATTCTCCTCTCTTTGGGCCTTATTCTAGTTCACTCTTTCTGACAAAATCCATCTTAGATGGACAAAAGCATGTGCACTGCAGGGGGGCAGATGTAACATGTGCACAGAGAATTAGATTTGGGTGAGTTATTTTGTTTCTGTGCAGGGTAAATACTGGCTGCTTTATTTTTACACTGTAATATAGAGATCACTTTGAAGTAAAACCCCACCCAAATCTAATTCTCTCTGCACGTTACATCTGCCCCACCTGCAGTGCACATGGTTTTTTCCATCTAAAAAGGATTTTGTCAGAAAGAGTGAACTAGAATAAGGCTCTTTGTGTATATGGAGAGTCTCCTCTCTCTGTGTATTTGGAGAGTCTCCTCTCTCTGTGTATTTGGAGAGTCTCCTCTCTCTGTGTATATGGAGAGTCTCCGCTCTCTGTGTATATGGAGAGTCTCCTCTCTCTGTGTATTGGGAAAGTCTCCTCTCTGCCCAACAGGTATCTAGCATTTTTCTGTGTACTGGGGATCTCCTATCTCCTGTGTATGAGGCATGCAGTCAGCTAACTTACTGTATCGGGGAGGCTGTCACCATAACTTACCCGGCATGTGAGGGGGGGCACTCACTTTCAGCATTAATACACCTTCTGAGCAGTCGATGAGCAGAGCCCAAGTGAATCCCCATTCCGGTAAAAGCTCCGCCGGCAATGTTCATGCGAGTCAGCTGGGGGCAGAGGGAGGGATTAGTCCACACGCTGCCAGATCCGTCACTTTTCTGCATGATACATTTACAAATACAGCCTTTGGCGCTGATCACTGGAACCGTACATCCCACTGGGTACGTAATGACCTCTGCAGGTGTTAGAAATGTAGGCTTGCTAATTAAATGTATTCCCCCCCCCCCCCCCCCCCCCCACTGAACGGAACACATCCCCAGTGTACAGATAACTCCATCGCTGGTATGTCAGGGATCACTGCTCACAGTAATCACTTCTCTACATTCAGCACCTACCATTGGGGACCACGTACAACAAGCCACACAACCAATCAGTGCTCAATGCCAGGCACCATCAGATCACACCCAGGATTACTGGATGACCTCATTATTCCCTAGCCTGGACCCCACGTGCGGTACCTGTTGTGAGAGCTGGCGACCTGCTTGTCTCTCTGCCAGACGCTGTAACGACGCTGTAACTGCACCCACATTATAGGGGTCCTCCAGCTCTTTCACTCCCGATGCTGAGCTGCACCTACTCCGCAGGGCACTGGGCTGGGCACCGGCTGATCAAGAGGATACAAAATACAGCACATGAGGACAGAAGCATGAATGGGGATATTTGTGTATATAGTAGTGACATAGGAGCATATACAGCAGTGACACGGGGGTGTATACTGCAGTAACGCAGGGGTGTATATAGTGGTGATACAGGAGTGTATATAGCAGTGACGCGGGGGGGGGGGGGAGGAGATGTAGCAGTGATGGAGGGTAGATATAGCAGTGTGTACAGGTTTGTATATACCAGTTATATGGGGATGTATATAAGAGGTGTATACAGTACACTGCTACAAGTTGTTTGCAGAGATATAAAGGCCGGGAGGGGAACCTGCGATATACGAGGGCCTGGTCAGTATTCGGTACCTGTTGGAGTCGCTCTGGGTCGGCTCAGTCTCTGGCTGTAGATTTGGGCAGCGCTTTGGAAGGAGGAGAAGGTCCCCAATGACTGAGAGTGGGGAACGGATGCCCCACCGGTGACAGACTGCCCTGATGACAGCTGTAACCGGCTTCCTATACACGAGGGGCTGGAGCTGCGGGCACGGTGAAGCAATGGTGAATTGGTCACCGGTGATTCCAATAACACGCTGGCTGATGAATGACGAGACCCAGAGATAACTGACGACACAAAGGCTTCCGGGAGGACGGATCCTGTGGAGAGACAGGAGAGCGCGTCACATGGAATACAGCAATATGCTAACATTCTACTAAGCAGCCTGTGTCTATGGAGGGCACAGATTGGGGGCATGTGGATGAGTTGTGCAGAGCGCGGGCAGGCTTGGTGGGCAGTGTTAGGGCCAATGGGCCTGATATCCGGCATAGAGGATAACATGATGTTATTACAGCCTACCCTGCGTAACCCGGGACTGACTCCCCGTCTGCTGCTGAGCGCCCATCACTGGTGGCTGGGCGGGTCTGTGTGCCAGGCTTCCCTGCGGACCTGTAGTGGGACACACAGTGACAGTAACAGGACCTACAGCAACGACAAGCAGGAGGAAGAGTAGAAGACGTGGATATAATGTAATATAATGACACGAGACATATGGGCAGGACCAACAGGACAGAAGGGAAACGCCAGTGTGCACTGAGCCCCATCACTCACCTGCCGATCTCCTCCTACTGTCCGCACTGCTGGAGCGACCCAGGAATACACTGGCAGATTTATTCTTATGCGTGTAGAAGGTGAGGACTTCTTCCAGCTCACACTCACTGAAACACACAGGAAATATCACACAGGGCACACCTGGATGCCAGGCACGGGCACAAGATAGAGGGCACCATAGTAGGGGAGGGGGAGTGTTGTTGAATGGGCAAAGAAGAGAGCTCCACATCTGCATGAGTGCAGAACGTGCCATACCTGGGCACAGAATGCAGAAGACTCTCGTTCACCAGATAGGAGTTACCTGCTGTGAGCTATGAATGCCTGAAAATCCACAGGATTAACCCCTTCAGTTCCGCTTTCCTGCATTTTTCCACAGCTCATCTGCTGTGTTTCCTGTAACAAGAAGAAATGTGCGAAAGAGACAAAGATTATAATAAAACACATACAGTGAGGTGTAGAAACATATAATAATGTATAGAAAGTTATCCAGAACATACAGCGAGGTATAGAGAGTTATGGGGAACGTACAGTGAGGTATAGAGAGTTATGGGGAACGTGCAATGAGGTATAGAGTGTTATGGGGAACGTACAGTGAGGTATAGAGAGTTATGGGGAATGTACAGTGAGGTATAGAGAGTTATGGGGAACATACAATGAGGTATAGAGAGTTATGAGGAAGGTACAGTGAGGTATAGAGAGTTATGGGGAAGGTACAGTGAGGTATAGAGAGTTATGGGGAATGTACAGTGAGGTATAGAGAGTTATGGGGAACATACAATGAGGTATAGAGAGTTATGGGAAACGTACAGTGAGGTATAGAGAGTTATGGGGAAGGTACAGTGAGGTATAGAGAGTTATGGGGAAGGTACAGTGAGGTATAGAGAGTTATATGGAACGTACAGCGAGGTATAGAGCGTAATGGGGAACATACAATGAGGTATAGAGGATTATCGGGAACGTACAGTGAGGTATAGGGAGTTATGGGGAACATACATTGAGGTATAGAGAGTTATGTTGAATATACAATGAGGTATATATAATAATGGGGAATGTACAATAAGGTATAGAGAGTGATGGAGAACACAAAGAGGGGTATTATGACCTAGGCAACGCAGCCAGTGATAGTGTCACATAATTACAATGAGTAGATGCAGCTTTGTGATACTTTGAGACGCGCTGTAATCACCTGGTTGTACAGACTAATGAAGTCTCCCAGCTCTTTAGCCAAGATGCGGCGTCTCTCCTGGAATGGCACACCGCGGCTCGGGAGTATCAGGTGCACAGACTGCTGCAGATTACCGGCTGCGCGCTGCAGGAACCTCATCACCAGCTCCTGGGGGGCAGCAAAGTAACGTGGTGCAAGTTATACATTACAGCAGGCACTGGGGTAGGTTTGGGACATTATATTGACATTCATAACGTTGACATGATATTGTCCCATGATTATGTAAACAGTAAACATTTCAAATCACAATGTCAACATTTTAACCATGACGACGTCATCACTGATGCAACTTTGTATGTTGAATTGATGGTTGCGTACCCACTGGTGTAATACAGCAACTCTCGCCACCATACAAATGGGCATCATTATTCCATTAGGGAACACTGAGCCACAGATCCCAGAGTCACCAGGTGAGACTGACCACTGCACAGGGCTCATGTAGGGACCCAGCAGAGATACAACGGCAGTGATTCCAAACTCAGCATTCACTAGACGGTTGTAACACAGACGATATCAATGCACAGACTGCACTGAGACCCATTAGAGGTAGTTGGAGCAGGGCACGGTGTCTGGGTGTGTGTAATTGGAGGGGGGTAAGATTTGCTCCTCACCATTTGCTCTTCCTCTTTTGGCAGTAACCTCTCAGTCTCTCTCTCAAGCTCAAGGCGACTTTGAACCCGCTGTAAATAACTAGAGAAAGCCAAGCGAGCCTGGACCTTGCTGCAAAACACAATCACCAAGTAACAGATGTACACAGAGACAGAATCATAATGATTTACATTCACTATAGTCTGTAACATGGAGACTAATCTTTCATTCTGCTGAGGGACTAATCACACCTACAGACACACCGGGGACTAATCACACCTCCTACAGACACACCGGGGACTAATCACACCTCCTACAGACACACCGGGGACTAATCACACCTCCTACAGACACACCGGGGACTAATCACGGCAAATACAGGCACACCTGGGAGTAATCACGCCTCCTACAGGCACGCCGGTGGCTAATCACACCTCCTACAGACACACGGGGACTAATCACACCTCTTACAGACACACGGGGACTAATCACACCTCCTACAGACATACCGGGGACTAATCACACGAGGACTGATCATACCTAATACAGGCACACCGGGGACTAATCACACCTCCTACAGACACACCGGGGACTAATCACACCTCCTACAGACACACCGGGGACTAATCACAGCAAATACAGGCACACCTGGGAGTAATCACGCCTCCTACAGGCACGCCGGTGGCTAATCACACCTCCTACAGGCACACCGGGGACTAATCACACCTCCTACAGGCACACCGGGGACGAATCACACCTCCTACAGGCACACCGGGGACGAATCACACCTCCTACAGGCATGCCAGGGACTAATCACACCTCCTACAGAAACACCGGGGACTAATCACACCTCCCACAGACACACTGGGGACTAATCACACCTCCTACAGACACACCGGGACTAATCACACCTCTTACAGACACACAGGGACTAATCACACCTCCTACAGATACACCGGGGACTAATCACACCTCTTACAGGTACACCAGGGACTAATCACACCTCCCACTGGCACACTGAGGACTAATCACACCTCCTACAGGCATGCCAGGGACTAATTACACCTCCTACAGGCTCACTGGGGACTAATTACACCTTTTACAGGCACACCAGGGACTAATCACACCTCCCACTGGCACACTGAGGACTAATCACACCAGGGACTAATCACACAACCTATAGACCAGGGATAGCCAACACCAGTCCTCGAGAACTACCAACAGTTCATGTTTTCCAGACCACCTAGCAGATGCACAGGTGCACTCTTTACTCACTAACAAATTACAGAAGATCCACAGGTAGAGATAATTACTTAACTTGTGATTTTGTGAGGAGACCTGGAAAATGTGAACTGTTGGTAGCTCTCGAGGACTGGAGTTGGGTACCCCTGCTATAGACACACCGGGAACTAATAACACATCTTTATAGACACATGCCTCAGGTTTGCCCCCTTCTGTAAGATCTCCATTATGGAGACGCGGGGAGGCTGTGCTAAAGCAGTCTGTGTGTCCAGCGATGCAGTGTCATGGTCCTGTATATCTTCCATGTCTTCATCTTCACCTTGATCTTCCTCCTCTTGTTCATGAGCAGAGCTGTCAGCAGCAGGCTCAGCTAAAGCTGATATGCAAGATACAGGGGAAATGTATTAAACCTTCTAGAATTCTGCCCGACTGCGGTCAGAGCTGAGGTAGGAGATTGTGCTGCCTGACTCCTCTCAGAGATGAAGTGGGCGGATCCTGTGCTACCTGACTGCTCTCTGAGATGAAGTGGGCAGATTCTGTGCTACCGGACTGCTCTCTGAGATGAAGTGGGCGGATCCTGTGCTGCCTTACTGCTTGCAGAGATGAAGTAGGCGGATCCTGTGCTGCCCAAATGCTCTCAGAGATGAAGTAGGCAGATCATGTGCTGCTCTCAGATATGAAGTAGGCGGACCTTGTGTTGCCTGACAGTTCTCAGAGATGAAGTGGGTGGATTCAGTGCTGTCTGACTACTCACAGAGATGAAGTGGGCAGGTCCTGTGCTGTCTGACTATTCTCAAAGATGAAGTGGGGGGATCAGGTGCTGCCTGACTGCTCTCAGAGATGAAGTGGGCGGATCCTGTGCTACCTGACTGCTCTCTGAGATGAAGTGGGCGGATCCTGTGCTGCCTTACTGCTTGCAGAGACGAAGTAGGCAGATACTGTGCTGCCCAAATGCTCTCAGAGATGAAGTAGGCAGTTCATGTGCTGCTCTCAGATATGAAGCGGGCAGATCTTGTGTTGCCTGACAGTTATCAGAGATGAAGTGGGTGGATCCAGTGCTGCCTGACTACTCACAGAGATGAAGTGGGAAGATCCTATGCTGTCTGACTATTCTCAAAGATGAAGTGGGGGGATCAGGTGCTGCCTGACTGCTCTCAGAGATGAAGTAGGAGGATATTGTGCTCCTGACTGCTCTCAGAGATGGAGTAGGAGGATCCTGTGCTGCCTGACTGCTCTCAGAGATGACATGGGAGGATCCTGTGCTGCCCACTCTCAGAGATGAAGTGGGAGGATCCTGTGCTGCCTGGCTGCCCAGTGCCCTCAGAAGTGAAGTAGGAGGAGCTTGGTCTGTCTGGCTGCCTTCAGAAGTGAAGTTTGAGGAGCTTGCTCTGCCTGGCTGCCTCAGAAGTGAAGTTGGAGGAGCTTGCTCTGCCTGGCTGCCTCAGAAGTATAGTAGGAGGAGCTTGCTCTGTCTGACTGCCTCAGAAGCGAAGTAGGAGGAGCTTGTTCTACCTGTTCTGCTTTCAGGAGAGAAGTAGGAGGAACATGTGCTGCACTAAGCTCTATGATAGGTGACGATTCTCCATCTGAGTATGTCCTCATACAGTAGGTCAATAAATAAGCATCTGTGTACCAAATTTCAGTACCCGCCCTGACAGTCCCAAATATATTTGTTACTGTACATTAACACTGTCATTATGCAGGAGAGTGGAACAAAATGAATGAGAATGGTGTCTCTGTTGCAGAGCGTTAGCTGATGAATTCATCAGAATCAGCTTTATTGGCCAGGTATACTTGCGTATACTAGGAATTTGATTTGGATTGCTGTGCAACAGCCGGTTAGGTAACAGTTCAACAGTGACAGTACAGTTATACATAACACATACAGGTATACACTAGATGCACTCTAGGGATTATAGACACAAGGAACATATATTTGCTGAGCAGCACAGCGCCTAGGCAGCCATCAGTGGCGCCACTGGTTGTTGCAACAGCCAGACAGGCAACAATACAACAGAAACAGTACAGTTATCACACAGGAAACACATACCCGCCGAGCTCACAGCGCCTAGGCAGCCAGGTAGGTACCAATACAAGCAAAGACAGTACAGTTATCACACAGGGAACACATACCTGCCAAGCTCACAGCACCCAGGCACCTATTAGCGGCACCACTGGTCACCGCAATAGCCAGACAGGCAACAATACAACAGAAACAGTACAGTTATCACACAGGGAACACATACGCGCCAAGCTCACAGCGCCTAGGCAGCCAGGCAGGTACCAATACAAGCAGAGACAGTACATAAACACAGGGAACACATACCTGCCGAGCTCACAGCACCTAGGCACCCATTAGTGGCGCCACTGGTCGCCGCAACAGCCAGAAAGGCAACAATACAACAGAAACAGTACAGTTATCATACAGGGAGCACATACTCGCCAGGCTCACAGCGCCTAGGCAGCCAGGCAAGTACCAATACAAGCAGAGACATTACAGTTATCACACAGGGAACACATACCTGCCCAGCTCACAGCACCTAGGCACCCATTAGCGGCGCCACTGGTCACCGCAACAGCCAGAAAGGCAACAATACAACAGAAACAGTACAGTTATCACACAGGGAGCACATACCCGCCGAGCTCACAACGCCTAGGCAGCCAGGCAAGTACCAACACAAGCAGAGACAGTACAGTTATCACACAGGGAACACATACCTGCCGAGCTCACAGCACCCAGGCACCCATTAGCGGCGCCACTGGTCGCCGCAATAGCCAGACAGGCAACAATACAACAGAAACAGTATAGTTATCACACAGGGAACACATACGCGCCAAGCTCACAGCGCCTAGGCAGCCAGGCAGGTACCAATACAAGCAGAGACAGTACATAAACACAGGGAACACATACCTGCAGAGCTCACAGCACCTAGGCACCCATTACCGGCGCCACTGGTCGCCGCAACAGCCAGACAGGCAACAATACAACAGAAACAGTACAGTTATCACACAGGGAACACATACCTGCCCAGCTCACAGCACCCAGGCACCCATTAGCAGCACCACTGGTCGCCGCAATAGCCAGACAGGCAACAATACAACAGAAACAGTACAGTTATCACACAGGGAATACATACGCGCCAAGCTCACAGCGCCTAGGCAGCCAGGCAGGTACCAATACAAGCAGAGACAGTACATAAACACAGGGAACACATACCTGCCGAGCTCACAGCACCTAGGCACCCATTAGCGGCACCACTGGTCGCCGCAACAGCCAGACAGGCAACAATACAACAAAAACAGTACAGTTATCATACAGGGAGCACATACCCGCCGAGCTCACAGCGCCTAGGCAGCCAGGCAAGTACCAATACAAGCAGAGACAGTACAGTTATCACACAGGGAACACATACCTGCCGAGCTCACAGCACCCAGGCACCCATTAGCGGCACCACTGGTCGCCGCAATAGCCAGATAGGCAACAATACAACAGAAACAGTGCAGTTATCACACTGGGAACACATATGCGCCAAGCTCACAGCGCCTAGGCAGCCAGTCAGGTACCAATACAAGCAGAGACATTACAGTTATCACACAGGGAATACATACCTGCCCAGCTCACAGCACCTAGGCACCCATTAGCGGCGCCACTGCTCACCGCAACAGCCAGACAGGCAACAATACAACAGAAACAGTACAGTTATCACACAGGGAGCACATACCCGCCGAGCTCACAGCGCCTAGGCAGCCAGGCAAGTACCAATACAAGCAGAGACAGTACAGTTATCACACAGGGAACACATACCTGCCAAGCTCACAGCACCCAGGCACCCATTAGCGGCACCACTGGTCGCCGCAATAGCCAGATAGGCAACAATACAACAGAAACAGTACAGTTATCACACAGGGAACACATATGCGCCAAGCTCACAGTGCCTAGGCAGCCAGGCAGGTACCAATACAAGCAGAGACAGTACATAAAGACAGGGAACACATACCTGCCGAGCTCACAGCACCTAGGCACCCATTAGCGGCGCCACTGGTCGCCGCAACAGCCAGACAGGCAACAATACAACAGAAACAGTACAGTTATCATACAGGGAGCACATACTCGCCGGGCTCACAGCGCCTAGGCAGCAAGGCAAGTACCAATACAAGCAGAGACAGTACATAAACACAGGGAGCACATACCTGCCGAGCTCACAGCGCCTAGGCAGCCAGGCAAGTACCAATACAAGCAGTAACAGTACAGTTATCACACAGGGAACACATACCTGCCGAGCTCACAGCACCCAGGCACCCATTAGCGGCGCCACTGGTCGCCGCAATAGCCAGACAGGCAAGAATACAACAGAAACTGTACAGTTATCACACAGGGAACACATACCCGCCGAGCTCACAGCGCCTAGGCAGCCAGGCAGGTATCAATATAAGCAAAGACAGTACAGTTATCAGACAGGGAACACATATCTGCCGAACTCACAGCACCTAGGCATCCATTAGCGGCGCCACTGGTCGCCGCAAACAGCCAGACAGGCAACAATACAACAGAAACAGTACAGTTATCATACAGGGAGCACATACCAGCCGAGCTCACAGCGCCTAGGCAGCCATCAGCGGCGCCACTGGTCGCTGCAGCAGCCAGGCAGGCAACAGTTAAGCAGAGACAGTATGGTGATAGGCTCCCCTGTACGAGACAGGGGAGACATGGGAGTACATATGGCTGAGTGGCACAGTTCCTAGGCAGCCATTAGCGGTAAGAAGAGAGCCAGTGTGCAGGGAGGAAGGGGGGGGGGGGGGGGGGGTGGTAGTCAGGAAAGACCAGGAGTTGGAGTTGTTGGAGCCTGCAACAGGGCATGCTGGGTGCTCGCGCAGCCAGGGGATCCTGCTGTCCTGCTTCATCTCTACTTTGCTTTTAATAAATTAACCTCTGATCATTTAAGATAGTAGAACATTTGCATGCGGCTCAGGGGTAGATTTCTTAAGCTCGTGAAGTGATAAAATGTCTGGTTTTTATCACCGGCCAATCAGATCCTAACTGTGAAGTTACAGGCTTGGTTTGAAAAATGACAGGTAGAAGCTGATTGGCCAGTGATAAAGACCAGACACTTTGGGGAAGATGTATTAAGCCTGGTGAAGAGATAAACTGGAGATAAAGTGTAAGGAGATGATGCACCAGCCAATCAACTCCCAACTGTCATATTTCAAACACAGCTGATTGGCTGGTGCGTTATCTCCTTCCACTTTATCTCCAGTTTATCTCTTCGCCAAGCTTAATACATCTGCCCCTGAATCACTTCACCCAGCTTAAGAAATCTACCCGTCAGTTACAGCTCTCACAAAGGTTTATTCATAATAGTAAGAAGGTGAGGCTAAGAAATAACCAGAAAACCAAGTTCTGATCTCTTTCCTCTCCTACCTGTTCTGCGTGAAGTTCTGCGGTTCGTAGATTTGCGCAGCTGTAGCGATATTAGTTTCCGCTCATACAATGCAGCATGCAGCTTCGGTGCGGAGTCACAGGTTCCATTTGTAGGCGACCTGTGGGGGGGGGAACCGGAGACTGTCACCCTCTGCAGGGGCTGGACAGGGACAGTCAGCCATACACTGCGCACTTACCTGTCTGGAAACAGGTGCGTTGTCAGCATGTAATTTAGGGACGTTTTATGTTCCAGGAACGAGCTGTGTAAATGAGACAAAATCAGTCCATGTGTTGCAGGCAGGACAACATCAAATCCCCTGTGTAGAGTTACACTCTTACCCATAAAGTGTCCATGTTTCCTGTCTGGGGAAGATACGGACAAAGCTGCCGCGCCTCGCTTCCTCGTCCTGGACCCTGCGCAGTATCTTCGCCTGGAAAGAGAGCGCAGAGCAATGGGGAGCAGATGGATCATTACTACATCCAATAATCATGGGAATGGGACATTACCAGTGATGGCTCCAGGGGAAGGGGGGCTGCAGAGCACAGTTCAAAATTCAAATAGGGGAGCCACACCAACTGCCAGTGAGTCAGTTTGGATGGCAGGTGGTACCTATTGCTGTACCTCCCCTATTTGAATTTTTTAACTGCTCCGTAGCCCCGACTCTGGAGCCGCCCTAGGAGATAAGGACTTGCTCCAAGAAACCTGGAACCGCTTTTACACACACTGGGCGAAATGTAACAGGGTGCGATTTTTTTGTAAGCGAAAAAATCGCACCAAATCGCACCTTTAAAAAAAAAAAAAATCAAATTTTTTTACGCAAATTCGCATATGTAATGAGATGTGAATTTGCGGCAAAAAAGTGTGATATGGTGCAATTTCGTGTGCGCATTTTAAAACATGCGATTTTGTGTAAAAAAAAAAAAAAAACGGAAAAAAAACTGCTTGGGGTCCCCCCTCCTGAGCATAACCAGCCCCGGGCTGAAAGAGCCGGTCCTGGTGTCATAAAATCACAGGAACAAACAAGTTGGGGTTCCGTGGATTTTATAAAACTAGCACCAGGGTCAAGGGCCGTTCCTGGTTCCCAAAATACGGGGGATAAAATGACTAGGGGTCCCCCGTATTTCAGGAACCAGCACCGGGCCCAACCAGCCAGCAGAGTAATGCCACAGCCGGGGAGGGGGGGGGGGCAGACTTTTTATACAAGTCCCCCCGGCCAAAGCATTCATCCCCCTGACCGGTCAGCATGGACAGGGGTCCTGGGGGAGTGGGGACCCCCCAAAGAAGGGGTCCCCCCCCCCTCCAGAACTTACCTGCCCATGCTGAAGCCCGGGGCTGTCCTCGTAGGCATCGAGCTGATACTTGTGTAAAAAATAGAAAAACTATTGTGTATTGCTGTGCAACTATGAGTCCCAGCAAGCCTGCACCGCATGAAGGGACTTGGAGAACCACAAGTCCCAGCATGTGGGGCATTAAAGGGACCGCTGGCACTGGCAAAAAGTGCGATTTTTTTTTTGCCGCGAATCGCACCCTATAAAATATGCGATTTTTGGAAAATGGCCGAAAACGGACGATTTTGCGGGAAGCAAAAAAATCCGCAACCCATTACATTTCGCCCACTATGTGTTGACAATAGATCGACATCAAATGTTGACATAGACAAAAACAATCAATTTATACAATGCATCAAGTGGACCACAAATTAGTGTCCCAAGTTCGCGCACCATGCTTCAGGTCAGGTGCCTCGCTCCACTATACTGGTGCACTTTACCATTCATGATTGGAGGGCACATGGAAGGTAAAGTATGAAAGAGTCCCCACCAAAAAAAGATAAAAACTCCAACCTATCCATGTGTCGACCACTGTTACGTCATGCTCAAGAGCCATGATGGAAAAAGGCATAGCCGGCCTTTTGCTGGCGTCACACACCCTGCCATCCATCAATGTCGGGCGTTGCGCACTTGCATTGCGGCCCATACCCATGCACATTTCATTGATAATCAGCCGTAGTGCAGTCAGGTCTGAAATACCCTCAATGCCTGTTTCATATGCACATTATATACACATAATATATATATATATGGGAGAATGGAGTAGCACTCACCTCCTCCGTAGAAAGCCCCAGAGTGCAGGATGACCGTCTCCCACTCTTATCTCTGCTTCCGGCCTGCAGCTTAACATTAATATCGCTGGCAGATAGGGAGCGCTGGCGCTGTGGGCACAAGGACAGGAATTCATCCTCTGTGACAGACACCAGCCAGTAACCCTCACCTGTTCCAGTCACTCACCCACTCCTGATGCCAGTCACTCATCCACACATGATGCCAGTCACTCACCTACACCTGACCCCAGCTAATCACCCACACCTGACACCAGTCACTCACCCACACCTGTTGCCAGTCACTCACCCACACTTGATGCCAGTCACTCACCCACACTTGATGCCAGTTACTCACCCACACCTGATGCCAGTCACTCACCCACACCTGATGCCAGTCACTTACCCACACCTGATGCCAGCCACTCACCCACACTTAATACCCACCTGTGTTTGGGTTACTCGCCTCTCACACTGTGTGACATTTCCCCGTCCCAGCCTCTGCTGAGGGTCCTGACATTCCACACCTAAACAGGCCGCAGAGTTAGGACACAGCGCTTACTCACTATGGTAGAGAAGGGCAGCCATGTCTTACTCACCCACCAGTGTCAGCATGTCCGATATCATACTGGCCTTCACCTTTAGATCCAGGGGAGCATCACTGCGGGAGAATGCAGCAGGTTACGGACAGCAATGATCCACATAGAGAACGTCAACTGCAGAGACAGACAGCACTCACCAGGCCAGAGATGGAGACAGATTGACTTCTAACAGCCAGGGCCTGAGACTGCTATCAATCAGCACATCAAAGCCATAGAGCTCTGAAGGGGCAAGAAGGGTATTAGTAACATAAGCAGCCACTGGTGGTCATCTCCGGTCTGTACTGAGTGATGCTCACCAAAGCAGTTCCCTCTGTGGCTGAGGAAGGACTTGCAGGCCGTGGCTATTGGGAGCTCCCCTGATATAACAGTCTTAATGATCAGATCCTCCACCTGAGACATCAGTGCTAGGAAACCAGAGGGGAAACTCAATGCAGAGAGGCAGAAGGAGATAGAGAGACAGAGTGCGAGAGAGGAAGGGAGAGAGAGAGAGAGACACAGTCTTAGGGAGGGAGATAGACAAGAGTGCGAGAGAGAAAGGGAGAGAGAGACAGACAGTCTTAGGGAGGGAGAGAGACAGAGATCGAGAGAGGGAGGGAGAGAGACATCCTTAGGGAGGGAGAGAAACAGAGTGCGAGAGAGGAAGGGAGAGAGACACAGTCTTAGGGAGGGAGATAGACAGAGTGCGAGAGACACAGTCTTAGGGAGGGAGATAGACAGAGTGCAAGAGAGGAAGGGAGAGAGACAGAGTCTTAGAGAGGGAGGGAGAGAGACAGAGTGTGAGAGAGGGAGGGAGACAGGGAGGGATAGAGAGAGACAGTCTAAGAGTGGGAGAGAGACAGAGCAAGAAAGACACAGAGGGGCAGATTTATTAAGCCCGGAGAAGCGATAAAGTAACCGCAGCAGTCAATCAGCTCCTAACCAAGATTTCACTATTACCAGCTGTGTCCCGACCGTCCTGTTTTAGATAGCGCAGCATGGCGCTCATACTCCATTTATTTCCATAATCCTCCACTTCTGGGTCATCACAGCTAATAGAGGACAAAACAGAATAAAAAGTCACCCATCTGCTGTAATAGATGGTAAGGGAAGGCCCACCAGCCCCTCGTACCTCACGTAGTCGCCGCTCTTCTTGTTCACACTGTAGTTTGTTAGGTGCATAAACTGATTTTTGATGTTTCTGGCCGCCCGGTCATAGCGCACTGTTGCAAACCTGAGAAAATAGGGAAATGGGGAAATAATGTGGTGCTGGCTGTGTGGCTGCAGACACCTTAATGCCTGCACAGGAGAGGAATTAGAGTCCAGGCCTTCATGGGAGAGAAGAATTGTGAGGCCAAGACTAAGTGACAGGGATGCTATAGGCGGATTAAGGGAAGGGCTCAGGGGGTCAGTACCCCTGGGCACCCCTCTGTGGCCAGCATGTATTTAAAAAAAAAAAGGTTTTGTTCATGAGGAAGTGCTGCAGCTTCACCTATCTGCCAATGATTAATGGTGCTGAGCATCGGGAGCCAAGACATACTGACTGCACAAGTGTGCAGTGCATCACTGGGAGTTGACCCATGAGACTTTGCACAAGAGGTCAGAGGCTGAGAAGCTTGTGCTGAGCTCTGATTGATGGAGCTCATCACATGCTTCTCAGGCCCATGGAAGAAAGCAGCAGCAGCCTCATCATGGGAGGGTTTTTAATAAGAGGCAGCGCTGAGCCTGTGTGGTCTCCTACAGAGTAATGTGTGAGGGATGTTTGAGGCTGGGGCAGTGTGACAGGGATATTAGAGGCTGTACGGGGTGACAGGGATATTAGAGGCTGGGGCTGTGTGACAGAGATATTATAGGCTGGAGCTGTATGACAGGGATATTAGAGGCTGGGGCTTTGTGACGGGGATATTACAGGCTGGGTCTGTGTGACGGGGCTATTACAGGCTGGGGAGGTGTGACAGGGATATTACAGGCTGGGGCTATGTGACAGGGATATTACAGGCTGGGGCTGTGTGACGGGGATATTACAGGCTGGGGCTGTGTGACGGGGATATTACAGGCTGGGGCTGTGTGACGGGGATATTACAGGCTGGGGCTGTGTGACGGGGATATTACAGGCTGGGGCTGTGTGACGGGGATATTACAGGCTGGGGCTGTGTGACGGGGATATTACAGGCTGGGGCTGTGTGACGGGGATATTACAGGCTGGGGCTGTGTGAAGGGGACATTTGAGGCAGGGGCTGTGTGACAGGGATATTAGAGGCAGGGGCTGTGGGACAGGGATATTAGAGGCTGGGGCTGTGTGACCGGGATACTACAGGCTGGGGCTGTGTGACAGGGATATTAGAGGCTGGGGCTGTGTGACAGGGATATTAGAGGCTGGGGCTGTGTGACAGGGATATTAGAGGCTGGGGCTGTGTGACGGGGATATTACAGGCTGGGGCTGTGTGACGGGGATATTACAGGCTGGGGCTGTGTGACAGGGATATTAGAGGCTGAGGCTGTGTGACAGGAATATTACAGGCTGGGGCTGTGTGACAGGAATATTACAGGCTGGGGCTGTGTGACAGGGATATTATAGGCTGGGGCTGTGTGACAGGGATATTAGAGGCTGGGGCTGTGTGACAGGGATATTAGAGGCTGGGGCTGTGTGACAGGGATATTAGAGGCTGGGGCTATGTGACAGGGATATTACAGGCTGAGGCTGTGTGACAGGGATATTAGAGGCTGGGGCTGTGTGACAGGAATATTACAGGCTGGGGCTGTGTGACCGGGATATTAGAGGCTGGGGCTGTGTGACAGGGATATTAGAGGCTGGGGCTGTGTGACAGGGATATTAGAGGCTGGGGCTGTGTGACAGGGATATTAGAGGCTGGGGCTGTGTGACGGGGATATTAGAGGCTGGGGCTGTGTGACAGGGATATTACAGGCTGGGGCTGTGTGACAGGAATATTACAGGCTGGGGCTGTGTGACAGGGATATTAGAGGCTGGGGCTGTGTGACGGGGATATTAGAGGCTGGGGCTGTGTGACAGGGATATTACAGGCTGGGGCTGTGTGACAGGAATATTACAGGCTGGGGCTGTGTGACCGGGATACTACAGGCTGGGGTTGTGTGACAGGGATATTAGAGGCTGGGGCTGTGTGACAGGGATATTAGAGGCTGGGGCTGTGTGACAGGGATATTAGAGGCTGGGGCTGTGTGACAGGGATATTAGAGGCTGGGGCTGTGTGACAGGGATATTAGAGACTGGGGCTGTGTGACGGGGATATTACAGGCTGGGGCTGTGTGACGGGAATATTACAGGCTGGGGCTGTGTGACAGGGATATTACAGGCTGGGGCTGTGTGACAGGGATATTACAGGCTGGGGCTGTGTGACAGGGATATTACAGGCTGGGGTTGTGTGACAGGGATATTACAGGCTGGGGCTGTGTGACAGGGATATTAGAGGCTGGGGCTGTGTGACAGGGATATTAGAGGCTGGGGCTGTGTGACAGGGATATTAGAGGCTGGGGCTGTGTGACAGGGATATTAGAGGCTTGGGCTGTGTGATGGGGATATTACAGGCTGGGGCTGTGTGACAGGGATATTAGAGGCTGGGGCTGTGTGATGGGGATATTAGAGGCTGGGGCTGTGTGACAGGGATATTAGAGGCTGGGGCTGTGTGACAGGGATATTAGAGGCTGGGGCTGTGTGACAGGGATATTAGAGGCTGGGGCTGTGTGAAAGGGACATTAGAGGCAGGGGCTGTGTGACAGGGATATTAGAGGCTGGGGCTGTGTGACAGGGATATTAGAGGCTGGGGCTGTGTGACAGGGATATTAGAGACTGGGGCTGTGTGACCGGGATACTACAGGCTGGGGCTGTGTGACAGGGATATTAGAGGCTGGGGCTGTGTGACCGGGATACTACAGGCTGGGGCTGTGTGACAGGGATATTAGAGGCTGGGGCTGTGTGACGGGGATATTAGAGGCTGGGGCTACGTGGCTGTGTCTGACATCCTTACCTGGTAAGTCCCTCTTCATAAAGATAAATTACTAAAGGGTCATATGAAGTTATTAAGACATAGAGGCGGACATCAAACTTAAACCCTAAAAGAGATAACACATTTAAAATTAATAGACCCCGAAGTATAGACTCAGACCCCCAAGGACAAACATAACGTACATACACATATATACAAACATATATAAGTACAACTGTACAACTGAGAAAAGGCACTCTATAATGATGCAGCAACTTGCCCCGGTGTCCATCCAAACGGAGCCATCTGTATAATATATGCAAGTGAAGGAGGCACTTGATGATTGCCTCCTTCACTTGTATATATATATATATATATATATATATATATATATATATATATATATATATATATATATATATATATATATATACATATATACATATATAAAACTGTGGGTGGGACAGCATCAAACCTGCCAAAGAGGAGGGCACCGCTTCATTTAATTTTATGTTGAGTTGCATTTAATCGCATGGAGTGCCGCCCCCCAGACATAGATATATATATTATATAAATATATACATTTATACACAGCAATGTCACCAGCATGCAACAGGGCCACGTAACAGCAAAACACTCACCGTCAATGAGCAACGGGTTACTGATGTAGCGGGATACCAGAATGTTATCCTCCATACTGATTTGTGAGGGCTGCAAGACCAAGGGGACAGGAGAATTACTGACCAGAACTAACAGAAGAGAGAGAGAGATGGAGAGCGAGAGAGAGATGGAGAGCGAGAGATAGATGGAGAGCGAGAGAGAGATGGAGAGCGAGAGAGAGGGATGGAGAGGGTAAACGTGTAAACACATGGTGCAATTGCCTTGCTATATGGGATCGAATCGCAAGGCTTGCCTGCACAGTCTATTCTATTGGGGATCGAATTGAAATCGAATTAGTTTGATTTCGATTTGATTTTGCTTATGTAAGCAAAATCTAATAGAAAAATAGACCAAATTAAACTGTGTGTACAGGGCATTACAGAAGGGGAGGATTAGAGACTGCTGGAGGTAAGAACTAGATTGTAAGCTCCTCTGAGCAGGGCCCTCTTCCCTCCTGTTGTCAAAGCCCTCTTCTCTTCACATGTCACTCACAGCTCTCCTATACTCCAACACTCAGTGACCATCTTTGTCCGCATACTCATCTCCATCATTGGCATCTAGCCTCTAGTTGTATGTTGATTGAGTCCTCACTACTTATATCCAAGCTGTAATGTGTATTGAACTGTGGCGCTCTTTATTTTTACTGTATTCTTGTTATTTATTCAATTTTTTCAAGCTTTGTCTCCTTGTATTGTTCCTTTGTACGGCGCTGCGAAACACTTGTGGCGCCTTATAAATAAAATTATAATAATAATAAGAAGAAGAAGAGAGATGGGAGAGAGAGGAGGGAATTAGTTACATACAGAGTTGATTAAATAAACTCCACGTCCCCGGGAAGATGCCACCGGCTTAACAATCCACGGGCCGCGGTCCTTTGAGAAGGCATCTGCAGGAGGACACAGAGAGGTCAGACTCAGAATAGCGCACAGTCATGGGCACATACACCCAATCCCCTCCAGTCAGTGCAGACCCCAGACACAGAACAGGGCACTGTGACAGGCACATACACCATATCCCCTCCAGTCAGTGCAGACCCCAGAGACAGAACAGCGCACTGTGACAGGCACATACACCAAATCCCCTCCAGTCAGTGCAGACCCCAGAGACAGAACAGCGCACTGTGAGAGGCACATACACCCAATCCCCTCCAGTCAGTGCAGACCCCAGAGACAGAACAGCGCACTGTGAGAGGCACATACACCATCCCCTCCAGTCAGTGCAGACCCCAGAGACAGAACAGCGCACTGTGAGAGGCACATACACCCAATCCCCTCCAGTCAGTGCAGACCCCGGACAGAGAACAGCGCACTGTGACAGGAACATACACCATATCCCCTCCAGGCAGTACAGACCCCAGACACAGAACAGCGCACTGTGACAGGCACATACACCCAATCCCCTCCAGTCAGTGCAGACCCAAGACACAGAACAGCGCACTGTGACAGGCACATACACCCAATCCCCTCCAGTCAGTGCAGACCCCAGAAACAGAACAGCGTACTGTGACAGGCACATACACCTAATCCCCTCCAGTCAGTGCAGACCCCAGACACAGAACAGTGCACTGTGACAGGCACATACACCATATCCCCTCCAGTCAGTGCAGACCCCAGACACAGAACAGCGCAGTGTGACAGGCACATACACCATATCCCCTCCAGTCAGTGCAGACCCCAGACACAGAATGGCGCACTGTCACAGGCACATACACCCAGTCCCCTCTAGTCAGTGCAGACCCTAGACACAGAACAGCGCACTGTCACAGGCACATACACACACCATATCCCCTCCAGTCAGTACAGACCCCAGACACAGAACAGGGCACTGTGACAGGCACATACACCATATCCCCTCCAGTCAGTGCAGACCCCAGACACAGAGCAGCGCACTGTGACAGGCACATACACCATATCCCCTCCAGTCAGTGCAGACCCCAGACACAGAGCAGCGCACTGTCACAGGCACATACACCCAGTCCCCTCTAGTCAGTGCAGACCCCAGACACAGAACAGCGCATTGTGACAGGCACATACACCATATCCCCTCCAGTCAGTGCAGACCCAAGACACAGAGCAGCGCACTGTGACAGGCACATACACCATATCCCCTCCAGTCAGTGCAGACCCCAGACACAGAGAAGTGCACTGTGACAGGCACATACACCATATCTCCTCCAGTCAGTACAGACCCCAGACACAGAACAGGGCACTGTGACAGGCACATACACCATATCCCCTCCAGTCAGTGCAGACCCCAGACACAGAGCAGCGCACTGTGACAGGCACATACACCATATCCCCTCCAGTCAGTGCAGACCCCAGACAGAGAACAGCGCACTGTGACAGGCACATACACCCAATCTCTTCCAGACAGAGCAGACCCCAGACACAGAACAGCGCATTGTGACAGGCACATACACCATATCCCCTCCAGTCAGTGCAGACCCCAGACACAGAGCAGCGCACTGTGACAGGTACATACACCAATGTCCCCTCTAGTCAGTGCAGACCCCAGACACAGAACAGCGCACTGTGACAGGCACATACACCATATCCCCTCCAGTCAGTGCAGACCCAAGACACAGAACAGCGCACTGTGACAGGTACATACACCCAGTCCCCTCTAGTCAGTGCAGACCCCAGACACAGAACAGCGCACTGTGACAGGCACATACACCCAATCTCTTCCAGACAGAGCAGACCCCAGACACAGAACAACGCATTGTGACAGGCACATACACCATATCCCCTCCAGTCAGTGCAGACCCCAGACACAGAACAGCGCACTGTGACAGGCACATACACCATATCCCCTCCAGTCAGTGCAGACCCAAGACACAGAGCAGCGCACTGTGACAGGTACATACACCCAGTCCCCTCTAGTCAGTGCATACCCCAGACACAGAACAGCGCACTGTGACAGGCACATACACCATATCCCCTCCAGTCAGTGCAGACCCAAGACACAGAACAGCGCACTGTGACAGGCACATACACCATATCCCCTTCAGTCAGTGCAGACCCCAGACACAGAACAGCGCACTGTGACAGGCACATACACCCAATCTCTTCCAGACAGAGCAGACCCCAGACACAGAACAGCGCATTGTGACAGGCACATACACCATATCCCCTCCAGTCAGTGCAGACCCCAGACACAGAACAGCGCACTGTGACAGGCACATACACCATATCCCCTCCAGTCAGTGCAGACCCAAGACACAGAGCAGCGCACTGTGACAGGTACATACACCCAGTCCCCTCTAGTCAGTGCATACCCCAGACACAGAACAGCGCACTGTGACAGGCACATACACCATATCCCCTCCAGTCAGTGCAGACCCAAGACACAGAACAGCGCACTGTGACAGGCA
Organism: Crinia signifera; assembly: GCF_055691185.1. Lineage (NCBI taxonomy): Eukaryota > Metazoa > Chordata > Amphibia > Anura > Myobatrachidae > Crinia > Crinia signifera. Next base: position 56,817,356 of record NC_139228.1, read on the forward strand.
CATACACCATATCCCCTTCAGTCAGTGCAGACCCCAGACACAGAACAGCGCACTGTCACAGGCACATACACCCAGTCCCCTCTAGTCAGTGCAGACCCCAGACACAGAACAGCGCACTGTGACAGGCACATACACCATATCCCCTCCAGTCAGTGCAGACCCCAGACACAGAATGGCGCACTGTCACAGGTACATACACCCAATCCCCTCGTCAGTGCAGACCCCAGACACAGAACAGCGCACTGTGACAGGCACATACACCATATCCCCTCCAGTCAGTGCAGACCCCAGACACAGAACAGCGCACTGTGACAGGCACATACACCATATCCCCTCCAGTCAGTGCAGACCCCAGAGACAGAACAGCGCACTGTGACAGGCACATACACCATATCCCCTCCAGTCAGTGCAGACCCCAGACACAGAACAGCGCACTGTGACAGGCACATACACCATATCCCCTCCAGTCAGTGCAGACCCCAGACACAGAACAGCGCACTGTGACAGGCACATACACCATATCCCCTCTAGTCAGTGCAGACCCCAGACACAGAACAGCGCACTGTGACAGGCACATACACCATATCCTCTCCAGTCAGTGCAGACCCCAGACACAGAATGGCGCACTGTCACAGGCACATACACCCACTCTCTACCAGACAGAGCAGACCCCAGACACAGAACAGCGCACTGTGACAGGCATATACACCCAATCCCTTGCAGACAGTGCAGACCCTCTGCCTCACTTACTGCAGAACTCCTGGTACTCTCCGGGCAGCAGGTAGGTCAGGGGCAGGAGGTTGAAGTTCCGTTGTCCATGGGTCTGCTGCATGCGCTGAACATTCTTGTAAAGACGATCTTTGCGGGTCAGCTCATAGGACCTGAGACAGAGAGACACCGAGATCATGGAAATCGCTCACAGTAATACAAGTATGACAGGGTGACCAGCAGGAGCCTCCGTATGGTCCAATCCGACAACAACTGTAGTTCAGTTGAAGCTCAGAGAACTTCTAGATTGTCCCCTTAAACTGCCATCAGTGATCAGCTGTAGAGTGTCCCTCAGTGGAACAGCAGTGGCACATACATCTCAGCAGTTATGACCTGTAAATGGGCCCCTGTGGTCACTGGGCAGCTATCTCTTACCTGGGGAAGTGGTTGACTTTCTGGAAACTGGCCAGGCTCCTCATGAGATGCGGCTTTATATGAGATCCTGTCCACATCAGGTTAAAATCATTACTATTTGCATTGACCTAGGAAATGGTGACATCATGTTATCACCACTAGAGGGCAGACCCATCGCAGGGTGCATTTAGTGACAAGTTGTTCTCACCTCCTGGAAGCCGTGTGCAGAAAGAATGTTTCGGACCAGGCGGCTGTCTGTGCGAACCATCTTGTAGGACAGGTGATAGTACTCTGCATGGAGAGAAGGGAGGGTCAGGAAACGCCAGCTCCACCATCTGCTCTTAGTTATGCAAACATTTAGGATAACATCTTCAGTAATACTGCAATGTACAGTATGATTGTACAGTATGATCTGGTAATACTGTAAGCACATATAACATCATGGGGCAGTTAGACCATTAAATCAAACAGGTAGTCTCCCAGAAAGTCTGGTAAAACTCAGAATTCTGGTAAATGATCCCTCTTCCTGTAATAGAAGACCCAGCCTTTCTCACAGTAAAGCACAAATTTCCACCTGTTGTTTGAGGAGGACCCAATGAAAAGTACCTAATGGGGAAACTGGTCAGTATTAGGGATGAGGATCCGAACCAGGACATCAACTGGAAAAACACCAGTGGAGAAAAGCAGTAGACTGAAGTCTACAAACATATTAAGTTGCAAGTATAGTCAGAAAACTGAGGGAGAGACAACTACATTTACAGAGGAGAAAGTCCTCACAGAACTCTCAAAACTGAAAGTGGATAAATCAATGGGGCCAGATGGGATACATCCAAGGATACTAAAAGAGCTTAAAGGGGAGCTGGTAAAACCAATAACAGAATTATTCAACCAGTCACTAGCTACTGGAGTAATCCCAGAGGACTGGGAAAAAGCAAATGTAGTCCCACTGCACAAAAGTGGAAGCAAGGAAGAGGTAAGCAACTATCGACCAGTGAGCCTTACATCAGTAGTAGGGAAATTGCTGGAAACACTCTTAAAACAAAGAGTTGTAGAATATCTCAAAACCAGCAATTTACAGGATCCAAAAAAGCATGGGTTTACTGGGGGAAGATCATGTCAAACAAATCTTATTGACTTTTTTGACTGGGTGACTAGAGTAATAGATCAAGGTGGGGCTGTCGATGTAGCTTATCTAGACTTTAGTAAAGCTTTTGACACTGTCCCACATCGTAGACTGTTAAATAAACTTGAAAGCTTGGGATTGAATTCTAAGATAGTTGAATGGATAAGAGCGTGGTTGCAGGACAGAAAACAGAGAGTTGTAGTAAACTGAGTACAGTCAAAGGAGGGAAAGGTTACAAGTGGAGTACCCCAGGGATCTGTACTTGGACCTGTGCTTTTTAATATCTTTATTGGTGATATTGCAAATGGAATTGAGGGTAAAATGTGCCTTTTTGCAAATGACACAAAGGTATGCAACAGGGTAGACAAACCAGGAGGGGTAAAACAAATGATTGAGGATCTAGGTAGATTAGAGGAATGGTCAAGAGCATAGCAACTACAGTTTAATGCCAAAAAATGCAAAATCATGCACTTGGGTCTCAGAAATCCAAAGAAAATATAGTATAAATGGCACTATAATGGAAATTACTGAGGAAGAGAGGGATCTAGGTGTCACTATTTCAGGGGACTTAAAGGCAGGTAGGTAATGTAACAAAGCAATGAAGAAGGCAAGTTAGATGCTTGGTTGCATAGGGAGAGGTATATGTATACTTTAGAGCAGAGAAGGGAAAGGGGGACATGATAGAAACTTTCAAATATATCAAGGGTTTTAACAAGGTACAGGTGGGAGACATTCTTCACAGGAAGAGGAGCAACAGAACACGAGGACATGCACTGAAACTAGAGGGAGGAAGATTCAGGGGAAATGTGAGGAAGAATTACTTCACAGAAAGAGTAGTAGATAAGTGGAATAGCCTCCCATCAGAGGTGGTAGAGGCAAATACATTAGTACAATTTAAACATGCTTGGGATAAGCATATTGATATCCTTACAAAAAAATAAGGATCAAATATGGTTTGAGGTAACAGGTTTAAAAAAAAAAAGGGGGCAGACTAGATGGGCCAAGTGGTTCTTATCTGCCGTCAAATTCTATGTTTCTATATCATACATATTCCTATACAAGTGTCTATCAGTATATATTATATACATGCCATTGTGTGAGACACCAGATATAAACGCTCTGTAGTCCTTACCACCAACAACGCGCAGGGACAGCTCCTTGGTCAGAATCGCCTCTGCATGGAACAGCAGGACTGGAACTTTCCGAGAACCTCCGGTCCACAGGATACACGAGTATTCACTGTATGGTAAGGGAACATGGACACAGACACCTCAGTCATTTATCAGATCACAGCAGCCAGTGAGACACTTTCATAGACAGGTAAAAGCCTGGATCTGGCTGAGCCTCACTGTAATGCAATGACTGAATCGGTCTGCGATTATATCACAGGAAGCAGATGAAGTGCAAGCTCATGGGCCCACTGTGAAGTAACCCTAACCTCTATTATTCAGCAGTTTGGGCTTTAAGGGCACAAATAAACCTACAAGCTCTCCGTTGGCAGCCCACCCGGCACACCATATTCCGGGGTCCTCTCCCCTTAACACACCGTCGCTTATAATAATAAGTATATAACCTAAGTCTAAGTGCGGGACTGTCACACAGGGATTCCCGTGATGCGGGACTGTCACACAGGGATTCCCGTGGTGCTGGACTGTCACCAGAGCCAGATTAAGATCTAAATGGGCCTGGAGCTGAAAATGATCAAGGGCCTATTATGCGCAATAATAGGGGTTGTGGCCAGCACCTAATAATGTGGGGGCGTGACCAGTGTTGTTTTTGGGTGATCTGCTCATGGGTGTGTCTGTATTTGTGTAAATACTTTCAACGGTACTTGTTTCCTAGAACGGCCACAACGATTTAGATCGTTGTGGTCGTAAGATAAAAAATCGGATCGATCGCATCGCATGCGATTTGGTCGCATACGATGCGACCGATCCGATCGACCGATTTTTCACCCGATTTTTTTTTTTTTTACACCAGATTTGTTTAAATTGCCCCCCCAAATGTTAATAAGTGTGCTAGACCCCACGATAGACGTGAACCCGAAGCGTGGCGAGCGCAGCGAGCCCGCGAGGGGCGGCGGTGCGCGTCCTCCGACCTTTTCATTCCCCTACTATCCACTAGGGCGTGGAGTGAGAATATAATAGTGTGGCGAGCGCAGCGAGCCACCGAGCCCGAAGCGTGGCGAGCGCAGCGAGCCCCGCGAGGGGACGCGTCTAACTTCACAGGTATACGCGTCCCCTCGCGGGGCTCGCTGCGCTCGCCACGCTTCGGGCTCGGTGGCTCGCTGCGCTCGCCACACTATTATATTCTCACTCCACGCCCTAGTGGATAGTAGGGGAATGAAAAGGTCGGAGGACGCGCACCGCCGCCCCTCGCGGGCTCGCTGCGCTCGCCACGCTTCGGGTTCACGTCTATCGTGGGGTCATGGCGGGCACATAAAAAATGTGAAATGGGTCATATTGGCCCATTTCACCTTTTTTATCATTTTTCCCTATGTGAGATGGACTTAATCAAGTCCATCTCATCTTGTGCCATTATAATGGCACAAGACCGACCGATTTCAATGTTAAAAGATTTTTTAACATTGAAGTCTATGGAAAAATCGGGTCAATCGGTCGGTCGCATCGCGGCCGATTTTAATTGGTCGCGACCGACCGATTGACCCGATTTCTGTCAATCAAAGTGAAAAATTTGTAAAAAATCGGCCACATCGTGAGGATCGTGTCCCTTAATTAAGAGCCACGATCACTCACGATTGTGGCCGTTCTAGGAAACAAGTACCCTTTCAACTAATTATATATGCCTGGAAAAGGCAGGGGGCTGGCATAAGAAAAATGCACGGAGATATATTGGCGGGTGCACTCCAAAGGTGCACCCGCAGGACGCCGATGTCCTAAGATACTTGCAGGGTGAGGCGGGACTCCAGTCATAAAAAAAATACTGAAAGCCGAAACTTGGTAGACAATATGTCAGCACCTTTTATGTGGTCACCTAAGTTTACCACACCATATACCCCTTATACAAATCATGCAACACAATAGTAACCCCTTATACTATACTTGCCTCATACACATTATGACACATGGAATGAGCCAAAATTCACACCGATTGAGCAAAAATTCACAGTATGGCACATGGATTGAGTCAAAATTCATGTTATGCCACACAGATTAAGGCAAAATTCACATTTTGCCACATGGATTGAGCCAAAATACACACTATACCAGGCATGTCCAAACAGTGGCCCTCCAGCTGTTGTGAAACTACACGTCCCAGCATGCCTTGACATAGTTTTAGCATTCCCTAATTGCAAAACTGTGGCAATGCATGATGGGACTTGTAGTTTCACAGCTGGAGGGCCATAGTTTGGACATGCCTGCACTATACCAAACAGATTGAGCAATAATGCACAATATGCTTCATAAATAGTGGCATTGCGCGCCAAAGGTGCACATTAAAAATTTACACCATAATGCCCATTACATGTTAAGCCTCACACCATAATCTCCATTATGTATAAACACCATAATGCCTATTAAAAATTATGCTACATAAGTGTTGCTTACCTACATGTTCATTGCCAGGGGTTCCATGCTCATTGCCAAGGGGGAATACATGCTCGTGGTAACTGGGGGACAGTTGCCGCCGGGCAGAAATGACAGCCATTAACAGCCAGGCAGACAGCAGGGGGCTGCCCGGCTGTCTTCAGAGCACTGCATGTCCTGGCTATTTGAAAAAATACCTCTTTCATACCACAAAATGCAGGGAATATGGTCCCAGGATCATGCAGGGACATTCTCAAACTGGCCCCTTTTACACCAGCCTAGTCCCTGCATTTTCTGGTTTGAGGGGGAGAGAAAACCACCCCGCCCCCTTTAAACAACCAGCTATATCTTTGGAACCAACTGACCCATTTACATTTAGGCTTCGAATGATTTCGGTCCCGTAAAACTGGGCCGTTTGGTTCCAGAGAAATCTGTCCTCAAACAACATGAACAGCCATGAAATTACATTTCAGATAGCAATATTTCTAGAACCAATGAACCCATATGGACCAGGTATCAGATTGAAGGCCCAGCGATTTGGGTTCGACTGAGATCAACCTCGAGTTTCTGTGATGCTGTAGGGGGAACTGGCAGCCGTTGGAACAGGGTGGAGGTCGGAATTACTGGGTCCCATGTTATCCTGTGGGGAAAACGTTCCAGGTTTGTCTGGCGGTATCTCCGGTTCCCGGGGGGCTAGCGACGCAGGGCTGGTCTCGTTGGAAAGCCCTGTCCCTCAGCTACAAAATAGGCCTATTTGGAGAGTGGGCCTGGAGCTATAGCTCCATCAGGCCCATTGTTAATCCGGCCCTGACTGTCACACAGGGATCCCCAGGGTGTGGGACTGTCACACAGGAAACCCCAAGGTGCGGGACGGTCACCAAGGGATCCCTGAGGTGCAGGACTGTCACACAGGGATCCCAGAGGTGCTGGATTGTCACACAGGGATCCCCAGGGTGCGAAACGGTCATACAGCTATCCCCGGGGTGCGAGACATAAGGATCCCCAGGATCTGGGACTGCAACATAGGGATCCTCAGGATATAAGACTGTAACATAGGGTTCCCCAGGGTGCGGGACTGTGACACAGGGATCCCCTGGGTGCTGGACTGTCACACAGAGATCCCCGGGGTGCGGGACTTTCCTAAAGGGATCCCCGGGGTACGCGACTGTTACACAGGGTACCAGGGGCGCGGCACTGTCACACAGGGATCACAGGGGTGCGGGACTGTCACAGAAATCTCCAGGGTACGGGACTGTCACACAGAGATCCCCAGGGTGCGGGACATAGGGAACCCCAGGAACTGGAACTGCAACATAGGTAACCCCAGGATCTGTGACTGTGACATAGGGATCCCTAGGAACGGAATGCGGCATAAGGATCATAGGGATCCCCAGGATCTGGGACTATAACACAGGGATTCCCAGGATCTGGGACTGTGACATAGGGATCCTAGGGATCTGGAAACGTTATCAGTCTCACCCGGTGTCGCCATCTTTCTTCTCTGCGGGGCACATCGGGTCACCGGGTTCTCGGGGCAGAGGAACGGGCATTACCTCCAGAATTAAGGCGACTTATCCGCTTCTCCCGTTACCACAACAACCAGGCTCGCCCCTCCCACATTAAACGTCATCTCCATCGTCTTAGCAAACGGAAGCATAGAGTGCCACCTGCAATATGGCGTCCTGCTCTCCGCCCTCTTTAGAGGTCGCTAAGTGGGCGTGGTCTTGTTTGAAAGCTTGGCATTGATTTGTCCTGGAAAGCTCCGGCACCACTCTTTCAAAACCAATAGGAATACAGAAAGGGAACACGTGATGGTGAGAGGGCGGAGCTATCAGGTGAGACGATGTTCAGCAGGTGAGGTGACTGTAACAGATTGTGGAGGAAAGGGGATCCATATATGAATGGGAGGAGGGGATTCCCTAGTTTATCGGGCAATATATACAGGGTCCAGTTATGGGGCAATGTGGGTGCAGTATATGCAGGGAGAGACAATGTGCATTTTGAGCAGTGGGGGTAGTATGTGCAAAGGGCAGTATAGGAATAGTATGTGCAAAGGGGGCAGTATGGTGGTATTATGTGCAGGAGGGGACAGTGTGGTGGCAGTATGTTCAGGGGGGACAGGGGGGGGGGCAGTATGTGCAGGGGGGACAGTGTGGGGGCAGTATGTGCAGGGGGGACAGTATGTTCAGGATATTATAGTGTGGGGGGCAGTATACGCAGAAGGGGGGAGTTTGGGTGCTGGGGGGCAGTATGTGCAGGAAGGTACAGTATATGTGGGGGGGGGGTTGGGGTGCAGTGTGTGTAGGTGGGGCAGTATGTATGAGGGTAGTATGTCCAGGACGTTATAGTGTGGGGGCAGTATATGCGGGGGGGGGGGGAGGACAGTTTGAGAGCAGTATGAGTGGGGGGCAGTCTTGGAGGCTGTTGTCATGCGATCTCTATCTGGTGATCTCTGGGTGAATGATTATTACATCTCCCACTAGGAGGAATGTTCCACAGGTCAGGATGTGATTGTATTTCCAGGTGACAGACTCGGCTGAGGTTCCTCTAGACGTGTCCAGGATGAGCCGCTTTTTCGCTGTCCTGCGCAGCTGGCTGATGATGGTTTCCATTATTGCAGCTGGAAACACCCTGCAGAGCTTCAGAGACCACAGTTTCCTGAGTGACAAGCTGTATACAGGGAGGCCGAGCCAAGGTAGGTGGGGACCCTATAACTGGCAAGTCCATGCATAGGTGATGGTGTATGTGATGGGCGATATGAAAGTTCTCTGGTGTAATAATATAGGAAGCCCCTCTGTCGCCTCATTCTGTTCCTCTCCTCCACAGTGAATGGTCTGCAGGCTCGTACATTTGGGATTTGGACGCTACTTTCCTCTGTGATTCGCTGTGCCTGCGCCATTGATATCCAGAATAAGACGTAGGTTCTTGCCTGTCAGACCCAATGGCCTCTCTCCCTCTGTGTCCCAGAATCCCCCAGTCTTTATACTGGAGCCCGTGTCTAACAGTCTCTTTCCCTGCCTTCCTCTGCAGACTCTATCACATCACCCTGTGGACTTTCATCCTGGCCCTAGCGCATTTCGTGTCTGAGGTATGGATCTACCACACCGCGCTGATGACCATCGGAGTCATGGCACCCTTGATGGTTGCAAGTAAGTTATTCTTGTATAAGGTTCCTCCCTTCCTGTGGTAATCTTGGCTCTGCACATTGTCTGTGATGTGACCTCCCAGTAATGGTGTCTGCTGTCCCCGATGCACAGGTTAGATCAGGGGAAAATTAAGCCTAATTCAGCACTGATCACAGAAAAATTTGCTCTCAAAATGGATAAAACCATGCTGCGCTGCAGAGGGGCAGATGTAACATGTGCAGAGTGTGTTAGATTTGTGTGAGTTATTTTGTTTCTGTGCTGGGTAAATACTGGCTGCTTTATTCTTACACTGCAATTTAGATTTCAGTTTGAACACACCCCACCGAAATCTAACTCTCTGCACATGTTACATCTGCCTCACCTGCAGTGCAGCATGGTTTTGCCCATTTTGAGAACAAAGTTGCCCTGAAATCAGGTCTGAGTTATGCCCACTATCTGAACACGACTTGATGGCGAGCTGGATAGGCTGTTATTGCCTGTTATCTACCCTGGGATCTGTCTATTTCTACACCTATTAGAGTGTAGCTCATTGCTGGTCTTCTGCACACTGGGCCTGTTCCAGAGGTGTATATATTGCTGAAGTCACAATCGGGACCTTTGTGTGGTGGTTTTAAATTGTACTATGCGTGTGACCATGCTCCATTGCACTTCCCGATGCACACACTGAGAACTGTATAGGAGTGAAGTGGGCCTTTCTGGACGGTGTCTTAGCGCAAACATGGAAATAGTCATTAGTATGGGCCTGTCTAGGCTGCTCATAGAGGAGGCTGTAGAATTGGTGCAAGATTGGAGGCTGCTTCTAAAGACCCTTCAGTCAGCATTATTGTCTAAAGACGCTGACATCTCAGGGCACAGCTGCTGAATCAGGCCCATTGGCTACTGAGAAACTTATTTATATAGTGCCAGAATATCGTATTGCTCTTTATAGCAATAAGACAGGACTGGGTAATAACAGGCAGCGGTGAGAGGGCTGTGCACGCAGGCTTACACTCCTTAGGGGTGTATTCAATGCATTCTGCGCGCTGTCACAGCTGGCAGGGTCAGTATTCCACTGACGCCCTGCACACGCAGTTTCCCCCCTCGCTAGGTTTTTGGAGCGAGGGGAAACCGGCGTGTGTGGCCGCCAAAACAGCGAGACTCGTGGCTAAATGCAGCGGGCTCTCTGCATTAGCCGCGAGCCTCACTGTTTAGGGGAATCCTCGCCCCCAGAACGTTGAATGCGGTAAGCAGCCGGCACGGGGGTTAAATGGCGAAGATCCCTTGTTTTCGTCAATCACTGCCATTTAACCCCCTCGCTGGCCGCATTGAATACACCCCATAGTGTGTGCTGGCCTAGTCTGAGTACTGCATGGGTTATGTCAGTCGTGCCAGGGCTTTTATCACCGATGCGTCATCCTGTGCAAGATCGACTTAGGAGCAAGCTGTCACCATGAGCAACAGAAATGGTCACTGCATTGACCCCAGCGGAGATTTAGGGCAACAGCCAGTAGTTCGATATCAAATGGTCAACATGTATTAGTTCATCAATGGTCGACACAAGTGTTTGGGGGTCAGATCTTGTATGTTTGGTAAGAATGTACACACTCGCGCTCAGTTTGGCACCATGGTTCAGGAAAGTTACTATTCTCCGCCGTAGTCCGTTAGTAAATAAGTGATGGGGAAAACATGTAATAACCCCAAAATCGTGTTGACCTTTTCTACCTGTCACCCTAAACACGTCAAATATGCAGATTGATCCTTACCATGCCCTGGAGGCAAACATTGCAGACTCACAGCCTCCCCCTCCCCTATACCAGAGCTCGCCAATCAGTAAGTGAGGTGCCAAGCGGGAAGGTGTGTGATAGGCTGCAGTCTATCACATGGGAGTGTCAGCAGATCTTTGTGCTCACTTGCAGCATGCTGATATAGAAGGCATATCCGCTGCAGCTGGATCTCTTGTACGTGGCATGGGCCTGGTGTACGCCCCAGTACGATGGGAGACAGCTGCGGCTGTAAGAACTGTTAATGTATGATGGTCTTCCTGTTTGGCTGTAGAGCATTGTAGCTCCTGCATCCCCCTATACATCAGTGTGTGTTGGCTCATAGGGTTTCAGGACCACAAAACACTCAATGATCAGGAGATCCTATTTCCTTATCCATAAGAGAATAATACTGTTCGTTAATAAGTGATAATAAATTATTCTAGATTCAATAGATGCATAATAGAACAAAAGCAGCGCTATCTGTCAGTGTGATGGGAACATAAAGGTGTCTCCTCTCCCCCCAGGCTTCTCCATCCTCGGCATGCTGATCGGGTTCCAGTACCTGGATGTCGTGCAGGAGCCCCAGACTTCTACTAACAAGAAGAGGAATTGATGGGACTCCCCGGGAAGGAATCCATGTCTCAGTGTGGCGCGCATTTCACCCCAGTCCACCAGCATCCTGTGCCCGAGTATGCTACATTAATAACGTAACACCATTCTCTGATATTTTTTTTTTTAATCACTACCAGGTTTATATTTTATTTTAAATAAAAAGGTAAAAAAAAAAAATAAGTTCTCATCTCTGTATATGGTGCCAAGAATACTTAGAATGCGGCAGGTCCCAGAGCATCCGCCACCCCGGTCTTTGGTTCACATTTCCTGAGTCCGGTCTATGGTGCCAGGATGATTCTCATGGCTGCAGCAGCAACTTCCAAGGAGGTGATGAGATTAAGTCTTAGCAATCCTGGGAAAGCAGAGGGGCTGGAGCCTCAGTCGTGTCCAAGTGCTGCTTCACCGGCCCCTGCGTAACAAACAAGGTGTCAGAATAGTTCCCATGCCTGGGTGCCCCTCACCACTATACACCATGCTGCTCACACCAAGCATGCAGGGATTATAAGCGAATAGCAGTGTTAGTGCTGCAGTAGCATCCCCAGTACAGACAGACTGATGCCTCATTGGGTTCGGTTAGTAGGAAGGTCCATCGTTATCTAGCAGAAGGAACACAGACCCATAGGGTAAGGACCCTGGCCAGCAGTACTGAGCTCTGCACCTACACACAATGATCCGAGCCATTGTGCTGTACTAGCGTGGATGAGTGTGGAGACAGAGAAGGGTTCCTTGGCAGGTAGCACTGACAACACCAGATCCACATATAGCACCAACATTGTGTGTAGCAGCGCACAGCACTCACCTGACTTAGAATATGCTGAGCCGTAGCTGATGTTCAGAGCCCAGCCGTCAACCAGGGGCTGCAAACAACAGTGGCTATCACTAGAGGGCGCTCTGTACCTGGTTATTGCACCCTGGCATGTACTACTCACACTGGATATATACACGTGTCAGAGCCATCTCATACAGCAGCCACATTTAGTAATAATGGTCTGTAGCATAATGGGGCAGATGTATTAAGCCTGGTGAAGAGAAACTGGAAGGAAACAATGCACCAGCCAATAAACTCCCAGCTGTCTTCTTTCAAACACAGCTGATTGGCTAGTTCATTATTTCCTTACACTTTATCTTTGCTCCAGGCTTAATACATCTGCCCCAATGTGAGGTAGGGATGGTTGCCATCAATGGCGATTCTGCACCCAGCCATCGATAGTGGTAAACTATGATAGCTAAAACTATTGATGGTTATCCATCAATGGTCATCCATTATATTTGCCTGAATGGCCTGTGGGCTAATTAGAACTCAGGGGCGGAACTATGCTCCGTGTCCCGGCACCTTGAAAAAAAAGGAAACATCTGTTCTCCTTTGCCATCGATGTAGAGAAACCATCTGGTTCTTCCACATTGATGGCAAAAGTATTCGACAGCGGCCATAAGCCATCGATGATTTCAAATAATCAATGGACATCCCTAATGTGAGGAGGAGGCTGCGTGCAGGAAGGGAACGGCTCCGACTGACCATTGCTGTGCACGCTGACAGCGTAGCCATGCTGACTGACCGTTGACATCGTAGCTGTGCTGACTGCTGCTGTGCGCACTGACTGCGTAGCCGTGCTGACTGACCGCTGCTGTGCGCACTGACGGCGTAGCCGCGCTGACTGACCACTGCTGTGCGCACTGACGGCGTAGCCGCGCTGACCGTTGCTGTGCGCGCTGACGGCGTAGCCGTGCTGACTGACCGTTGCTGTGCGCGCTGATGGCGTAGCCGTGCTGACTGACCGTTGCTGTGCACACTGACGGCCTAGCCGTGTGACTGACTGCTGCTGTGCGTGCTGATGGTGTAGCAGTGCTGACTGACTGTTGCTGTGTACGCTGATTGTGTAGCCATGCTGTCTGACCATTGCTGTGCACGCTGACTGCATAGCTGTGCTGACTGACCGTTGCTGTTCACACTGACGGCGTAGCTGTGCTGACTGACCGTTGCTGTGCACACTGATGGTGTAGCTATGCTGACGGCATAGCTGTGCTGACTGACCGTTGCTGTTCACACTGACGGCGTAGCTGTGCTGACTGACCCGTTGCTGTGCACACTAATGGTGTAGCCATGCTGATGGCGTAGCTGTGCTGACTGACCGTTGCTGTGCACACTGATGGTGTAGCCATGCTGATGGCGTAGCTGTGCTGACTGACCGTTGCTGTGCACGCTGATGGCATAGCATTTTGGAACACAAAATGTTTTTCAGGAACAACCTTGTGCAGCCAGAATTTCCACATGGGGTCATGGCTGCAGGGCCAGAGATCATTAGTGATGTGGATCTTCCCTCCCCTATCAGAGTGAGCTGATAATAAAACACTGCTTTGAGGACATCCAGCTTCAGGTCACAGTAGAGAATGCTGAAACTTGTAGTTCCACAACAGTCAGAGAAACAGGTGGTTAAATGAAGTTGTAATTACTGACAGCTGTTATCCAGACCCTGACAGCTGATCAATAAACCGGTACTTACCGTGTGCATTACGTCCTGATTGGCTCTCTGTCTACGCAGGTCTGGCTTAATAAACCCTGAAAAGCAAATAAACCAGGGAAAGATCCTATATAGTCACATATCCGATACAACAATCACTTCGCTATATAAAAAGGGTGTATGTCACTGAATGTAACACAAGGGTACAGGAGTACATGGCATTAGGGTCTGTACCCTGCCAGGGTAACACCTGGCATCTGAGGGTGAGTGGGGTATAACTGAAGAGAAGGGTACCTGTAATAACTGCGCCCACCAGCAGGAAGCAGCAGAGGAAAATGTTTCCAGCTCGGACCCCAAATTGCTCCAAGATCTGTCCCTGGGCTGTGGTAAATATCAGTCCAAACACCTGCCAGAAAGAAACGTGACCAAAAACAAACATACAATGTATGTACAGAAAGCGCTTCACATTTTCCACATTTTATTATTTTGCAGCCTTATGTCAAAGTGGAAGATTTTCTCCCCTCTAAAACAAAAATTCTACACACAATTCCCTATAGTGACAAGTTTTTAAGATTTTTGCAAATTTATAAAAAAAAAAAAAAAAAATACTAAGAAATCCCATGTGTGCAGATAATATCGCAGGACGGGTTGCTAATGGGGGATGTCCTATGATGACCAGTTACATGGATCGGGATATGGTCACTAGGTCTACAAGAATTAGGTCAACATGGGGTTTTCACGTCTTTTTTTGAGCTGACAGGCGGTATTTCATGCCCTACCATCCACTAGTGCGTGGTGGGAGAATAAAATAGTGTGCCGAGTGTAGAGAATCTCCGTGCCCAAAGCATGGCAGTACTACAGTTCAGCCTCCATGTCGACATTCGGGACAAAAAAAAGAAGTGAAAAGCCCATGTCGACCTAGTTGCTGTCTATCCAATGATCCTTACCCCATGGATCAGTCTCTAATATATTAATTGTACTGAACAGGATTTTAAAAAGAGAAATATACACTATTAAGGAGCATAATCCTCAGTGTGCAGCTCTGAACCCTACAGAAAAGTAATGACAAGACTTGGATCCAGGTTGTACTGTGCATCCAGCAGTACAGAACAATATACCACAGGGATATTTGAGTAGGTGGCAGTCTGTAAATATGGTGTTATCTGATTCCCAGGGCTGTACATGATGAACCAATGGCCATGGTACAAGAGACATTGCTAATGCAAAACATCTAGCTTGCAACACACAGTGGTGACCTTAATTTACTTATTCAAATCTCCAATTATATAGCATATAGGAAGATTCCATACAGCACTGTCATTGTTGCACCCACCTACAGTATGCATATTGTCATCTGCCCCAGCCACTCCCCTGAGACACACCCACCCCCCACCCCACTCCTCAAGGTACCCCCACCAGCCGCACACATTACCCGTTTGTTGGCACACTCTTTTCATGACCCCATCCTCAACCATGTGAAGGTGCCCACAACAATTTAAAAGATGCTCACAGACCACTCCCATTTGGTGGCACACACCAGCCACATCCATGTCAGTCCCAACAAGTCACGTGACAGTAGAAAGACATTTCTACAGCGCTATTAGTTATGAAACCAGA
Source organism: Crinia signifera (assembly GCF_055691185.1). Classification (NCBI taxonomy): domain Eukaryota; kingdom Metazoa; phylum Chordata; class Amphibia; order Anura; family Myobatrachidae; genus Crinia; species Crinia signifera. The sequence goes on from NC_139228.1 coordinate 56,832,725, forward strand.
AGACAGTAAAGACCATGTCAACCGGTAAGACCAGTCCCATGATAAAGGTGCAGGTCACACCCAAAAATCAGCTCAACGTTCAAAGGAAGGAGAACCAATCAGTACAGCCTGGACAATGCTGGAATGAATAGGCATTCCCACCAGGTGTTCTATGTCCATAAGACCCCACAGTAATACAAATTTACCAAAGGCTATAAACTACCGCCCAAAATCCCGGTGACAGATGATTCTGCATCTGAAAAAGCAGCGGTCATCAATAAAAAGGGCGAAATAATGGTCTCTGATGAAACTATGGACTGCGCTGTAAAATGCATCAGAAATGTAATGAGGATCAGACATTGCTAGTCTGTAATTATCGGAGCCTTCTTGCCTATTGCACTTTGCCTCAAGCCAATCTGTCGATTACACTGACAGTAGCCACAATGTGGTCAGAATCATTGCACAAGATCTACAGCACAGGATCTCCAACTCAGTCCTCAGGACCCCACACAGTGCATGTTTTGCAGGTCTCCTCACAGAATCAAGTTTAATAATTAGCTCCACCTGTGGATCTTTTAAATGTGTCAGTCAGTAATGAGTGCACCTGTCGGGTGACCTGGAAAGCGTGAAGTGTACTGGGGGTCCTGAGGACTGAGTTTGCATTTCCCATTGTGTGGATCAGTGGTACTCAAACACACAGATCCAAAAATCCTCTACAGCAGAAATGGTTCAATACACCGGGTTTGCAGCGGACAGAAGAACTGCAATGTCCTAGTGATTTACTGGCAGGAAGTTGTGCCACGGAAATCACACACAATAGCAGTAAGGGGGTCCTGGTTGTTTGAGACATTCCTCTGTCACTGATCTGGATTTCAGCAAGCCCAGCAATTCATTGTTCCAGCATTGTTGACAATTCTATCAAACAAACACCATTTTTATTTCCCGTTGACTCACTATGAGAATCAGCCTGGCTGGACTCTTCCGTTATCCTTGCCTTTTAACTTAAGCGGACGCGCAGCTTCCAAACCCCAGGAAGTGTCACAGTCAATATAAATATTTAGCCAAACCAAATTTCGTTTAAATAGAAATCATCAATTAAACAGTGAGATGTGTAATGTGGAGCGGCCATTCCGCCACCCAGAGTGAGGCACTTTAGGTAATGATTAATTTTTATGGGTTATTAAGCGTCCAGTGAATTGTAAATGACAAAGAAACAGACCCAGGCAATGTAATACTCCATCTGCACAGTGATTGGCCGAGCAGAACGTTGTGCCAGACAGTAACTAGAATAGAATAGTCAGAAAAACTGGAATTTCCAATTCAATTGCAGACGTTTTCAGACGGCTTTTAGTCTTGTTTCGCCAATGCAGTTTCACTTTTTTTTTAATGTATACTGTATCTGCGATTCATGACTAAAAAAGTTGTCAAAAACCCTGCAATTTCAACAAAAAACCCGTGGATCGGTGAGCAATTCGGCGATTCACGGATTTTCCAACTGGGATGGATTTTTCGACTGTCGAAAAATACAGCACAGAATTTAATACCTCCGTAGCGATATATTATGCAGATTATTACTCTCCCCCTCCCTAGAGAGCTGCAGAACATTGCTCTGTCCCCTGACAGGTAAAGAGAGACATATACTCTACAGTGATCTGCAGAACATCGCTCTGTTCCATCTACCCCCTGACAGGTACATAGTGACAGTGGCGTAACTAGCTTTTTTGCGCCCCCCCTCGCCGCTGTCTGCTGGTACCTGCCTGCGTGCCGGTACAGTGCCGTCTCTCCCAGCGCTGGCTCCTGCTGCTATAATGAAAAGGGACTCTTAGAAAATGGCTGCCCCCATACTGCAGAAAACCATCTGCAGTATGGCGGCAGCCATTTTCTAAGTGTTTTCATTATAGAAGCAGGAGCCAGCGCTGGGAGAGACGGGACTGTTCCGGCACGCAGGCAGGCACCAGCAGACAGCGGCGGGTAACTATAGCCCCGCAGACCCCCGGCGCCCAAACTTTCTCTGCGCCTCCCCGCCACCGCGGGGGCTGCGGAGCTATAGTTACGCCACTGCATAGTGATATATCCTGCAGATTACTAGATTACTGACCTCTGTAGTGATCTGCAGAACATCCCTCTGTTCCATCTACCCCGACAGGTACGTAGTGATATATCCTGCAGATTATTACAATAACAACCTCTGTAGTGATCTGCAGAACATCGCTCTGTTCCATCTACCCCCTGACGGGTACATTGTGATATATCCTGCAGATTATCACATTACTGACCTCTAGTGATCAGCAGAGCATTTCTCTGTCCCGTCTAGCCCCTGACAGATATATAAAGAGATATTTTCCCTAGTGACCTGCAGAATATTGCTCTGTACGGATCTCAGTAGCAGTAACATTATTGTGTTCTCAAAGAGCCGCTGTAGGAATTCGCAGTCACGTTGGGGTTTTCGTCCACGGCTGAATCACATCCAAAGCCCTTGACCCCCCTGCTTCAGGGTAAATCCCTCATCGGAATCTTTTCAGCACAAAGTGATATATTGTCCTCAGAGTTTATGGAATGTGAGATCTTTAACCCTTACACCGCTGTGGCACAGAGCCAGGAGCTATGTGTTTTATCCCATGGGAAAGCGGATTCCCAGTCACATGAGCGTTGCAGGGTTTCTGTTCTGCAAGGTACTTTTTAATAAAATAAATAGGAAACCGGGGCCACAGACCAGAATATTAGGGGGGGGGGACATGAACATTAATAGTTATCCCTATTGGCAATTTGGTTGCAAAGGAGGCCGGTGTTTTTGGTGAAAACCTGCCATTTTCTGGGTGTGGTTTAAAAAAAAAAAAAAACACACACACACACACGGGAACCCAAGCCTTTTAGAGGAGGGTGTGCAATGACCACATCCACCATGTCTCAGTCCCAGAGTTGTGGAAGACTCGGACCTACTCACATTTGCACAGAGTAGAAAAATAATTTGATGGTTTGTGAATTGCGACAGGGAATATCGAATAGTGATACATTCGAATATTCTATGCCATTTTGCAAGGGGCGTCTTCTCTTTCCGACTGGGTGGTGGCTTTCTTCTCGCAGTCCTCAGCAATCAGAACTGATTCAGGTCCATAGATGGGAGTAGGACGATGAAATAAGTCAGATATCCAGAGCACACGATTTATAATAACACCCCCTTACAGGGAATATAGATTGTAAGCTCCACTGGTGCAGGGACTGATGTGAAGAACTGAAATACTCTCTGAAAAGTGCTACAGAACGTTGGCGTTATACAAATAACCGGTAATAATAAAATAACTAGCGGGCGTGACTGTTGGGGTCTGCACATATATGCAGTACTCAAACATTGATGGCTAAACCAATGACCTTAAACCATTAATGACACAGATTTTAGCCTTCTATTCTGTTGGACTCAAGTCATTAGCATTACAAGCAGTGGAGGGGGAAGGGAATATCTCCTAAGGTGAGTAGAGGCTCAGGGTCCTGGCTGGGGTACACAAGGGCTGATTTGACCTGGGAAACCAGGTCGTATATTTGTGGAAGCAATGATGGAGCCTGGGACATATCACATATGGCACAGCCCTGTGGTGGGTTACCTCCCAGCGTTACAGTGTATTCCCCAACATATACCGGTGGCATAAGCAGGTACTGACACATTTACCCCTGGTGTGTCTGTGTGCAGGGTAAGATCCAATAATTGTATTGTTTCCCTTGACACCACCCCCCCCCCCCCATTCCATTATGTATACAGTGTGTCATCATATTTTAAATTACAAACATTTGCCCATGTTTTAAGATATCGATTTTTTTTTTCTTTCAGTTTTTGATTGTACTTTGTTCAGTTTCATTTCTGTACTGTGTTGTACTACTTCATGCGATGAGGTTTTTTTTTTGTATGAATATTTTCCGGTCAATAAAATATTTTGAAATAAATAAATAACAATAAGGGTTACGTTCTAGACTCATTCCAATGCTTTCTCCTACTGGTCATATGGTGTAATTGTAGGCGCAGGTGCACCACCATTGGTGTAACAATCGACCTTTCTGTAAATTATCTGGACCCTCTCTCAGATATTATCATTTGGGGTGCAGAAATGGTAATTATATCTTACAAAGCATAGGTCACTTGTGGAGATCCTGGTCCTAGTCTCCACTGTGCAGCATCAGCTCGGAGTGGAGAAAGCAAACAACGGTACCTGAACTGTGTGATTTGCAAGGTCTCAGTAGCATGGTAGTTTCAGTGTTCCCTGTCCAGTAATCCCGCAACCACCAGCTCCCTCCATAAGCAGATGCACTCACCTGTGCGGACACATTGAGAATTCCGGACGACGTTCCCTCACTTTCTGGATGCGTTAATTCTGCTCCGAACTCAAATCCCAGCGGGAGATATCCGGTCATGAAGAACCTGGTGGAGAAGATCTCAGTTGTCTGTTCTCCTAAATGTATCACCCCAAACACCCCAGATTACAGCTGCCTGACATGGGGCAAACTCACATGGGCCAGGTGTATCAAGCTTCAAAAAGTGGCAAAGTGGAGAGTGATAAATAACCAGCCAATCCTAACTGTCATGTTTCAAACCCAGCTTGTAACATGGCAGTTAGGAGCTGATCGGCCGGTTGTTTATTCATTTTTGGGTACTCTTTACCTAGCACGGCGCCCACGATTTTGATCGTGGGCATCGCAGGTAAAAAAATCGCGGGCATCGCGGCCATTGAATGCACTAAAAATCGGGTGCGACGCGATGCCCGCGATTTCCCATAGGGAACAATGTTAAATTTCTCAATTGACCCGATTTTACTGTTCAATGCCTCAATTGACACGATTTTTCCATAGGAAACAATGTTAAATGGCCCACAGAGGCCAAATAGGCACCCTGAAGTGTCAAATGGCCCCCACAATTGTTAACGCCACCCCACGATCAACGTCAACCCGAAGCGTGGCGAGCGGCGGCGGTACGCGTCCTACGACCTTTTCATACCCCCACTATCCACGTCGGCGTGGAGTTGAGAATAGAATAGTGTGGCGAGCGCAGCGAGCCACCGCGCCCGAAGCGTGGCGAGCGCAGCGAGGGGACGCGGATACCTTCACAGGTAAACGCGTCCCTTCGCGGGCTTCACAGGTATCCTCGTCCCCTCGCCACGCTTCGGGCTCGGTGGCTCGCTGCGCTCGCCACACTATTCTATTCTCAACTCCACGCCGACGTGGATAGTGGGGGTATGAAAAGGTCGTAGGACGCGTACCGCCGCCCCTCGCGGGCTCGCTGCGCTCGCCACGCTTCGGGTTCACGTTGATCGTGGGGTGGCGTTAACAATTGTGGGGGCCATTTCACACTTCAGGGTGGCTATTTGGCCTCTGTGGGCCATTTAGCATTGATTCCTATGGAAAAATCGTGTCAATTGAGGCATTGAACAGAAAAATCGGGTCAATTGAGAAATTTAACATTGGTCCCTATGGGAAATCGCGGGCATCGCGTCGCACCCGTTTTTTTAGTGCATTCAATGCCCGCGATGACCGCCGTGCTAGGTAAAGAGTACCCATTTTTGAATCTTGATACATCTGGGCCTTCAAGAGATGACCTGGGCAACTTAAAACACCCAGACCTGTCCCTGGGGCCTTCAGTACTCACACAGGGGTCCCCCGCTGGGTACACCACCAGCACTCACACAGGGGTCCCCAGCCAGCACTCACACAGGCAACAGAATTATTACACGCCTATAGTGTACTCACCCCAGACATCCGGCAGTGATGAAGCCAACCCAGAGGTGGCCAAGATCCAGGGTGAAGGTGAAGACCACCATTCCCACCAGGGAGAAGATGTACACCACCAGGGTGGTCTGCCTGAGGGAGAAGGGGGCGTAAGACCCGGGCAGAGTGGACACCTGTAGCGCACATTTCACAGTCAGACTCACTTGTACGTCTTTGTCCTGTCCAACCAGAATCCAGTGATCAGAGCCCCACACATCCCGGCCACGGTGATGGTCAGACCGATGCGGCCAGCATTCACCTCCTCTCCCTATGAAGAGACGGGGATTGTTAGGGGCAGGAACACTTACTTGGACACTCACACAGGACAAGGGGTCACTTACCGGGTAATGTTCTGTCACCATGCGGTTCAGTAAGGTGGAAAGCGAGTAAAAGGCTCCTGTGTTGAGCCCTGTAATGAGATAGTGACAAATCAGAACATGGAAACATGCAACATCCTAACGGTGGTTGGAAGTGGTAGACCCTTACATTTTAGTACATTTGACATTTTGAAAATGCAGTAAAACCACCGAAAATGGGGGAATTATCACATTTTTTCCCTTAGTACATCCCGCTGTTAACACCCATTCACGGCCTTCCATTGTTCTAAGGCAGTGGTGGCCAACCCGTGGCTCTTGAGCCTCATGCGGCTCTTCCCCTTGTCCGTCCCAGTCCCCCCTGCTGCCGGTTCCCTGAATCCCTTCTCCTTCTGAGGGGAGGAGAGCGCGCATCGCGCATCTCTCCTATCCCTTACTGTGCATCCTTGTGACTGGGCCGTCCGCCAATCAGAGCTCGTTGGCCAGCAGCCAATCAGGAGCCGGCCAGCAAGCTTTGATTGGTGGACGGCCCAGTCACAGGGAAGTGAGGGGGAAGGATACGCGCGGTGTGCTGTGCTCTCCTCCCATCAGTGACATGACAGGAGGACTGCAGGGGGATGCCAGACTGTCCTCTCCCCGCCTGGCAGCAGCAGCAACAACGGTGAGTGCTGCTGCTGGGAAATTTGCACTATGGGGGCATAGCAGTTTGTGGCACTGTGGGGGCATAGCAGTTTGTGGCACTGTGGGGGCATAGCAGTTGGTGGCACTGTGGGGGCATAGCAGTTGGTGGCACTGTGGGGGCATAGCAGTTGGCGGCACTGTGGGGGCATAGCAGATTGTGGCACCGTAGGGGCATACCTGGCACCGTGTGGTGCATACCTGGCACCGTGGGGGGCATATGTGTATCTGGCACTATTGGGGGCATATGTATATATGCCACTGCACTATTGGAGGCATATTTGTATCACACCCACACAAGGGGTCAAAATAGACTACGCCCCTTTTTTTGGCGCATGCGCCTTCGGCGCGTACATGATGTCGGCTCTTTAGCTTGACTACCGATATTTTTCGGCTCTTTACCTCTGACCGGTTGGCCACCCCTGTTCTAAGGGATTCGGTATGGAATCCCGGCGGTCGGAATACCGGCGGTCAAAATCCTGACCACCAAAATCCCGACAAGGGACATGGACCGCCCCAAACACCCCCCCCCCTTGTGGGGCTCAATGCGCTCACCACGCAGCGGGCCCGGTCCCTCGCTACGCTCGGCACACTAAATTAATCTCCCTCTATGGGTGTCGTGGACACCCACGGCGGGAGAAAGAGTCCGTATTTCGGCGGTCAGGACTCCGACCACCGGGAAACTGACCGCATCCCGTTCTAAGGGCCAGTTGTACTAAGCTTGAAAAAGTGATAAAATAGAGAGTGATAAACAACCAGCTCCTAACTGTCACAGTACAGGCTGTGTTTGAAACATGATAGGTAGGAGCTGATTATTTGGAGGTTTTTTTTCTCTCCATTTTATCACTTTTCAAGGCTTAGTACATCTCGCCCCGAGTCTCCACCCACATAACAGTGATATATGAGCATTTAATGGGGTATATAAACCGAGTGATTCTGAGAGATCGGTCAGCGTACAATGGCAAACTACACAACATACAGCTTCTGGAGGAGCGAAACAGTTCTGAATGAAGTAAAACTATTGTGAATCAATCACCCCAAATCATATTTGTGCAGGGCTTAAAGGGGAACTCTCATTGCCAGAAAACTGCTGTGTATGCTATGGACATAAAACAAGACTTTATGTACAATACAAGTCTCTGGATGTGTCATCGCCACACTCACCATATGATACTACCAGCAAGATAAAGTTAGGGTTCTTCAGCAGCCGAAGGACGGACATTTTATAGGAGTACTGCCCGGGGGGAACTGACAGCAGCGCTGCTTGGGCCTTGGATGGTGGAAGCGGGGGGCCATCCTGAAACACTGAACAAAAGATCATTAACAACCAAAGAAAGAGACTGGAGGGACAGATGCACTAATCTTCAAAAAGAGATAATGTGGAGAGCGATAGAGTAGCAGCATATCAGCTCCTAACAGTCATGGTTCAAACTTGCCCTGTAACATGCAAACTAGGAGCGGATTTGTTGGCTGGTTGTTGTCATTATTCACCTTATCACTTTTTGGAGCTTGGTACAGCTGGTCCTGAGTCATCTCAAGAATGCTGTTATCTCATATAAACTTGGCTATTCCCACATCTACTCCACCCAATTCCCGCTAGCCAGGGCTACAGTAATACAAACTGTACCCTAACCTCTGCTATTCTTGTACTGATCCCACGCAGAGATACTACCCCATACATACCTGTGCTACTCCTGTGCTGTTCTCGCACACACACTGCTCTGTAATTACACCACTACTACTCCTGTACACACTACTCTGTAATAACATCACTACTATTGCTGTACACACTGGGGCAGATGTATTAAGCCTTAACAAGAGATAAATGCAAGGGTGATAAAGAGAGATAAACGTCCAGCCAATAACATTGTAACTGCCATGTTGCAGGCTGTGTATGAAAAAAGTCAGTAAGGAGCTGATTGGCTGGACGTTTATCTCTCCTTATCACCCTTGCATGTATCTCGTGTTAAGGCTTAATACATCTGCCCCACTGTTCTGTAATTACACCACAACTACTGCTGTACACACTACTCTGTAATTACATCACTACTGTCCTCACACACACTGCTCTATGATTACACCACTACTGTCCTCACACACACTGCTCTGTAATTACACCACTACTGTCCTCACACACACTGCTCTATGATTACCCCACTACTGCACACACCGCTCTGTAATTACACCACTACTACTCCTGTACTGTCCCCACACACACTGCTCTGACACTAAACCCCTACTACTCCTGTACACACTGCCCTGTGATTACACCACTACTACTCCTGTACACCATACTTGCCTACCCTCCCGGAATGGCCGGGAGGGTCTCGCAAATCGGGTCCCCCTCTCGGTCCCCCGGGAAGGGGGGCAAGTCTCCCGCATTTCCCTACAGCCCCGGCTCCCCCTCTCCCCGCGGTCTAAAAACTATGACTTTCGCGGGTCCGCGGGGAGGGGGCGGGGCTAAATGACGCAATTTGCGTCATTTTTAGCCCCTCCCCCCACCCACGGACCCGCAAATTGAGGCTTCAGCCCGTCATGGGGGCGGGGCTTGATGACATCACCCTGCCCCGCCCCCAAAACGAAGCCTCTACCTGCCCACTTTCACTCCTCTCCGGGCTTCTCTCGGAAAGGAGTATGCCAAAGTCGGCATGTATGCTGTACACACCGCTCTGTAATTACACCACTACTACTCTGTACACTACTACTCCTGTACACACTACTCTGTAATTATATCACTACTACTGCTGCTGTATTGTCCTCACACACACACAGCCAGCCCTGTGATTACACCACTACTACTCCTGTACTGTCCCTGCATTACAGTATCACTTTAGGAGATGTTGGGCTGTTGCGCACCGAAGATTACCAGGATGAAGAGGAGACTGGCGACAGCAGCAGTTCCATAGAACATGATGCTGACATGATGCGAGAGTTGGGCCTGGTCATCAATGTTGGGAACCAGAATAGGGGGCAACAGGAACCCCACGGTCACACCTAGCTGGAGTAGAGAATGACAGGGGGTTAGGATGTTCCTGTGACTTCATCAGACTAATGCTATAATAACAGACCATGCAGAGTCACATACAGTGATAAATATAGGGCACAATGCCTCTTCTCCCCACTTCACACCCATACCCCCTCTGGTCAGCATGCATTCCATGGCGGTCCTGTGACCGGCAGTAGCGCACGCAGGGGGGGTTTCTGAGTACCCAGAAACCCCCCGAGGAGTCTATGGGCCCTAGGCTGAAAGCTGAGGGTCCCATCTTTCCATGGGTACAAGAATTTTAAAAATCGGCCCTTGGGAACCGAAGATATCTGACTTCAAAGCAGTGGTCCCCATCCAAGCCTGTTAATTGCTCTTCCCAGTCAGATATTTCAGATTCTGTCTGACTTCGAGTTTTTCTGAGGGTACATTCCAAAAGCTGGGACTCTCCCCCTTTGATGGATACTAGTAGCTTGTATCTACTGTTCCCAGAACCAGAACTATCAGCCTTCCAGCAGCTGATTACCGCTCCAGCTCCACACACCTGGTATGTAGTTTTATATTCTCGTTGGCAGATTGCTCTGCCTCCTGAACTCTAATCCCCTAGTCCCCAATACCATTTGGTAGGTGGGATTCTCTAGTTTTTAATTCCTTTAAAATCTAAGAAATCTATTTCCAGGAACTGGAGATATCTGCAGTCAAGCATGCTGTCCTCCCACCAGAAAATTATGGATAATAAGCCCACTCCACTATACACCCCTCCTCTGTATATTAAACATCCTCTATCACCCTGGAAGTTATGTATCAGGGCCCCTTCATTCGGCCCAATGCCCCCTTCTCCCACCATCTGTGCAGTAAAGGGGTAATTAGTGGAAATTACTGATCCAGGCCCTACATGCAGAGCGGTTTATATAATACCCCCTAACACCCGCGGGACATCAAAGCTTCCCCCACCCCTACTGCTGGAGGATTAGTAGGGGCCCCAATACATTGCTATGCCCAGGGGTCTACACTGCTGTTGATAGAGATAGATAGATAGAAATATGCAGGACGGCACTCCAAAGTATATGTGGTTGACGGTGCCAGGTCTATAAATAGAAATGCAGTACACTTACACACACACCCCCCCCCACCCCACCCCCCACAGAAGGATGAAGACCAGCTCAGACGTTTTTAGATGAAGAAAAAGACGTAGTTTATTCCATGTGCAAGTAAAAAGCAACCCGAGCTGTCCCGACAGCCGTTTTAACTGGGCATCAGCCAGTTGTCATCAGGGGCTGATGCCCAGTTGAAACGGCTGTCGGGACAGCCTGTGTTGCTTTTTACTTGCACATGGAATAAACTACGTCTTTTTCTTCATCTAAAAACGACATACCTAACAACGCGAGGAAGCCGGGTGACACAGTCACTCCGCCGCGGCGCTCCCTGGGAGGAGGAGGGAGGCAGGACAGTGGACACAGACTTGTTAGTGTCACTGTGTGACGTGCCCGACTCCTCCCCGGCTCCTCCTGCGGGCAGCGGCTACCGCGCTGCCATGTGTGACACACGCCCGCCTGACAGCAGTGCCAGTGACACTGTGACATGCATGCTGCTGCTGCCTGTCGGACTTGGACGCCGGCCCGGCGGTGAGCTGCCTCCTGCCTGTGGTGCCGCGCTGCGCAGCAGTGGCATCAGTTGGTTCAGTATATTTACTGTAAGTTCGGCAGTGGGGTGGGCACAGTTGTGCTGTCTCTTGTTGTCCAGACCAGTCTGTCCAGTCCAGAGTCCGTGGCCGGGCAGGCAGAGAGCCAGGCCAGCAGCACACAGCCGCAGCCTGAGCCCACAAATCTGCAGTGCGGCTGCCTGTGTCCAGGGTCATTTTTATCTTTGAATATCTACTTGTCATTATTCTGACTATGTTTCTGCTTTCAGAGCTAGTTATTACTTACATTATTACAAAAAACAGTAACAATTGAATGCAGTGACAATAATTTATGATAATAAAGAGTGGACACATAGTCCTACAGATACAACCGGCCCTTTGAGGGTGACCAAACTGCTGATGCGGCCCCCGATGAATTTGAGTTTGACACCCCTGATCTATAATAGAATTTAACTGACCCGGCATATACTGGGTCACCTAAGTGACAAACAATTATGAAACACCTTGAGCTAGTTGCAGCTGTTAATAAATCTCTATGTGTCCACCCAATGGCACAAAGGAATCCCACAAACGGGACAACGAATACACTGGCAAAAATCTTGAGATAAATCAGCGCTTGAAATTTCTGGAAGGAGAGGTATCACAATTCCTGGATATTAAATGTTTCCAAGCAAATCCATCCTCTCCATGCAGAAAACCCAGGGCAGAAACTCACATCCAATCTCTGACAGGTGTGTATGCAAGATATATTTCAGTCTCTCAAACTAAAGTGCGGAACTTACATTAGAATTCAGTCCCGCATTCCCTGAAAGGTAATGGCATCATCACCTCAGGATAAAACTTCCACTTTACAACATATAGAGGACATAAAATTTCTGTCCCGCGTTCCTCAAAAGGTTTCTTTATGCTCTTTTTAAAGCCAAGGAGAACCAGCTTCAATTCACAATGGGTTTATTTCACAACACAGCAAACAAAGATAACAAAGTTTAAAAGAATAGGTCATGAGCCGGGAGACACGGACTGCCGCTTGCGGAGGTTGGGCACGGGGTGCTGCAGACACATGCGAACCTTCCCTGACTGCTTAGCGGCTGAGTGTAGATCCAGTCCCGGCTGTGTGGCTTCTAATGATCAACGCGTTTCTGATCTTGAAAAAAAAAAAAAAAAACCTTCCAGAAATTACAAGCACTGATTTATCTCAATATTTTTGCCTGAGTCACCTAAGTGTCCATTCTCTGTGCTTTGCTCAGCCCCTCTGGAAACCCCCTTCTGAAAATCCTGCATTTGCCCCTGACCGGGATTACAGAGAAATTCTAACCAATCTGTCCACAGCCCCAAACTCTGCAGCTGGGGGCTCCTGATGCCCGGGAATAGTCCACAAATCGCCGTTCTGCTATTGGCTTTTGCCTTTACCCATCACTATGGCCAGGTGCCAACCATTGGGCCCAAACACGATGAAGGCCATTGATTAGTGTGGCCCTGAGACGGTCCTTGGCACCTATGTTATAGATAACCCAAAAAGAATCATCTCTCAATACCCCACTTACTGCGCCAATAACGTTATTCTATGCGTCCGAGGTCTGGCCGGCAAATGGCAGAATCGTATGCTTTGTGTTTACTTGATGTTTCGCTTCAATGTTTTAGTTTTTCCATTTATAGAATTTGACGGCAGATAAGAACCACTTGGTCCATCTAGTCTGCCCCTTTTTTTAAACATGTTACCTCAAACCATATTTGATCCTTATTTTTTTGTAAGGATATCAATATGCTTATCCCAAGCATGTTTAAATTGTACTACTGTAATTGCGTCTACCACCTCTGATGGTAGGCTATTCCACTTATCTACTACTCTTTCTGTGTTCTTCCTCACATTTCCCCTGAATCTTCCTCCCTCTAGTTTCAGTGCATGTCCTCGTGTTCTGTTGCTCCTCTTCCTGTGAAGAAGGTCTCCCACCTGTACCTTGTTAAAACCCTTGATATATTTGAAAGTTTCTATCATGTCCCCCCTTTCCCTTCTCTGCTCTAAAGTATACATATTAAGATCTTTTAGTCTTTCCTGGTACGTTTTGTGATGTAGGCCATGCACCATTTTAGTTGCTCTTCTTTGTACAGTCTCTAATGTATTTATATCCTTCTGGAGATATGGCCTCCAGAACTGAACACAATACTCTAGGTGAGGTCGTACCAATGACCTATACAGTGGCATTATTACTTCTTTCTTTCTACTGCTGATACCTCTCCCTATGCAACCAAGCATCTGACTTGCCTTTTTCATTCCTTTGTTACATTGCCTACCTGCTTTTAAGTCCCCTGAAATAGTGACACCTAGATCCCTCTCTTCCTCAGTAGTTTCCATTATAGTGCCATTTATACTATATTGAGTCTTTGGATTTCTGAGACCCAAGTGCATGATTTTGCATTTTTTGGCATTAAACTGTAGTTGCCATTCTCTTGACCATTTCTCTAATCTACCTAGATCCTCAATCATTTGTTTTACCCCTCCTGGTGTGTCTACCCTGTTGCATACCTTTGTGTCATCTGCAAAAAGGCACATTTTACCCTCAATTCCATTTGCAATATCACCAATAAAGATATTAAAAAGCACCGGTCCAAGTACAGATCCCTGGGGTACTCCACTTGTAACCTTTCCCTCCTTTGACTGTACTCCGTTTACTACAACTCTCTGTTTTCTGTCCTGCAACCACGCTCTTATCCATTCAACTATCTTAGAATCCAATCCCAAGCTTTTAAGTTTATTTAACAGTCTGCGATGTGGGACAGTGTCAAAAGCTTTACTAAAGTCTAGATAAGCTACATCTACAGCCCCACCTTGATCTATTACTTTAGTCACCCAGTCAAAAAAGTCAATAAGATTTGTTTGACATGATCTTCCCCCAGTAAACCCATGCTTTTTTGGATCCTGTAAATTGCTGGTTTTGAGATATTCTGCAACTCTTTGTTTTAAGAGTGTTTTCAGCAATTTCCCTACTACTGATGTAAGGCTCACTGGTCGATAGTTGCTTACCTCTTCCTTGCTTCCACTTTTGTGCAGTGGGACTACATTCCCTGTTTTCCAGTCCTCTGGGATTACTCCAGTAGCTAGTGACTGGTTGAATAAATCTGTTATTGGTTTTACCAGCTCCCCTTTAAGCTCTTTTAGTATCCTTGGATTTATCCCATCTGGCCCCATTGATTTATCCACTTTCAGTTTTGAGAGTTCTGTGAGGACTTTCTCCTCTGTAAATGTACTTGTCTCTCCCTCAGTTTTCTGACTATACTTGCAACTTAACTGTGGCCCATTCCCCTCTCTTTCAGCACTGAATACTAAGCAGAAATAATTATTAATATTATCTGCTATTACATTGTCCCCCTCAAGAAAACTTCCACTCTCTGTCTTCAGTCTAATTATTCCACTTTTTGTTTTTCTCCTTTCACTTATATACCTAAAAAAAAGTTTTCCCCCCTTTACCCACTGTCTGGGCCATTTTCTCTTCAGCCTGTGCTTTTGCACATCTGATTACCTTCTTAGCCTCCTTCTGTCTAACAAGATACACCTCTTTGTCCTCATTCTTCTGCGTCTGCTTAAATTTCTTAAAGGCCAACTTTTTTGCTTTCACAATACTTGCTACTTCTTTTGCAAACCACAATGGCTTTCTTTTTCTTGTGTTTTTCCTAACTCTTTTGACACAAAGTTCTGTTGCTTTTAGAATTGCACTTTTAAATTTGTCCCACTTATCCTGCACTCCTTCCAAGTTCTTCCACTCTGCCAAAGAATCCCTTACAGAGTTTCCCATCTCTACAAAATCAGCCTTCCTAAAATCTAACACCTTTGTTTTTGTGTGCGATGAGTCAGTCTCTGTCTTTATTTTGAACCATACTGCTTGATATTCTGTCACCATTTGTAAGTATTAAGTCTAATATTGCGTCCTTACGAGTGGGCTCCCTCACCAATTGCTGGAGGGATGCTCCTTGCAAGGAATTCAGCATGTCCCTACTTCTGGTGGAACTTGCAACAGGCAGCTCCCAGTTTACATCAGGTAGATTAAAGTCTCCTATGATTATCACCTCTCCTTTTAATTTTATTGATGTCCTGCAATAAGCTCTTGTCTAGCTCCTCTTCCTGACCTGGTGGTCTGTAGATCACCCCTATACGAAGAATCGCCTTCTCCCCTGTTTCTATGGTCACCCAAAGGGCCTCCGTTTTTTCTTCAATACTTTGTATTAAGGTAGTCTTTATATTTATTTTTCACATATATTGCAACCCCTCCTCCATTTTTTCCCATTCTGTCCTTCCTAAATAAAGTATATCCTGGTATAGCTATGTCCCAGTCATGATTTTCATTGCACCATGTCTCTGTAATAGCCACAATATCCAGTTCATTCCTTGTCATTATTGCAATTAGTTCTGGGATTTTATTTCCTAAGCTCCTAGCATTTGCACACATAGCTCTTAAAGTTGTATTTGTGCTTCTCCTGCTGCTAGCTATGTTCATCTTTCTGCCTATTTAAATTCGGTTTTGATCGGCATTATCTTCTGTTGCAGTGGATAGGCTTCCTGTTCCATTTGCCTGCAGAGACAATACTTCTAGGTTGGGGGAGCAGATTTCTTCATTCTTATTTGGTTCACTGCCCCCCTCTGCTAATTTGATACAAGAGGGCAGATTCAGCAATGAGTTAATCATTCTTGTTATCACTTACTAGGGATAATAATTGGAGCTTTAGACAACCAGCTCCAATGGTCATGTCAGGAGCCGAATTGCTTAAGCACCATTTATCATTCGGAACCAGTGATAACTATCACTCATTGATACTGTCAAAGTATCAATCAGCAGTTCCCAATATTGCCCACAATATTGGGGTGCAATATTTCTTCCTTATAACAGTGGTTCCTAAACGTGGTCCTCGAGACAACCCAACAGTACAGGTTTTAAGGATATGCATGCTTTTGCACAGGTGTCTGGATCAGATCCGGTCCTTTTTCAAACTCAGGGCGGGATGTTCAAACATCCGCAGCCCAGCTCCGCCCCCCTTCGCCGCTCATCTAACATATGCGATAATTATGGCAAAGGACAGCTCTTGCATTAAGAGCTGTCCTTTGCAGTTAGAGTCGGCGGCTCTCTCCTCCCTCCCTTACCCGGCACTGCTGCTGCGCCGGGCTCTCTTCCTCCCTGCAACCGGAAGAGGATCATAGAGCAGGGATGAGGAAGTCACAGGTCCGGGCAGCACAGCTGCGGGGATGCTTAGAGCATGGGTCTTCAAACTGCGGCCCTCCAGATGTTGTGAAACTACAAATCCCAGCATGCCTTGCCACGGTTTTGCTATAAGGGAGTGTTAAAACTGTGGCAAGGCATGCTGGGATTTGTAGTTTCGCAACATCTGGAGGGCCGCAGTTTGAAGACCCATGGCTTAGAGCAGTGGTAGCCAACCCTAGCCCTCGAGAGCTACCAACAGTTCACATTTTCCAGACAACCTAGCTACTACACATTAATCACTGACACATTTTAAAAGATACACAGATGGAGCTAATTAGCTCACTTGTGATTCTGAGGAGACCTGCAAAACATGCACTGTTGGTAGCTCTCGAGGACTAGGGTTGGCTACTCCAGGCTTAGAGCATCCCAAAATGCGGTAAACACCCGATAGCTGGGTTTTTACCGCATTTTTAGTTTACAGAATCTCCCCCACAGCCTGTAAAATGACATTTAGGAACCAATTGGTCAGGAGTTTGATGTCTATATAGTTAGCACGGAGTGTGATAAAGCGGAGAGATAAAGTACCAGTCAGCTCCTAATTGTCTTGCCACATACTGTTTGGAGAATTACAGTTAGGGGCTGGTTGGCTGATAACTGTATCTGCCTCCACCCTTTCTTTCTCCAAGGGTTAGTACATAAACCCCATAATAAATACCTCAGTCAAGTCGGTTATATCACCTGTGCATAAGCAGGAATATCCCCAAAACCTGGACTGATGGGGTGTCTTGAGGACCGAATTTGGGGAGCCGTTGACTTATAAATACAATTATTAATGTAAACATAAGGGCCACTAGAACTACCGCATATTATCATCCGGTAACTTGGAGAGTCAAGAAAACTTTACATAGAAGAAAAGGTCTGATTCAAACCAGGTTCACTGGGCTGCATATACTCAGCAAACAGGTCAGTGCCGCCAGCATACCCTTGCTAGCATGCGAGGGGATGCTGGCGAAAATAAGACGACCATTGAATTATTTCTCTCGCCTTCGGAAATAAAAAAGTGTCAGTCTAAACTGACTCATTTCTGCCGCAGTTCGCAGAATATCGCTAAATAAAGATCCGTGCTGAATGCAGCAAGCGCACCCCCTGCGCAGTAAGAGGACACAGTGCACTAATCTGGGGTCCCACTGAGACCCCAAAAAGAAGTAAAATGTCTAAATTTTTATGTCGGACATTTTCACATGTCGACCTTTTGACCGTCGACTCTTTATACCATTAACTACAACTACGGACACAATCAGTCCATGAAGTCTTTAATAACAGAGGTTGCATTCATAAGAACGCGGTCGACAGTTACAGTACATGCGCGGACATGTTTCGCATGGCCCAATAGGAGAAGCCATGTTATAGCAGTCCAGGGCACAGGGATGTCCCCACCACAGCACCTCTGCACTCCTCAATTCACCATCACATGGGGCAGCCAAGAAAATCCTCACAACAGACCTCTCACCAGCACTGGGGGGGGGGGGGGGGGGGCATTTACATTGGACCAGTCAACTGTACACAGATAAATTGCTCACTGAATATATCCAGTGCCTCATGCCTCAGCACAGTAAGAGGTTCCAAGTGGATTGCTGTCTGTACGGTTCTTAATATTGGTTTAACCCGCATAACGGTAGTTACCTCTTGAGGCGCCCGCGGCCTGGTTTCACCGATGACCCCGTACGTTGGATGTGAGCTTACCTGGTTTCCAAATACTCCAATAGAGCAGGCGGTAGAGACTTCATGGGAGCTGAACCACACGGAAGCAATATGAGAGGGCATCCCCAGGATAAAGACCTGCGCCGTCGCACACACCAACTGTCCAAAGAGTGTGACGCCAAACAGATCCGGCCGGGCGCTGGCGGTCTTGATCCAGGCACCCAAACAGTTCAGCCCGGAGCCAACCAGTGCAATGATGCGCAGGCCTCTAGTGTCCAGGAGCCAGGCCACCGGGAATATTAGCGGGATGTAGACCAGCATGTAGGACATAGAGAGCCAGTCGATGGCCAAGCTGCTGACCCCATAATACTTAATGAAAATGTTGCTGATGATTCCATATTGGAGCCACTGAAACGCGTTACACAGAGAGTACGAGCTGAACAGAAGAACCATGAACCAGCGGCGGGTGTAGAGTTTGGTTTCTAGATTCGTTGATGGTGTAATGGTGGCCGGCTCTTGGGGTTCTGTGTCAGAAGATGTGCCTTTATTCAGGATATCCTGGTAACTTGTGGGGTCCAACAGTTCCTTCGCTGATAGCCCCTCGTTCTGCATTGCTTACCAGGATGGGGGTATCAGGGGTGCCAGGCTCCCACAATCCACCGTGCACCTCACCAAATAAAGTCACTAGTTCTCTAAACCTGGACCCAGGAGCTAACTATCCATTTACGTAATTCATAGTGCTCTCATCCTGGTCTGTCCTTTGTCGGTCTCTCTCCCCCTCCTCTCTGTAGGTCTTATTGCCACAGTGGCCGTCCTGCGAAAAACCAACCCACAAAATGTTAGTCCCCTTTGCCTCAGTCTGCCGCCCTCCCAGCAGCCAATGTCAGCCCCCTCTGTCCCACACACAGTTCCTCTATGTGCTGAGTGACTGTCTGCCTCATGCACACTCTTCCCGTTTCCTTGCACTCACGCCACCTGTCACAATGTCCTCTGTGTGTGGCTGTCAGTACACAGTCTATGTCTCAGGCACTCTGTTTGTCTCTGGCTGCCTCTATGTATACTTCAGGCTGTCTATGGCTCTAGCTGTCACTGTATGTGAGTCCTATCTAGCTTTCTATGTCCAATGTCTATGTGAATGTATCAGGCTGTCTATGGTAGTCTCTTCAGCAATTCCTGTGGGTTTCATTCTGTCTCACTTTACTGAGTATGTGGCATATATATATATATATATATATATATATATATATATATATATATATATATATATAATCTCACTCAGTCTCTCTCCCTTTGTAGGTCCCTGGCTGTCTCAGTCTCTCTCCCTTTGGAGGTCCCTGGCTGTCTCAATCTCTCCCTGAATGTCTCAGTACATCTTCCTCTAGCTGCCCCAGTCTCTCTCGCTCACTCACTGTCAGTCTCTCAATCTCCCTTGGCTGTCTCAGTCTGACTCTCTCCCCCTGCCTGTCACAGTCTCACTCTCTACCTGGCGATCTCTCTCCCTCTGGCTGTCTCTCTCACTCTCCCTGGGTGGGCCAGTGCCGCTTTATCTCCGACTGTCTCAGGCTCTCCACTTGTCTCCTCTCGGCTGTCTCTCTCTCCGGCTGTCTCAGTCTACCCACGGCTGCCTCGCACTCTCTCTCTCACTCTCTCTCTGGCTGTTTCTTTTCAAGGATTTGTATTGTATTTCTATGTAACCAAGATAGTTTTCAGATCCCGGCAAGTTATGAACCCCACCCCCTCGCCGCTGACTGGTTAGCCCACAGGAGAAATTAAATGTCTAAAATCAACCACGTGGACAACTCCGACCACTCCCTATGGCCACAAGACGCACCCCTACACACACCCTTCTACCACCAGACAGTGCCCCGTTATAATCAGATACAATAACGCATAATAATGTATAATAATACTAATCACTACTAATAATAAAAACGATGCAATTATAACATTAGTTACCATCTTTTTTACTTCTTATAAAGTGTAAGCTTGCGAGCAGGGCCCTCCTACCTCTATGTCGGTTTGTTACTACCCAGTTTGTTTTATAACTGTTGTTTCCAATTGTAAAGCTCAACGGAATATGGGGCACTATATAAGAAACTGTAAATAAATAAAATCATATGAATGTGATTATGTAGGAAATAAAGCAGTAATATATGCCTGAATGTAGTGCAGCCACTACAGTCCCTGCCCTGATACTAGAGCAGCCTGCTGGGATGTGTAGTTCTGCAAAAGCTGGAGCACCGCTTATTGCCCTTTCCTATTTTCTTTCATTATACTTTATTTATGGGCATGTGCACAGTACAACTTATCTTGGGCTGCACATTGCTGTCGGTGTTTTTCTGTATGCTATATGTTTGTGCACATGCACAGTACTAGTCCTCCTGGGCTGCTAATTATTGTCCCTTGGTGTTTTTCCATATGCCATGTTTGTGCATGTGCACAGTACCACTTCTCTTGAGCTACTCATTGTTGTCTCTTGATGTTTTTCCATATGCTATATGTTTGTGCGTGTGCATAGTACCACTTCTCTTGGTCTGCATATTGTTGTCATGTCACTTGGAGTCTTTCATTATACTGTACATGTGCATAGTACCACTTCTCTTGGATTGCATATTGGTATACCATTGTGTTTTTCCTATAGTATATTTATGTGCATGTGCACAGTACAACTTCTCTTGGATTGCATATTGGTATACCATTGTGTTTTTCCCTATATATGGGTAAGTACACAGTACTACTTCCCTTGGGCTGCACATTGTTGTCCTTTGGTGTCTTTCATTGTACTGTACTTATGGATGTGTGCACAGTACTACTTGTCTTGGATTGCATATTGGTATGGAATACCAGTGCGTCTTTCCCTATACTGTAGTACACTATAGTACACAGTGCCACTTCTCTCTGGCTGTATATTAGATAGAAGAATAGAAGTTTGACGACAGATAAGAACCACTTGGCCCATCCAGACTGCCCTAAACAAATCTACATGCATGTGTACATGTATGTCAGTAGACAGCTAACATCCAAATGGGCGAGATGCTCTAACCCTATATTCTCTAACAACTCCCCCCCCCCACCTCCGCAGTGTCAGCGCTGTGGAGGGAATCGCCAGCAAAAGCTGGCGATTCCCTGCAGAAGCCTCTCAGTATCACTATGGATCTCTGTATGTGGACTCTGTTCTAGTCATACGTGTAACACACAAAGTACACACCAACTCACTGCAACTTGACGCTGAAGTGAGGTCACCTCTGACCTGTGGCAGATAACCGCTGGAGTCAGAAAACGATGGAAGAAGATACAGTCTGTAAGAGCGTTATACCTGCATATTAATCCGAGATGGTAAAGGCAAATTATGTTATCATTCAAAGTTACAGTGATAAGAGAGAGCGAGGGCTGCCTAGGCATGAGGGAATATAAGAGTCGGTGCAGTTTGAGATGGTATGACAAAGATAGAAATCAGAGTGTCACTTACTCATAGAAGTGCAGTGTAGATGGGGTAGCCAATCAGGTGTAGAAGGGGTGGTAGCTTAGGTGGAGGTATATAAGAGGTAGTCAGGTGATCCATCTTCCTCTTGAGTCTGGATTTCCACCCTCCCTCCCTTGTGCTAACCTACCACATGGCCTTTCGGCCGTCACCCAAATTTGGCTCTCATCAATTTTAAATTTAATTGGCGGGAGGGCGCTCTCGATCAGCAGTCCAGTTTGAAGTACAGGTGGTCACTGTGAGGTATTGCCACCCTCTGCCAGGAAGGCTGGTGAGTTCTGCCCCCGAGGGGGGACGCAGGACACTTTTAGAACTGTCCTCATTAGGCCCTAGGAGGGGCGGCAAGACAGTCACAGCGCAGGCTGGCTTTGAATTCAATGGGGGCGGTTCCTCGCCCTAGTTACAAGTTGGGGCGTTGTAGTCGCCGCCATTGCTAACGTTTATGACTGGCTGGTCGTCAAGCGCTCTCTAGGCCATCCCTTTCAATAGGGTCATACCATAATAAATACCCTTTACCTTTTTAAACTTATGCAGTGGTTGTCCGTGTCGTTATTTCAGGTCACGTGTCCGTGTGAGTTATTTCAGGTCATGTGTCCGTGTGATTTACTGCTAGGGGTAACCAAGGTTTAAGTTGAAAGAAAAGGTTCATCTCAATAATGCATTAGACGCCTTAAACATGACACATAATTATCTGCTTTCCTTTATATGTGTGTAACTGTACTTCCCTATTACGCCACTTTATATAAATAATAATACTGTAACTAGCTGATTTCATCTGGGCAAAGGTCGCTGGGCAGGACATGTTAACACTTTTTACCCCGTTAGGGGTGAAAAAAAATCTCTGCTTAGGGGCCGGTGAAAATAACTGTCACTGTTTTCAAACCAGCCAGCAGGTCACGTGTTCCAGGTCACAGGGCAGGTACACAGAGAGAGTTCACCAACTGTCACATTTTCCAGAGCACAATGGTGATGAATTGTAATGAGCATGTGGACGTTTTGCCATATCATTCCAAATCAAAGCAAACAATTACAGTGCTATTATAATTCTGCAAATCTACAGACCAAGACCTTTAATGTGGTAATTCTAGAAATAAATCACTCATAATAGTCATCCTTCTGCAATTTGATAATTATTATCATTATTAGTATCATTTATATGGTGCCGCAAGCGCTCTGCAGTGACCAAAAGCAAAATAGGAAACAGTGCCTTACGGGAAGCGGTCATCTATTAGAATGAACTTAGGTCTACAGTCATTAGGTCGACCCCACTAGGTCGACTGGCAGGAAGGTCGACCTGACTTAAGGTCGACATGGGCCAAGGTCGACATGACTTAAGGTCGAATTTGCATAAAGGTCGACATGAGGAAGGTCGACTGGTCATAAGGTCGACATGGGTTTTTCACTGTTTTTTGAGCCGACATGTGCCGACAGGCGGTATTTCATGCCCTACCATCCACTAGGGCGTGGTGGGAGAATAAAATAGTGTGCCGAGCGCAGCGAGGCACCGTGCCCGAAGCACTGCGAGCGAAGCGAGCGATGCGAGGGTCCGATTCTCATTGCCAACTGTGTCCATGTCGACTGTGTCGACATTCGGATCAAAAAACAGTGAAAAACCCATGTCGACCTTATGACCAGTCGACCTTCCTCATGTTGACCTTTATGCAAATTCGACCTTAAGTCATGTCGACCTTGGCCCATGTCGACCTTAAGTCAGGTCGACCTTCCTGCCAGTCGACCTAGTGGGGTCGACCTATTGACTGTAGACCTAAGTTCATTCTGACAGATGTACCGCTTACCGGCTTACAGTTGAATACAATAGACTTACCTCCCAACTGTCCTAATTTCCATGGGACAGTCACATTTTTTGGGGACTGTCCAGTGGCTCGTGGTTGTATGTGTGTGTGTGGGGGGGGGGAGGGGCAGTTGGCAGTACCCCCCATCCGTCATTGCTCTGCAGAGGCAAAGGGGGCAGGGCCAGCAGCTGCCCTACAGTTACAAAAATGGAGGCATGGCTTTGTGAGAGTGCTGCAATCGTAGGCCACACCCCCTGGTCACAAGGTCACGATCCTAAATTTTAGGCACGTCTTTGATTCGTGCAAGCGTCTCTCCTTGCTTCTGAGGAAAGTTGGAAGGTATGCAATAGAGGACAAGTATAAGGGACATAACCATAGCTGCATCAGCAGATGGCAGGATTTATTAAAAGAGAGAAAAGCACAAGGGAGGAGGGCCCTGCTCGTTACAGCCTACATTCCATACATAATAATACTAATAACATTCATACATACACACTATTATTCCAGGTCACTTACACAACATGTATTGGCCCTGAGACGTGTGCGGCCTGTGGAATGTCCCCATAGACTCTCCCAACTTCAGCGATATCAGACTCTTCAGCTACTTAAACCTTGAACACAATAAACAGAAACTGATAGACTGACCTCAGATATGGGAAGAACACGCAGACGGTTTCACACGGGGATCGCTGGGCCTTTGGCCCCTGGCCCAGAGTGTGATGAATACGCACTCCTGGGAGATTGTGCCACCGATTTATGCTGAGGAATGTGGCACTAAGTACTAGTCCCTGGGACACTGCTCTTAGGAGTCAATTAATAAGAATCCTGTGTACAGAAAGGAGCCTGTCAGGGTGTTGGGGGGGTCTACACATGCGTGATCAGTGCTGACCCAGAGGTGACCCGCGCTAACCGCACTGCCCCATAACGAGTGGAGGTATATATGTTGGATCACACTCACATGTTTGCAAGTGGAGTGGAGGTACAAATATTGGATCACACTCGCATGTTTGCAGGTGGAGTGGAGGTACAAATATTGGATTACACTCACCTGTACCCAGGTGGAGGTATAAATATTGGATCACACTCACGTGTTCCCATATGGAGGTATAAATATTGGATCACACTCACATGTACACAGGTGGAGGTGTACATATTGGATCACACTCACATGTACGCAGGTGGAGGTATAAATATTGCATCACACGTGTACGCAGGTGGAGGTATAAATATTGGATCAAACTCATGTGTACACAGGTGGCGGTATAAATATAGGTCACACTCACATGTTCCCAGGTGGAGGTATAAATATTGGATCACACTCATGTGTACGCAGGTGGAGTTATAAATATAGGTCATGTTCCCATGTGGAGGTATAAATATTGGATTACATTCATGTGTACGCAGGTGGAGGTATAAATATTGGACCACACTCACATGTATGCAGGTGGAGGTATAAATATTGGACCACACCCACATGTATGCAGGTGGAGGTATAAATATTGGATCACACTCACATGTATGCAGGTGGAGGTATAAATATTGCATCACACGTGTATGCAGGTGGAGGTATAAATATTGGATCACACTCACGTGTACGCAGGTGGAGGTATAAATATTGGATCACATCTATTACTGGTGCCTGTCCTTGTGTTTCCCTCCTATATCCCTATAGACTGTAAGCTTGCAGCAGGGCCCTCCTACCTCCAAGTCTGTCTGTTGTTACCCAGTTTGTTTTATCACTATCTAAAAATGTAAAGCGCAACGAAATCTGCTGCGCTATATAAGAAACTGTAAATAAATAAATAATAATAATAAATGTACTTGCAGAACATTTAACATGTCTTTCTCACATATGAACTGTACGTGTTGGTGGAAATCAGCACTTATGACTCACAAGGTTTTGTAAAAGCCATCTGTAATTGTGAAACAGAAATGAGGAACTCTTGGTGCTTCCATCTCCTCAGCTGCAGAATACAGCAATGGATCCCAGATAACCGCACTTCGTACAGCCAGCCATAAGGACACTCTGTGGATAACAGTTTCTACTGTGTGTTCACCAGTGAGGCACAAGTGTGTCAGTGCTGGTAGCGTGACTGTGCCTGCTTCTGGGAACCCAAGAGGCACACAGCCTGGTGGCTGCTCAGGACGCACGTCAGATACTTCAGCTCCTCGCGCAGGCCACGAATCTCCCTGCGCAGAGCGGAATTCAGTCGCTCCAGATTCTCGCTCTCCTGCAAAGGAATAAGAGATACGTCAGTGAGATTCAGTTACCAAGCTCGTTGGGATACACCGACGCAGGATCTGCTTTTCTCAGCCAATGAGAAATGTCCATTGGCAGAATTCCCACTGGGAAACCATACAGGTTGAGTATCCCTTATCCAAAATGCTCTGGACCAGAAGAATTTTGGATAACGGATTATTCTGTATTTCAGAATATTTTTTATATTTCAATGATGTATCTTGAAGTATCTTGCAATTATGCTGTATACACACATCAAACACATAAATCAATTTTATTTGTGCATAAAACAAGTTTTCAAAACATGAAATAAAGTACCATGCCAGGCACTGAATTTGAATGCCAAGCAATCATTTTCTTGTACATATTTAGTTCCAGTTACACATCTCGTCCTCAGTAGTGCCAGTTATACCCCTTTTACACCGCCGAAAAATCCGGGTCAGCGGCGGGTCAGACCCGGATCTGCGGCGGTGTAAATGGGGTGAAGCCGTGTCCATTTACACGGGTCCTCTACCCAGGTCCTGACCTGGGTAGAACACGGTCAGGACCCGTGTAGAGACCGGTGTAAATGGTCGCTGCGGGTTGAAGCACCCGCAGCGGTTCCTTCCACGGCGTGCAGCGCTGTCCCCTCTGCTGCAGGAGTGGGGGGATGTCTACTGCTGCTGAGGGGGGGAGAAGCGGTAAGGCTGCTGAGGGGGGAAGAAGCTGTCAGGCTGCTGAGGGGGGAGACGGAGGGGGTGCTGGCGGCAGCTGCTGTAACGCTTAACTCCCCCCTGCAGCCACAAGGTCCCTGCGGCGAATGGGATGTCAGTGGCAGGGGTCCCTAAGGCGGACGGAAACTAGTAGTTTCCATCCGTCGCAGGGACTCTGCCAGTGACAGCCCATTCGACTCAGGGACCCCGCGGCTGTAGCGGGGAGTTACAGCAGCAGCCGCAGCCAGCATCGCCTCCATATAAATACCTTAAGAAAGGGCGCCAGTTCCTCCTTCATTGACGCTGTCAGCTGGTGCCTATGGCGGGGTCAGCGGTGTCTGACAGCCGCGCCGTGCGGAGTTGCCGTCATGTAAGGTGACGTCAGCGGGGGTATCCCCTGTAACTCTATGTATGTGCGCGGCTATCTAATGTTAAGTGAACGCAGTAGAAGCTCCGGTCTGTGCAGTACGGGCAGGTGCTGTGTATGCAAGTGGTTTGCACTGTGCGACTATCGGGACTTGGAGAAAATGAGAATACCAGTGTCTGCTGATGTTAAAGTGAAGCTGTATGTCCAATAAGCAGAGACACTTGTTGCTGATAAATTGGTCTGGATGAGCTGGATATTTTGTTAATGAAGGGAGTAAATGTAACGTTGTGATCAATTTTGAAACTCAGATACAAAGTGGCAAGGGTTACAGGGGATACCCCCGCTGACGTCACCTTACATGACGGCAACCCCGACGCGTCTGTCAGTCACTGCTGACCCCGCCGCAGGCACCAGCTGACAGGGTCAATGAAGCAAGCATTTTTTATGACATCCACAGGAAAAAGCAGGGCTGACCCAGGTCCAGTGTAAATGATGCAGACCCAGGTCCGACCCTGGTCGAAGTGCTGTGTAAATGGGGTATAAAGCAGGGTCAGCTCCTGGAAACTCCAGTGTTCAAAGACCAGGGTCCGACCAGGGTTTTTGGTGTAAAAGGGGTATTACATATCATGTCCTCAGTAGTGCCAGTTACATATCATGTCCCCAGTAGTGCCAGTTACATATCATGTCCCCAGTAGTGCAGTTACATATCATGTCCCCAGTAGTGAACGTTACATATCATGTCCTCAGTAGTGCCAGTTACATATAATGTCCCCAGTGGTGCCAGTTACATATCTTGTCCTCAGTAGTGTAGTTATATATCATGTCCCCAGTAGTGCCAGTTACATATCATGTCCTCAGTAGTGTAGTTATATATAATGTCCCCAGTAGTGCCAGTTACATATCATGTCCCCAGTAGTGCCAGTTACATATCATGTCCTCAGTAGTGTAGTTATATATAATGTCCCCAGTAGTGCCAGTTACAGATCATGTCCCCAGTAGTGCCAGTTACATATCATGTCCTCAGTAGTGCAGTTATATATAATGTCCCCAGTAGTGCAGTTACATATAATGTCCCCAGTAGTGCAGTTATATATAATGTCCCCAGTAGTGCCAGTTACATATCATGTCCCCAGTAGTGCAGTTACATATAATGTCCCCAGTAGTGCAGTTACATATAATGTCCCCAGTAGTGCAGTTACATATAATGTCTCCAGTAGTGCAGTTATATATAATGTCCCCAGTAGTGCCAGTTACATATCATGTCCCCAGTAGTGCAGTTACATATAATGTCCCCAGTAGTGCAGTTATATATAATGTCCCCAGTAGTGCAGTTACATATAATGTCCCCAGTAGTGCAGTTACATATAATGTCCCCAGTAGTGCAGTTACATATCATGTCCCCAGTAGTGCCAGTTACATATCATGTCCCCAGTAGTGCCAGTTATATATAATGTCCCCAGTAGTGCAGTTATATATAATGTCCCCAGTAGTGCAGTTATATATAATGTCCCCAGTAGTGCAGTTACATATAATGTCCCCAGTAGTGCAGTTACATATAATGTCCCCAGTAGTGCCAGTTACATATCATGTCCTCAGTAGTGCAGTCACATATCATGTCCCCAGTAGTGCAGTTACATATAATGTCCCCAGTAGTGCAGTTATATATAATGTCCCCAGTAGTGCCAGTTACATATCATGTCCTCAGTAGTGCTGTTACAGATGTCCATAGTAGGTTTTTAGCAAGAATTTTTTTTTGTTCACTTTCACATGTATGGTTTTCAGAATAATTTGGATAACTGATATTTGGAAAAGGGATACTCAACCTGTATAAACTACAACCTTTATTGGGTATTAGTAATTAGAACTTTAGTTTGTTACATACTGAACCCTTTTCAGGCAACAGCATCATAAAAGTCATCCTTCCGATATTAAAATATTAAGTAATATACTTGTTTCCTGGCACTGGCAAGAACAGACTGACAGGTTAATAACCAGCACCTGTATAGTAGTCTGCAGTTACCACTATGGCCCTTATTCAGATCTGAGCTCAGTACAAATTTGATTGGAAAAAGGGCAAAACCATGTGCACTGCAGGTGGAGCAGATGTAACCTGTGCAGAGAGAGTTAGATTTGGGTGGGGTGTGCTGAAACTGAAATCTAAATTGCAGTGTAAAAATAATGCAGCCAGTATTTACCCTGCACAGAAACAAAATAAATCTAACTCTCTCTATACAGGTTACATTTGCCCCACCTGCAGTGCACATGGTTTTGCCCATTTTCCAAACAAATTTGTACTGAGCTCAGATATGAATAAGGCCCTATGTCCAATGTCTCATAGCACAAAGACTCCAATATGATTGTATTATCTAACTACTAATATCCACTTAAGAATGGTATGAATCAGGTTAATTGACCGCTGTATTTGTTAACTGGTCAATTAACTTCATACTTACCAATAATAACTGGATATCGCAGCCGGATCACCTTTGTACTAGGAGACATTGAAAAGAGTGGTAACTATAGACTATAGCAATATACAGTTGCTAAGGGGTGTGGTATAGAATAGCAACATCTGATGATCTTATATATTCAACATTCATTATATATATATCAGACCCAAGTATGTGTTATAATCATCAATTCAGAGCTATAAGTGGAACATTTAATCCACCTGAAATTAGCACACCCAAAGTAATCCCAAATAAAATGAAGATTTAAGCGGGTCCGAGGCCGCACCTGCAACTAGAGCATAGCAGGGACTCAGGGGGACAATAGATATTTTGGAGTAACCTAAGTTTGTTCCAACTGCTTAGCAGTCATACCCAGGATTAGAACCTATGACCTCTCTCACTGGAGTCAGACACCTTACTGAGAGATCTATTTGCTCCTGTACTGTAAATCTACAGATTCTAACTATGTATAATTGTTATTTCAAAACCATTACTATTAGTCAGAGCGATGTAGTGTGGTGACTCCCTATAGCTAGAATTCTCATGCTTCCAATCGGTTAGGTGTCTGCTTCTAGTGCAACAGGTCATGGGTTTTAATACTTGCTAAAATTATGTTTGGCATAAAGAAAGTGTGATGTCTATGGTCCTGCTAGGAGGGTAAGTGATATGGACGGCTTTCAATTAACTGATACAAACTCGGCAGGGGAGGAGAGGTGCCCCTTTTGGAGCAGGAGCCCTGTGGCAGATGTCTACATTGCCAACCAGAGTTACGCCTCTGTTTCAGAACTACCAGACCCAGCATGCACTAACAGCCATTTGCCCTGAAGGGCATGCTGCTGTTTTTTGAGCCACAAACACCAGCATGACCTTGAAGGAAATAAAGAAAATAGCCATTAATGCATTCAATACATGTAATACTCCAATAAAGGACGTGGCGACGGTAAACACACATATATAGTCAACATTTCCCATTCACATAGACATTGCTTCGGAATAGTAACCTACAAGCCGGACCCTGGTGCAGATCTGTGTCCCTGCACAGGGAATGGAAAGCCTACTATGGGCATCATTAGACGCTGACATGGCGATGATATAAATCTGATGGATGTGGATCAATTGGTCAATAGCAAGTTGTTGGACAGTCATTATGCAGTGGTGGCTCCTACCTTTTTGGGGGAGGGGGGCTGCCTCTGGCTGGAGCAGGGGTACCGTGATGCAGGCACCCCCCTCCCCTTGTCGCCGCCGCTGCCACTCTCCTCCTGCCCCCGACGCCTGTGCTATGATCACAGGCTCCGGGACTGGTGCATGCGCAGTACAAACATATGTACTGCGCATACGGCAAGCTTCTATGGGCTGCTTTGGGAGCCCATAGAGAGTTCCAGCAGCCGCTCAGGGGGCAGGGCTTGTGTGACGTCACCAAGCCGCCGCCCCCATGATGGTAAACTGCCGAATTCACGGATCTTGTGGAGGTGGCGGGGCTAAAATGATGCGATTGTGTCATGTTAGCTCCGCGGCATTTTAATGCCTCGATCCGGGTCGCAGGGGGGGTCCCCCCTGAATCCGGGAGGGTTGCCCACCCTTCCGGGGACGAGAGGGGTCTCGATTTTCGGGAGACTCCCGGTCATTCCGGGAGAGTCGGCAACCCTGCCATAGAAGGAATCTTGGTCCCGGCGCCTGTACAATATGACAGGCACCAGGACCAGCATGTGCGCAGTACTGATATAGGTACTGCGCATGCGCAATTGCCGATTTTGCACAGCGGCCCACAGAAAGGCATCCCGGTCACAGTGAAGCCAGTGCAGTCTAACAGACTGCATCTGGCTTCTCTACAGTGGCGGATTTTACCTGGGTGGGCTGCAGCCCTGCAGCCCATAGGTAAAAACCGCCACAGCGTCAAAATTAGGTTTTCCACTGTTTTTTTACCCGAATGTTGACACAGTTTACAAGGATAACGTGAACGAAAAGGTGTTCAAGGGGTAATAAAAATAGCTAAAAAGGAAAATGAAGAGCGCATTGCCACTGAGAGCAAAACCAATCCCAAGAAGTTTTTCAAATACATCAATAGTAAACAAATAATTAAAGAGCAAATAGGCCCATTAAACAATATGAACGGTAAAAGCTTTACAGAGGATAAGAATTGTTAAATGAGTTTTCTTATCAGTGTTTACTAGGGGAGAGCAGAGAGTGGAGCATACAGGTACCACAAATGGGACAAGCAAGCCAGATCTTAAAATCACTTTCACGACAGATGAGATAACATTACGGCTCAGCAAAAACAAAACAAACAAATCCCCAGGCCCAGACGGGATTCATCCTAGGGTACTAATGAAATTAAGGGAGGAATTAGCAACCCCTCTGTATTACATTTTTGAGAACTTATATTCATCTTGTAAGGTACCAGCTAACTACAGACCTGTGAGCTTAACATCTATAGTGGGTACATTTTTTTAAGGGATGGGATCCAAAAATATTTAGAGCTTCACAGGCTAATCA
This sequence comes from Crinia signifera, assembly GCF_055691185.1. Lineage (NCBI taxonomy): Eukaryota > Metazoa > Chordata > Amphibia > Anura > Myobatrachidae > Crinia > Crinia signifera. The sequence continues at coordinate 56,864,474 of NC_139228.1, forward strand.
GTATAACCAACATGGGTTTGTGAAGAATCGACCATGCCAAACAAGTTTACTTGGCTTTTATGAGGATGTCAGCAACAACCTCGATAATGGAAATGCAGTAGATGTGCTCTTCTCGGTGCTAGGGATTCAGTATTGAATCCCGGCGGTCGGGATCCCGGCGTTCAGAATCCCGAAGCCGGAATCCCGACAGCCGAAATGCCGACAAGGGGGGGGACGTGGATCGCCCCCCCTTGCGGGCTTGCTGCGCTCGCCACGCAGCGGGCCCGGTGCCTCGCTACGCTCGGCACACTAATTTATTCTCCCTCCAGGGGTGTCATGGACACCCCAGGAGGGAGAAAGTGTCGGCTTTTCGGCGGTCGGGATTCCGCCATCGGGATTCTGAACGCCGGGATTGTAACTACATCCCGGTGCTGGGACCACTTTTATTTAATATATTTATTAATGATATTGGGGTGGGTATACTCAGCAATGTTTCCATCTTTGCTGATATCACAAAACTGAGCAGAGTAATTAGATCAACCGAGGATGTCTCCACGCTTCAGAGCGATCTTAATAAATTAGACGAGTGGGCAAATAAAAAAAAGGAAAATGAGGTTCGATGCGGATAAATGCAAGGTTCTGCATCTGGGGAAACATAATCAATGTGCTAGCTATAACCTAAGTAATTATATAGATATATGGGTAATTCAGAACTTGAAAAGGACCTAGGAGTCCAAATAGATAACAAACTGGGGTGTAGTGCTCAATGTCATAAAGCAACAAATAAGGCCAACAGGATGCTAGCATGCATTAAAAGGGGTATGGAGACTAGGAACTCAAATGTCATTTTGCCATTGTACAAAAGCATTGGCTAGACCAGTGGTGGATTAAGGTCTGTGGGGGCCCTGGACGGCAAGGCTGGTACGGTACCTGGTCAGGCGGTTAGAGGGTCTCTGCAGCGGTCTGGGCAGTCAGCGGCAGCCGCCAGGCCGGGATCCCTGCAGTGTATGAGAAGTCAGTGCCGGGTACCTGCAGCAGTATTGGCTACTAGTTTCCACCCGCCGCATGGACCCCGCCGCTGACTTCCCATTCGCGGCAGGGACCCCAGCCGTCACCGACTGCCCAGACCGCTGCAAGGACAGGGCTGCGCAAGCACGGGGCAACAGGAGCCCCACACTGGCAGCAGTGCTAGTGTGGGGCCCCCCAAATGTGTGGGGGCCCAGGGTGACCGTCCCTGTCGCCCCGTGCTTAATCCGCCACTGGGTTAGACCACATCTAGAATATGGAGAACAATTCTGGGCCCTGCACTATAAAAAGGACATCATAGAACTGGAAAAAGTCCAAAGAAGAGCAACAAAGCTTATTAGGGGAATGGAGAATTTAAGCTATGAAGACAGATTGAATCATTTAGGATTGTTTATGCTAGAAAAGAGACATTTAAGGGGGGGACATGCTTAACATGTACAAATATATCAGGGGCCAATATAAGGAACTGTTAGATGCCCTTTTTACTGTAAGGAAGGACTCAAGGACACGAGGACATGAGTTTAGATTAGAGGAAAGAAGATTTCCCTTAGAAGAAAACTTTTTTTTACAGTCAGGGCAGCCAAACTATGGAACTCTCTTCCTGGAGATGTGGTGTCGGCAGATACAATAAATACGTTTAAAATAAGGTTGGAAAAACATCTATTGGTTAAAAACATACAGGGGTACAAGCAATAATCACAATCTGTCCTTAAATATATCAGTATACACTATGTATAACAAGGGATGAAGCTAATACACCAAGGTTGACCTAGATGGACGTGAGTCTTTATTCAGCCTTAAATACTATGTGACTATGGGCCTTATTCTAGTTCACTCTTTCTGACAAAATCCTTCTTAGATGGACAAAACCATGTGCACTGCAGGGGGGCAGATGTAAAATGTGCAGAGAGAATTAGATTTAGGGGAGTTATTTTGTTTCTGTGCAGGGTAAATACTGACTGCTTTATTTTTACACTGCAATATAGATCTCACTTTGAAGTAAAACCCCACCCAAATCTAATTCTCTCTGCACAAGTAACATCTGCCCCACCTGCAGTGCACATGGTTTTGTCCATCTAAGAAGGATTTTGTCAGAAAGAGTGAACTAGAATAAGGCCCTATGTAACAGTCAACATGGGCACAGGTTAAAGTGCACCATGTCTCCTCGCCATGCTTCGGGCTCGGTGCCTTGCTGTGCTCGGCACACTATTTAATTCTGCCACCATGCCCAAGTGGATGGTAGGGCATGAAATACCGCCTGTCGGCATAAAAACAGTGAAAAACCCCATGTCTACATTTTGACTGTCGACCTAACCCATATTGACCTAATGACCCTGCCGACCTAACCCATGTGGACCTAGACTCATGTCGATCTTCTTGCATGTCGACCTAATAACTGTCTAACAACTTGCTGGTGACCGAATGACCGTATTCCATTCTGATTTTCCCATATGGATATCGCCCTGAGTCTAGGAATAAATGTACTAAAGCATCTAAAGATTAAAAGGTCTGATGTTGCCGATAGAAGCCAACCAGATTCTGTCTATCATTCCTCTATTGCATCAGAGGTGTATTGTGACCCATTATCTGGCAGCGGCACCGGCTTTGCCCCATTTCACCTCTGTCCTAATTGTACAGTGCCGAGATAAGAGGCTCAGTCTGGATTGGCTACTGGGGCTGGCTTCCCTCTCTCCAGACAGGATTGTAATAATTGTGTAATACAAATGCAGGAAGCCAATGTAAGCCTAGTAACACCACTGACACCTAGTGGTAAGTGCACAAAGGTGCAGGCATCATACAAACTGAGACGATAAGCATCATTACTGTCATCCCATTGCGTCCCAGTGGCCAGGACAACATTGTACTCCAACCCTGACTGTACTGTAACCCTGACTGTATTGTGATGAGCCCAGCAACCTGCGTCACCACCAACTCGCCACCATTCCTTATACTTAGTAAGTGTTAAGGAAAGATTTACCCAGAGCAGCCAGTAAAGAGGCACTTCAGCAGCAACACACTTTCCAGGAAGAGGAGTCGTTCTAACAACCGGTGCCAGGCACATAAAGGTTGATAATAAAAAGCACTTACCACCCACGACGGGAGGAATGGAGCCGGCACACAGCGTTGAAGAATAGGTAATTTAATAAGTTTGCATCATGTAGAAAGTAACCGCTGTATTACCCGACAGCCGTTTCAACTGCTCACAGGCAGTTTTAATTTATATATATATATATATATATATATATATATAGATAGATAGATAGATAGATAGATAGATAGAAAGATAGATAGATAGAAAGGGGAATGATTCGGCACTCAATCCTCAATAGTCAACTGACCCCGGGTGCCAACACAAATATAGGTAAGGAATCCAAAGAAGACGCGTCACTCCAGGGGGATTTTGCAGTAATATTTAGTAGAATAAAGCTCAATGCAGGTGCACAGTATCAAACATGCCAACGTTTTAATACATATAGTATCTTTTTCAAGGCGCCATGTGCCCTGTCAACTAGACAACAATGTGCCCTAGTTGACAGGGCACACGGCGCCTTGAAAAAGATACTATATGTATTGAAACGTTTGCATGTTTGATCCTGTGCACCTGCATTGAGCTTTATTCTACTAAATATTCCCCTGGAGTGACGCGTCTTCTTTGGATATATATATATATATATATATATATATATATATATATATATATATATATATATATATATATATATAAATATATAAAATACATGCCAACCACAGGGGGCCCCTAGATAGAGGGCACTCACTCCCTGTGCGACCCCCTCCCTTAATCCGGCCCTGGCCACCCCCCACCACGACAAGTGCCACCTCTAGGAAATTCACCACTGTATACAAGAAGTAGTGCACAGGGCAGAGTACACAGGTAATGGTGCATAGTGCAGAGTATATGGGTGATGACAAACAGTATACAGTTATCAGGGCACAGAGCAGGGTATATGATTAGTGATGCACCATATACAGATACTGGAAGGGGGGGGGGGGGGAAACAGAGCAGGGTATACAGTAATACCACTTTTACACCAGAATACCGGGTAGGACTCGGGAAATCGAACACGGGAAATTGCCAGGGCTGCCCTGCCTCAGACCCCATTTACACTGCAATTCAATCCGGGTTATTCCCGGGTAAGGCCATTTCACACTGAAAACGGATCAGCCCTGTCTTTCCTTGCTGGTGTCATTAAAAATGGACCTTTGGGCTGTTTGAGATGAGGTCACAAGAAAGGGAAAAGGGAGGGAGTGGGTTCTGCTCCCAGCATTGCAGCAAAGATGGCAGATGGAGTAGCTGTGTTGCAGTTTGTGCTGTACTTTTCAGCAATTGAGAGTTTGAAGCAGCTTCTCACCCTGTGCTACTTGCTTCACACTTGGAGGAGGAGAGCACAATTCTTGGCTGGGAGGTCTAGATCTCGACACCAATATTTGTGCCGAAGGAGAGAGCGTGGTAACGCTGCTGCTGCGCTGCTACATGCGCCCTGTGCGGGTCTCCATCAGATGACATCATCTGCCAGAGCCGCAGAAGCACCAATCAGCTCTTCGCGCCCCTCTACCCACCAAATAACCCGGATAATGACCATTTACACCACCCTGAGCCCCGGATAAGCCCCGTGTCCGACCCTGAACATTTGCCGGGTCAGATTCCCGGGGAACAGTACCCGTGTTATTTTTTTTTTTCAGCCCATTTACACCATGCCATGCCCCGGACTGGAGCGGCAATATCCCGGGTCCAACCTCTGGTGTAAAAGGGGTATTAGTGATACACCATATACAGATACTGGGGGGACACAGAGCAGGGTATACGGTTAGTGATGCACCATATACAGATACTGGGGGGGGGGGGGCACAGAGCAGGGTATACAGTTAGTGATACACCATATACAGATACTGGGGGGGGGCACAGAGCAGGGTATACGGTTAGTGATGCACCATATACAGATACTGGGGGGCACAGAGCAGGGTATACGGTTAGTGATGCACAGAATACAGATATTAGTGCAGTACGTGATATATACAGGACAATGGTGCAGACATTGGTGGGTTTAGCAGCCCTGGCAGGAACATTAAAGCAGGGTGGCAGTGTGAGCAGGGGTGGGGGCTTCCTGTGCCACCCTGTGCGATGGGTGGCACAGGTGATACCAGTCTCTTACGCACCACGTGTAAAGTATCAGCTTTCTCCGTCTGCCTCTGGCGACTCTTCTGCGCTGCTATACGATTTTTCTCTCTCCTCTGAACCTTCTTCATATCATCAGAAGAATCCTGCAAGCAGAGAGGTGACACCAGAGCGGGCACAGAGACATGCGGCCTATGCAGCCAGGGATGGGCTCAGTACCTGTCTGAGGCTGGAAGGGGAACTGCTGTACCCTGGCTCATTGCTGTCTGAGTCTGGTTGCATGTCCTGCTGTCCTCTCCACACCTCTCGCTGTCTGCCGGCGTCTCCCCTGCTCTCTGTATACGACCGCTGGCTAAACATCTGGCCCCACCCATCACGCTCTCACCTTCCTCCTGTGGTTTCCTATGTGGGGACCTGAGCTGGAAGTCACATGAGAGAAACATCTCGGAAAGGTCACAGTATAAGAAAATCAGATCACAAAAATCACCCAGGAAAACCCAGCGCAGTGTGTTGAGGGGGCGAGAGGGCGAGACAAAAACAAGAAGGAGAGGAAACACAGTGATGTCACAGGTATGACATGTTTCCACCCACAGGAGAACAGGCAGAAAGCAGGAGCTCTCATGTAACGTTACTCTGAGTGTCGGCATGTGAGTTCTGCCTACCTGCACTCAGCATGTCTGTATGCAACAGCTGAGGATCAATTGGTCGAACAGGCACAAGGTAAATATGGAAAAGTTCAATGTTGACAAAAGGGTGACACAAGAAAATGATCAACACATGAAAAGGTCGACATTCATTTTTTTTTGTTACAGGTTTTCGGCAGTCAACATGTGTCGACATGAACGCAGGGCCACCGAGAGGGGGGGGGGGGTGGAAGAGGGTACTAATTACCCAGGCCTGGGCTTGCTGGAGGGGCGGGCGTGGGTCCTGATCTAACCCCCCTTCCCACTCTGTCCCTCTCGGGCAGCAGCAGCACACACCTACAGCATGTGCTGTACTGACAGCAGGCTCAGCATGAGTCTCACTGACAATGGCCCTTATTCTGATTGACGCGGACTTTACCGCGTACTTACGGATCGCGTCTTTACGACGTCTGCGCATGCGTGGAGAACGCTACGCGCATGTGCCACGCCTTGACTCGGTACCAGTTCGGGCAAATCCCGTCCAAAACTGTTCACCGCTATCAGTCTGGAAATAGGGGCGTATTATGGGCGTCATGCGGAATGACACATGGGCGTAGTTTCAAAGTGGGCAAAACGGGGCGGAAACATGGCGGACACGGGGGAGTACACTTATGTTGGGGGGCGTACATTCGGAAACCACTCCGAATGCACGCGATTAAAAAAGGGCAGAAATGTGCGGTGTCCACAAGTGTACTATTGCTTTGCGGACACCACTCGTTCATGCGGTAGGCGAACGTACGCCTAATGACTACAACCATTAACACCTGAACCCAATAGAATCTACTCCTTTACTCATTACTCACTAATAGGCCGCTTGTCAGTGCTTTAATAGAAACCATTGCACTTACATTGCTGTAAGGGTTAATGTGTGCTATGCATGTGTTAGGCATGCTTGTAAGGATATATTGGAATCTAATTGATTCCAATTCCAAATAAGCTGTTTTTTATGAGGGTAGGTAATTGAATAAGTGGGTCATGTGATGTATTGCAGAAGATACTTCATAGTGGGTTGTTTGGCGGAAATCCTCCGCTTACGTGCGGTAGCACCGCTTGGCTCCCGTTCGGATGCGGTATTCCCGAGCATACTCTGTAATACTCTGTAATACCGTGACGAATCGGAGTGTTTCTCCCGCACACGCATGATTTGTATGTCGTCCGTAAACACGCCCTGTTCTTAAAGAGTGAGTCCGTCCGAATGCGGAGGACACGTGGGCGTTTCTACGGACGATGGCCGCATGCGGAAAAACACCGTGGCGTGCGGACCGCTCCGTAAGAATGCGGGAATTTCCGCACAGATCAGAATAAGGGCCAATATGAGAGCACATGCTGAGCCTGTTGTCAGCACATGCTGTAGGTGTGTGCTGCTGCAGTGCCGAGGTGGGGGACAATAACACCCCCCCCCCCCCCCCCCAAAAAAAAAACATTTTGGGAGCATGACCTAATCGTAGGAGGTGACCACGCCTCCCATGATTAGGCCACACCCTCAACATTTTACCAGGGCCCAGCATAACTCTCAGCGGCCCTGCATGAACCCCTATATAGTGTAGCGATTCGCTTGCCATGCATAATATTCCACGTGCATTATGAAGCACGAAAAAGCCCAAAACAATTCATATCGACCTTTCCGTGTGTCATCTACGGTCATGTTGTAATTTCTTGTGTCAGCCTATGATCCCGATACCATATTTATCAGCAGCGTTCTCTGTGGGTGTCAGTGTAACAGTACCGGGTTATCATTCTCTATGCATGCCAGTATGTATCTCATATGTAACATGTAAGTGCTCTCTGTGGGTGTCAGTGTAACAGTACCATGTTATCATTCTGTAGGTGTGTCAGTATGTATCTCATATGTAAGTGTTGTCTGTGGGCCAGTATGTATCTCATATGTAACATGTAAGTGCGCTCTCTGGGTGTCAGTATAGAATAGAACAGAATCAACTTTATTGTCCATGTGTGCTTGTGCGGGATACGGTCGTATTGCCGACAGCACTTATCATGGGTCTTCAACCTGTGGCCCTCCAGATGTTGTGAAACTACATGTTCCAACATGCATTGCCACATTTTTTCCTAGAAGAGCATGCAAAAAAACATCAGGGCATGCTGGGACATGTAGTTCCACAACATCTGGAGGGCCACAGGTTGAAGACCTGTGACTTAGGTCCACACCGTTGGGTCGACAGGTGGGAAGGTTGACAGGTGTCTAGGTCGACAGGTGTCAAGGTTAACATGGGACAAGGTCGACATGGTTTTAGGTCGACACAGCGTTAGGTTGATACGGGTTAGGTCAACATGTTTTGTTTTTTTTACTGTATTTCATGCCCTGCCATCCATTAGGGCGTGGTGGGAGAATGAAATAGTTTGCCGAGCGTAGCGAGGGGCTTCGGTTGACTTCCAACTGTGTCCATGTCCACTGTGTCGACATTCGGGTCAAAAACCCGTAAAAAACAACATGTCAACCTAACATGTGTCGACCTTGACCCATGTCGACCCAACAGTGTCGACCTAATGACTGTCAACCTAAGTGCTGTCGACAATACGATCCACACCCGCATGCGCACACTAGGATTTTTTTGTGGAATTCAGTGCAGCATCAAGCAGGGATGAGGGGGGGGGGGGGGGGGGGGGGATGACATA